>NC_135894.1:27092215-27667351 GCF_964194155.1 Cetorhinus maximus
TATCCCGAATCCCTCCCTCTATTTGTTCTTCCCCCTCCAACCATCAGTCACCATCCTAGCGTCCATTCCAACATCTACCCTTCCATTCTTCACTGCATTTCTCAATCCTTCCATCTACCCCCCTGTCATCCTTCCATTTCAAAGTTCATCCATCCCTCCCCCCGCCTCGATGCATTTATCCCATTCCTTCTCCTACCACTGGGACTCAGGTCAGAATTCAAGAGTTTTGCTCATTGCTATAGAGGTGGATGTGGAGTGTAACTGTTGCTTTCCACATGAAAATGACACAGGCTGGGAGGAGGTATGAGTGACACATGAGATCTGGTAGATGGCTTCTTAGGGAAGCATAGCAATTATCTTCTGGAGGGATGGTTGGCGATGGAGTTTGAGGCGAGGAGGTCAGTCAGACTGTGGAAACTTCAGCTGCATCTTCTCAGGGATTTATTTGTCCAGGGACACAGGATGCCTTCCAGCAAACCAGCCTCCATTAGAACTCCTTTTATTGCTCTGCCTTTCTCTGCAATCACTGAAAATCAAAGGGAGAGAATCAGTGAAGGACCAGAGACAGAGGGAGAGAGCCAGTCAGAACTATAATTACTACGCTCCTCCCCTTTAACTTTTCTGTACATATTGCATTTACAGGGATATTTATTTCATGACGTTACAATATTTACACAGGTCATGAAATACAAGTTCAGTCTTTCAGGTGGTTTCCTGATCTGTGTGGAACATCATAACTCCACGGCTTCAGATTCTTTAGCAGGAACCACATTCGCTGGAACTGCATTAACATCAGGTATCTCAGCAGGTACAGGCAGTTCAGTGTCTTCCACTCCGACAGAGACATCAGGCATGTCTGTCCTTGGCTGTGCATCTTCAGCAGGTACCATAGCTTCAGCAATGGTTACAGGAACATTATTTTGTTGTGGTATCTCTCTTATGGGTGATCCGGCCCTCTACTTTCACATGGTTTGACAATGGTCTGGTCACAGAGCTTACTTTATCAGGCAACTGCTTCAGTCCTCCATTGAAATTCCTTACATATACTGCTTCTCCAACCATAAATTGTCTCTCACAGCTATGCACTTCATGAGTCGCTTTTGGGTTACCTTGACTTTTCTCCACCTTCCCCTCCAAATTGGGAAGTATCAGGCTCAGCCTTGTCCGAAGACAGCGCCTCATCAGTAATCCTGTCGTTGTGTGGGGGGTCGTTCTGTAGTGAAATAGAAAATGAGCCTACATCATGGCAACAATTTCCAGTTCTCTGGCCCTAACCACCTCCTCTTCACCATGGACGTCCAATCCCTCTACACCTTCATCCCGCACAAGGATTGTCTGAGGGCTCTCTGCTTCTTCCTTGAACAGAGGCCCGGACAATCCCCACCCACCACCACTCTCCTCCGTCTGGCTGAACTTGTTCTCTCACTGAACAATTTCTCCTTAAACTTGTCTCACTTCCTCCAAATAAAAGGTGTGGCTATGGATCCCAGTTATGCCTGTCTTTTTATGGGGTATGTGGAACATTCCTTGTTCCAATCCAACTCAGGCTCCCTCCCACAAATCTTTTCTCAGTACATCAATGACTATTTTGGTGCCGCTTCATGCTCTCGTCTGGACCTGGAAAAATATATCAATTTTGCTTCAAATTTCCACCCCTCTTTCACCTTCATTTGGTCCAACACTTCCCTTCCCCTCCTTGACCTCTCTCTCTCCATTTCTGGTGATAGACTGTCCACCAATATCCATTACAAGCCTACCGACTCCCACAGCTACCTCGACTACAGCTCCTCACACCCGGCTTCCTGTAAGGACTCCATCCCATTCTCTCAGTTCCTTTGCCTCCATCGCATCTGTTCTGATGATGCCACTTTCCAAAATGGTGCTTCTGACATGTCTTCCTGCTTCCTTCACCGAGGATTCACCCCACTGTGATTGACAGGGCCCTCAGCCATGTCTGACCCATCTCCCATGCCTCTGCCCGCACACCTTCCTCTCCCTCCCAGAACTATGATAGAGTCCCCCTTGTCCTCACTTATCACCCCACCAGCCTCCGCATTCAAAGGGTCATCCTCCGCCATTTGTGCCAACTCCAGCATGATGACGCCACCAAACACATCTTCCCCTCACCCCCCCCACCATCAACATTCCATAGGGGCCATTCCCTCTGTGACACCCTAGTCCACTCCTCCATCATCCCCAACACCCCATCCCCTTCCCACGGCACCTGCCCCTTTACCTCCTCCCTCCTCACCGTCCAAGGGCCCAAACACTCCTTTCAGGTGAAGCAGCATTTCACTTACACCTCTTTCAATTTGGTCTACTGCATCCACTACATGGCCCAGACCTCCCTGTCGCTTGCCATTTTAACACCCCATCCTGCTCTCATGTCTACATGTCCGTCCTTGGCCTGCTGCAATGTTCCAGTGAAACTCAATGCAAACTGGAGGAACAGCACCTCAGCTTCCGACTAGGCACTTTACAGCCTTCCGGACTTAACATTGAGTTCAACAACTTCAGACCATGAACTCTCTCCTCCATCCTCACCACTTTTTTAAATCCCCTATTTTCTACATTCATTTTTAATTTTTTCCACTTATTTTTATTTTTATTTTTATTCATTTATCTGTGGTTTTACCCCTTTTATTATCCCCCCTTCTACCCCATTTTCTATCCTCTATTTTCCTCACCACTGCCCCCTCCCCCCACCCCATCCCCTACAGGGCCACCTGTCACTTGTTCAGAATCACAGTGCAGAAGAGGCCCTTCAGCCCATCGAATCTGCACTGACACATGAGAAACAACTGACCTACCTACCTACCCAATCCCATTTACCAGCACTTGGCCCATAGCCTTGAATGTTATGATGTGCCAAGGGCTCATCCAGGTACTTTTTAAAGGATGTGAGGCAACCCGCCTCCAACTCCCTCCCAGGCAGCGCTTTCCAGACCGTCGCCACTCTCTGGGTAAAAAGGTTTTTCCTCACATCCTCCCTAAACTTCCTGCCCCTCACCTTGAACTTATGTCCCCTTGTGACTGACCCTTCAACTAAGGGGAACAGCTGCTCCCTATCCACCCTGTCCATGCTCCTCATAATCTTGTACACCTCGATCAGGTCACCACTCAGTCTTCTCTGCTCCAATGAAAACAACCCAAGTCTATCCAACCTCTCTTCATAACTTAAATGTTTCATCCCAGGCAACATCCTAGTGAATTTCCTCTGCATCCTCTCCAGTGCAATCACATCCTTCCTATAATGTGGCGATCAGAACTGCACACAGTACCCCAGCTGTGGCCTCACCAAGGTTCTATACAACTCTAACATGGCCTCTCTACTTTTGTAATCTATGCCTCGATTGATTAAGGCAAGTGTCCCATATGCCTTTTTCACCACCCCACTAACATGCCCCTCCGCCTTCAGAGACCTATGGACACACACGCCAAGGTGTCATGTCCTAGTGTCATGCCGTTCATTGAATACTTTCTTGTCAAATTACTCCTTCCAAAGTGTATCACCTCACACTTTTCAGGGTTAAATTCCACCTGCCACTTATCTGCCTATTTGACCATCCCGTCTATATCTTCCTATAGCCCAAGACACTCAACCTCACCATTAACCACCCGGCCAATCTTTGTGTCATCCGCAAACTTAGTAATCCTACCCCCCACATAGTCATCTATGTTGTTTATATAAATGACAAATAATAGGGGACCCAGCACAGATCCCTGTGGTACGCCACTGGACACTGGCTTCCAGTCACTAAAGCACCCTTCTGTCATCACCCTCTGTCTCCTACAACTAAGCCAATTTTGAATCCACTGTCTGTTTTCTGTCCTTTAACCAGTTCTCAATCCATGCCAGTATATTGCCCCCAGTCCTATGAGCTCTAATTTTCGTTACTAATCTCTTGTGTGGGACCTTAACAAAAGCTTTCTGAAAATCCAAATATACCACATCCTCTAGTTCCCCTTTATCTATTCTGCTAGTTACATCCTCAAAAAACTCCAACAGGTTTGTTAAACATGATTTCCCATTCACGAATCCATGTGGACTCTCCCAGCCCTACTGTTATTTTCTCAGTGTCCTGTTATCACAACCTTTATTACGGATTCTAGCATTTTCCCTACTACTCATGTCAGGCTAACAGATCTGTAGTTGCCCACTTTCTCTCTCCCTCCCTACTTTAACAGTGGGGTTGCATTTGCCATCTTACAATCTGCAGGAACCATTTCACAGTTAATAGAATTTTGAACAATGATCACCTGAACATGACAAAATCCAGGGGCTGCATCTAAGGTAACCAGACAGCAATTTTAACAGAAAATAGATCGTACCTATAAACTTGTAAATACAACATGTATGCTTATAGTACTTTGTATATATAGGGCTTATATATTTGTATAATCATACATAGTACTGATACTGATATATAGCTATAGTACATGTATTTGCAGTGCTGATTAATTCCTGAATCTGACTGATTTCTCTCCTTTTCAGAACAAACAACCAGAATT
The DNA here is from genome assembly GCF_964194155.1 of Cetorhinus maximus. Classification (NCBI taxonomy): domain Eukaryota; kingdom Metazoa; phylum Chordata; class Chondrichthyes; order Lamniformes; family Cetorhinidae; genus Cetorhinus; species Cetorhinus maximus. Next base: position 27,096,728 of record NC_135894.1, read on the forward strand.
GAATGTATCTTTCAGAATGGAAATTGTGAGCAATTCTGCAGCGATGTTGCCAATTCATCTCGTCAATGCAGCTGTACAGATGACTACAGTCTTGGCGCAGACGGAATATCTTGCATTGCAAAAGGTTATTATTATTGCCTTGCCTTCGCAACTGACCAACAGAATGGGAAGAAGAAAGGGTCAAAACTGCCAAACTCCCAGATGTCAAGAATGCACTGAGTGAATAGCAGGGACCGAACAACTAAGAGGGAGGGTGGACCATATTATGCACTGACAATACAAATCTGATAACTTAGTGACAGCAGGAATCCAATAGTGCACTGCTATCAGGAACCCAATAGTTCACTGAAATCAGAAATCCAATAACTCAATGAAAACAGGAATCCTGTAACTCACTGAGACCAGGAATCCAATAACTCACTGAGATTAGGAATCCTATAACTCACTGAGATCAGGAATCCTATAACTCACTGAAATCAGGAATCCTATAGCTCACTGAGATCAGGAATCCTATAACTCACTGAGATCAGGAATCCTAAAACTCACTGAAATCAGGAATCCTATAACTCACTGAAATCAGGAATCCTATAACTCACTGAAATCAGGAATCCTATAACTCACTGAGATCAGGAATCCTAAAACTCACTGAAATCAGGAATCCTATAGCTCACTGAAATCAAGAATCCTATAACTCACTGAGATCAGGAATCCTATAACTCACTGAAATGAGGAATCCTATAACTCAGTGAGATCAGGAATCCTATAACTCACTGAGATCAGGAATCCTATAACTCACTGAGATCAGGAATCCTATAACTCACTGAAATCAAGAATCCTATAACTCACTGAGATCAGGAATCCTATAACTCACTGAGATCAGGAATCCTATAACTCACTGAAATGAGGAATCCTATAACTCACTGATATCAGGAATCCTATAACTCACTGATATCAGGAATCCTATAACTCACTGAAATCAGGAATCCTATAATTCACTGAGATCAGGAATCCTATAACTCACTGAAATCAGGAATCCTATAACTCACTGAAGTCAGGAATCCTATAACTCACTGAAATCAGGAATCCTATAACTCACTGAAATCAGGAATCCTATAACTCGCTGAAATCAGGAATCCTATAACTCACTGAGATCAGGAATCCTAAAACTCACTGAAATCAGGAATCCTATAACTCACTGAAATCAAGAATCCTATAACTCACTGAGATCAGGAATCCTATAACTCACTGAAATGAGGAATCCTATAACTCACTGAGATCAGGAATCCTATAACTCACTGAGATCAGGAATCCTATAACTCACTGAGATCAGGAATCCTATAACTCACTGAGATCAGGAATCCTATAACTCACTGAGATCAGGAATCCTATAACTCACTGAGATCAGGAATCCTATAACTCACTGAGATCAGGAATCCTATAACTCACTGAAATCAAGAATCCTATAACTCACTGAGATCAGGAATCCTATAACTCACTGAGATCAGGAATCCTATAACTCACTGAAATCAGGAATCCTATAACTCACTGAAATGAGGAATCCTATAACTCACTGATATCAGGAATCCTATAACTCACTGATATCAGGAATCCTATAACTCACTGAAATCAGGAATCCTATAACTCACTGAGATCAGGAATCCTATAACTCACTGAAATCAGGAATCCTATAACTCACTGAAGTCAGGAATCCTATAACTCACTGAAATCAGGAATCCTATAACTCACTGAAATCAGGAATCCTATAACTCGCTGAAATCAGGAATCCTATAACTCACTGAAATCAGGAATCCTATAACTCACTGAAATCAGGAATCCTATAACTCACTGAAATCAGGAATCCTATAACTCACTGAGATCAGGAATCCTATAACTCACTGAGATCAGGAATTCTATAACTCACTGAGATCAGGAATCCTGTAATCCACTAATATCACAAATCCTATAACTCACTGAAATCAGGAATCCTATAATTCACTGGCAGCAGGAGTCCTATACTCCACTGACAGCAGGAATGTGATAATTCACTGACGGCAGAAGTCCTATAATTCACTGACAGCAGGAATAGTATAATTCACTGACAGCAGGAGTCCTATAATTCACTGGCAGCCGGAGCCCTATAAATCATTGACAGCAGGAATGGTATAATTCACTGACAGCAGGAATCCAATAATTCACTGGCAGCAGAAATCCTATAACTCACTGTTATCAGGACCCTATAATTAAATGACAGCATGAATCCTATAATTCACTGAAATCAGGAATCCTATAGCTCACTGAGATCAGGAATCCTATAACTCACTGAGATCAGGAATCCTATAACTCACTGAAATCAGGAATCCTATAACTCACTGAAATCAGGAATCCTATAACTCACTGAGATCAGGAATCCTATAACTCACTGAAATCAGGAATCCTATAACTCACTGAAATCAGGAATCCTATAACTCACTGAAATCAGGAATCCTATAACTTGCTGAAATCAGGAGTCCTATAACTCACTGAGATCAGGAATCCTATAACTCACTGAAATCAGGAATCAGATAACTCACTGAGATCAGGAATCCTATAACTCACTGAAATCAGGAATCATATAACTCACTGAGATCAGGAACCCTATAACTCACTGAGATCAGGAATCCTGTAATCCACTAATATCACAAATCCTATAACTCACTGAAATCAGGAATCCTATAATTCACTGGCAGCAGGAGTCCTATACTCCACTGACAGCAGGAATGCGATAATTCACTGACGGCAGAAGTCCTATAATTCACTGACAGCAGGAATGGTATAATTCACTGACAGCAGGAGTCCTATAATTCACTGGCAGCCGGAGCCCTATAAATCATTGACAGCAGGAATGGTATAATTCACTGACAGCAGGAATCCAATAATTCACTGGCAGCAGGAATCCTGTAACTCACTGTTATCAGGACCCTATAATTAAATGACAGCATGAATCCTATAATTCACTGAGATCAGGAATCCTATAATTCATTGAGATCAGGAATCCTATAACTCACTGAGATCAGGAAACCTATAATTCACTGACAGCAGGAATTCTGTAATTCACTGAGATCAGGAATCCTAAAACTGACTGATATCAGGAACCCTGAATTCACTGAAATAAGGAATCCTGTAACTCACTGACATCAGGGATCCCATAATTCACTGGCAGCAGGAGTCCTATAATTCACTGGCAGCAGGAGTCCTATAATTCACTGATATATTAGGAATCCTATAATTCACTGCTAACAGGAACCGTATAATTAACTGACAGCAGGAATCCTATAATTCACTGGCAGCAGGAATCCTATAATTCACTGGCAGCAGGAGCCCTATAATTCACTGGCAGCAGGAGTCCTATTATTAACTGACAGCAGGAGTCCTATAATTCACTGACAGCAGGAATCCTATAATTCACTGATATATTAGGAATCCTATAATTCACTGCTAACAGGAACCATATAATTAACTGACAGCATGAATCCTATAATTCACTGATATCTGGAATCCTACAACTCACAGAGATCAAGAATCCTATAACTCACTAATATCAGGAATCTTATAACTCACTGAAATCAAAGATCCTATAATCCACTGAGATCAGGAATCCTATAGCTAGCAAATATCAGCAATCCTATAATTGACTGACAGCAGGGATCCTATAACTCACTGACAGCATGAATCTTATAATTAATTGAGATTAGGAATCCTATAACTCACTGAGATCAGGAAGCCCTTTATTGACTGACAGCAGGAATGCCATAACTCATTGAGATCAGGATTCCTATAACTCACTGACAGTATGAATCATATAATTCACTGTGATCAGGAATCCTATAACTCGCTGATATCAGGAATCCTATAATTCACTGATAGCAAGAATTGTATAACTCACTGACAGCATGAATCATATAATTCACTGTGATCAGGAATCCTATAACTCACTGATATCACAAATTCCATAATTCATTGCACATGGGAATCCTATAAATCACTGCAAGGAGGATTCCTTTAATCCACTGACAGCAGGAATGGTATAATTCACTGACAGCAGGAATCCTATAATTCACTGGCAGCAGGAATCCTATAACTCATTGGCAGCAGGAATCCTATAACTCACTGAAATCAGGAAACCTATAATTCAATGAAATCATGAATCCTAAAACTGACTGATATATGGAAACTTAGAATTCACTGAAATCAAGAATCCTATAACTCACTGAAATCAGGAATCCTATAACTCACTGACAGCAGGAACCCTATAATTCACAGGCAGCAGGAGTCGTGTAATTCACTGATAGCAGGAATCCTATAATTCTCTGATATCAGGAATCCTATAATTCACGGACAGCAGGAATCCTATAATTCACTGGCAGCAGGGATCCTATAATTCACTAGCAGCAGGAATCCTATAATTCACTGGCAGCAGGAATCCTATAATTCACTGATAGCAGGAATCCTATAATTCACTGACAGCAGCAATCCTATAATTCACTAGCAGCAGAAGTCCTGTAATTCATGGACAGCAGGAATCCTATAATTCACTGATAGCAGAAGTTCTGTAATTCATTGATGGCAGGAATCCTTTAATTCACGGACAGCAGGAATCCTATAATTCACTGGCAGCAGGAATGCTATAATTCACTGACAGTAGGAGTCCCATAATTCATTGACAGCTGGAATCCTATAATGCACTGGCAGCAGGAGTCCTTTAATTCACTGACAGCAGGAATCATATAATTCACTGGCAGCAGGAATCCTATAATTCACTGGCAGCTGGAATCCTATAATTCACTGATATCAGGAACCCTTTAATTATCTGACAGCATGAATCCTATAATTCACTGAGATCAGGAATCCTATAATTCACTGAGATCAGGAATCCTTTCACTCACTAATATCAGGAATCTGATAATTCACTGGCAGCAGGAATCCTATAATTCACTGGCAGCAGGAATCCTATAATTCACTGATAACAGGAACGTCTGTTATCAAATCTCCCATCACCACAGCCATTGTTACACTGCTATATGAAAATCATCACCTCTTTCCATATCTGATAAAGCTGCAGTCAATTTTGGGTTCTGTTCATCCCTTCTTCCTGTGATACTCTGTGAAAATATTGCTCTCGATTGTGTTGATGTGGAACTCTGAATTTCACCCAGGCTTCACAGTTTCAGGATATTGGGCCTTTATACAATAATCTTAAGTTTATTGAATTTCATTGATAAAAAGCTATTTTGATGGAAGACTAAATGATTACTTTTATTTTAAAAGTGCGCTATCCATGTGGAAAAGTGCCAGTTTTGATGAAAACAGTGAGCAAGTCTGATGACATTGAGGGAAAGGGGAGAATCGTTGGTGGATCTGATGCTTTGAAAGGAGAATTTCCATGGCAGGTAAAGAAGAATTAATGCTGCCAATGTATTGTGATAGTACTGTGCTCTTCCTGACACTACATATCCAACACCAATCATGATTAGTAATTAGCAACTAGCACTCAATAAAGAAATATCAACTCATTCAACCCATTGTACTATTGCTACCTGACCTAGTTATTATAATCCTGTTTCCCTGCTTTTTGCCCCAATCTGTTAATATTTTAAATATTTATCCAATTACCTCAATGCCTTGATTAACTGTCTTGATCATTTTGGTTTCAATTGGGCCTTATATTCATGAGTTCCATATCCTCAAAAGATAAAGCTGAAGCATTCCCAACAATCTTCAGCCAGAAGTGCTGAGTGGATGATCCATCTCAGCCTCCTCTGGAGGCCCCAGCATCACAAATGTCAGTCTTCAGCCAATTCGATTCACTCCACGTGATGTCAAGGAGTGGCTGAAGGCACAGGATAGTGCAAAGGCTATGAGCCCTGGCAATATTCCAGCAATTGTACTGAAGACTTGTGCTCCAGAACTTGCCGCGCCCCTAGCCAAGCTGTTCCAGTGCAGCTACAACACTGGCATCTACCCGGCTCTATGGAAAATTGCCCAGGTATGTTCACAAAAAGCAGGACAAACCAACCTGGCCAATTACTACCCCAGGAGTCCACTCTCAATCATCAGCAAAGTGATGGATGGGATCATCAACAGTGCTATTAAGCAGCACTTGCTTAGCAATAACCTACTTACTGACGCTCAGTTTGGGTTCCGCCAGGGCCACTCAGCTCCTGGCCTTGGTTCAACCAAGGACAAAAGAGCTGAACTCCAGAGGTGAGGTAACAGTGACTGCCCTTGCCATCAAGGCTGCATTTGACCGAGTGTGGCATCAAGGATCCCTAGCAAAACTGGAGTCAATGGGAATCAGGGGGAAAACTCTCTGCTGGTTGGAGTCATACCTAGCACATAGGAAAATGGTTGTGGTTGTTGGAAGTCAGTCATCTCAGTTCCAGTTCATCATTGCAAGAGTTCCTCAGGGCAGTGTCCTCAGCCCAACCATCTTCAACTGCTTCATCAATGACCTTCCTTCCATCATAAGGTCAGAAGTGGGGATATTCGCTGATGATTGCACAATGTTCAGCATCATTCGCAACTCCTCAGATACTGAAGTAGTTCATGTCCAAATGCCTGGGCAATATCAAGGCTTGGGCTGACAAGTGACAAGTAACATTTGTGCCACACAGATGCCAGACAATGACCATCGCCAACACGAGAGAGTCTAACCATCTCAGTTTGACATTCAATGGCATTACCATTGCTGAATCCCCCACTATCAACATCCTGGGGGTTATCATTGACCAGAAACTGAACTGGGCTAGCCATATAAATACTATGGCTACAAAAGCAGGTCAAAGGTTAGGAATCCTGTGGCAAGTAACCCACCTCCTGACTCCCCAAAGCCTGTCCACCATATAAAAGGCATAAGTCAGGAGTGTGATGGAATACTCGCCACTTGCCTGGATGAGTGCAGCTCCCACAACACTCAAGAAGCTGGACACCGTCCAAGACAAAGCAGCCCGCTTGATTGACATCACATCCACAAACATTCACTCCCTCTATCACCGACGCACTGTGGCAGCAATGTGTACCATCTACAAAGTGCACTGCAGGAACTAAGGGTGTAAACATGTTGGAAGCAGTTCAGAGAAGGTTTACTAGACTAATGCGTGGAATGGGAGGGTTGTCTTATGGGGAAAGGTTGGACGGGCTAGGCTTGTATCCGGTGGAGTGTAGAAGAGTAAGAGGCGATTTAATTGAAGCATATAAGGTCCTGAGAGGTCTTGATAGGTTGGATGTGGAGAGGATGTTTCCCCTTGTGGGAGAATTTAGAACTAGGGGCCACAGTTTAAAAATAAGGGGTCATCCATTTAAGACGGAGATTAGGAGAAATTTTTTCTCCCAGAAGATTGTAAGTCTTTGGAACTTTCTTCCTCAAAAGATGGTGGAAGCAGAGTCTTTGAATATTTTTAAGGCAGAGCTAGATAGATTCTTGATAAGCAAGGAGGTGAAAGGTTATCGGGGGTAGGTGGGAATGTGGAGTTGAGGTTACAATCAGATCAGCCATGATCTACTGGGATGGTGGAGCAGGCTCGAGGGGCCGAGTGGCCTACTCCTGCTCCTAATTCGTAAGTTCATATGTAACTCACCAACGCTCCTTAGACAGCACCTTCCAACCCCATGACCACTACCATCTAGAAGGACAAGGGCAGGAGATAGATGGGGCTGAATCTTACACTTCGGCGTGTAGGGGCAGGCCCAACACATCGACACATAAAATGACGCGTGATGATGTCGGGCGTGCGTCCTAACGTCATTGTGTGTCATCTCGATATTTCATTCAGCGGGCGTGCGCCGGAGGCGTCTGCACGCCCACTGAACTGTCAACGGCCTGTTAAAACCATTTAAAAAAGTAATTAAACTTGTTAAGAATGGTGCCCGTCCAGCCTTAAGGTTGGCGGCAGGTGAAGAGCCCGAGTGGCCTTCGCGTTTTTCACGAAACCTCATCCATGGGCGGGATGAGGTTCCCTGAAACTTTTATAAAATAAATAAATTTTCCTAACTTCACAAACATGTCCCAGCTCACATGAGGGGTCATGTTTAAATACATTTTTATTTTATTTACTAAAAAGTTTTCTAATCCACTCCATCTCCCTGAGGCAGCTCCATCCTCCCCCCGCCTGCACAGGTAGCACTGAGCACTACTGTCTGCGCGTTATGATGGGCAGGCCTTAACTAGCCCACCCACGTAAAATGACAGTGCACAGCCGATCGCGGGCGGCGATCAGTTCCACGCCCACCCCCATCTGCTCCCGCCCAGCCCGCCTGCCATAGAAAAAATTCTCCCCTTGGGAACACCACCACCTGGAAGCTCCCCTCCATGTCACTCACCATCCTGACTTGGAACTGATCTGCCATTCCTTCGCTGTCACTGAGTCAAAACCCTGGAACTCCCTTCCTAACAGCACTGTGGGTGTACGTACACCACATGGGCTGCAGTGGTTCAAGAAGGCAGCTCACCACCACCTTCTCAAGGGCAATTAGGGATGGGCAATAAATGCTGGCCCAGCCAGTGACGTCCACATCCCATGAATGAATTTTTAAAAAGTTCTATGAGCACAATGGCCCAGGTTATAATAACAAATCAGTCTATGTTCACTATCATTACAACTGAGACCGACAGCAATGGTGGAATTGAAGTATAACTAGTGTGCTTTGCTTCCCTCATTTGCTGTTGCTGTCTGTGAGAATTTATCAATGTGACTGGCTACTTACTCTGCTTGGTGACATCACTGCTGCTGGACATCTTGAAACCTTCTTGACATGGCACCAGATTTAAATTAGTGTTGGGCAAGGTGAAATCTATGCCACAGTGATTACTGGACCTTTGCCAACAGTTTTCTTCAAGATCAGCAGCAAATGCTTTCACTTAGTGAATGGATGCAAAATGCAATCCATTATTAACTTCCCCTTTCATTCTAATGGAGATCTGCCTCAGCCTGTGCCCTCTTGTTACTGATGCACCAACCAATGGGAACAGGAATCCGTCCGCATGTTTCTTTTCAATAACTTTCAGGATTTGGAAAACTCTCTGTTAGACCCACCTTAACGTTCTCAAACCATTTCAATACACCTAATATTTGAAATCTTTCTTTCTAAGAATACCATCCAATCCCAAACATATCCCACTGAATCTATGTGCTCTTTATTCATGGGGACAATGCTCTTCTGAGAATTGGGTGCTCAAGTTCTGGTTATGGTGCTACAAGCCGACCACAACTGATATATTCTACAGAGTGACTTTGGTATCTTTGCTTCTTACTCAGTGCCAATGTATACAAAACACATTAGTAAAAGCAAAATACTACAGATGTTGGAGGTCTGAAATAAAATTTAAAGCGCTGGAAAAGCTCAGCAGGTCTGGCAACATTTGTGGAGAGAGGAACAGAATTAACATCTCGAGTTCAATATGACTCTTCTTCGGAACTGAAGAGAGGTAGGAAGGTGATAGGTTATACGCTGTTGAAAAAGGAGGGAGGGGGTAGGTAAAGCAAGAGAGAAGGCCAGTGATAGCTTTGAGGTCAGGGGAGATTAAATGACAAAGATGTCTTCGAGCCAAAGATAAAGGGAATGGTAATGATAATGTTAAAGATACAAAGCATTGGTCCAGCTTCGGTGTTAATAGCAGAATAAAGATCAGTTTTGTCTGAACGAAAAATGGCAGAATGTGTTAATAGCAGAATAAATGTCAATGGTGTCTGAAAGCAAAAGTAGGAGAACTGGATACAGACTGTCACTTACAGGGAAAAATTCAAAACAGCAAACAGAGCTCATGGTCTGAAGTTGTTGAACTCAATGTTGAACCCAGGGAGCTATAAAGTGCCTAATCGGAAGATGAGGTGCTGTCCCTCCAGCTTGCATTGGGCTTCACTGGAACTAGAGTGGGAGAGTGAGGTGCAGACAGTGCCAAACACCAGGGCTCAGGAAGCTAGGGGTGGCCTGGGCTCAGTGTTGTGAATGGTGTCCAGACCCAGCAGAAGACCTGAAAGACCAGCTTAAAAAAAAATCAGAACATTCAGCCTGACATTTCCAATTTTTTTAAAGCCGTTCTTTCAGGTCAGCTTCACTAACAGTTGCTGCGCTGCTGCTTCTGACCTCCAGGCAGCTTTGTGGTTCCCATTTTCTTTGCAAAGCCCACCTGAAAAACCATGAAGCTCCCTGAAGGTCAGAAGCAGAAGCAGCTCCTATTCACAGCAACTGTCAGGAAAGTGCTCTTGGCTGATTAAAAACAAAAATACCTGGAAAAACTCAGCAGGTCTGACAGCATCTGCAGAGAGGGATACAGTTGACGTTTCGAGTCCGTATGACCCTTCATCAGAACTAAGACATATAGAAATGAGATGAAATATAAGCTGGTAGAGGGGGGGGGGTGGTGGGACAGGTCGAGCTTAATCGGGGGCCAGTGATAGGTGGAGGCCGAGAAGAGATTGCCAAAGATGTCATAGAGGAAAGGACAAAGGGGTGTTGACGGTGGTGATATTATCTAAAGGATGTGCTAATGGGGACATTAAGGGTGGAAAGCAGGATGAGCAAGTGGCAGATGGCCCTAGTGGGGGTGGGGGGAAGGGATCGAAATGGGCTAAAAGGTGGAGATGAAACAATAGATCGAAATAAATTTAAAAATAGGAGGGAAAAGAAAAATATATTTGTAAAAAAATGATTAATTATTGGAAAAAGGAGGATCGGAAAGGGGGTGGGGGTGGAGGAGAGAGTCTCAGTGGTAGCAGCAGAAGAAAAGACAAACACGGGAGGAGGAGATCCCTGGGCATGTCCACATCTCAGTCGCAGCAGTGTTTGTATCACTAGATGGCGGCGAAGGCTTCAATTCTTCTCTCTCATCGCTCTTGTTCCTCAGCGGACTCTCAATTTACAGAATGAGCTCACTCACAGGACCCTACGGACCAAAGCAAAGATCATAGCCTGGTGATTCATGAGGCATTTGTGAACATGGGACTAGTTCTCACTGTAAGTGGGTAGACAGCTCCTGAGCTAAAAGAAAATGGCAGTGAGGACATTGGAGAGATGCGGCCATATTCCCTCACTTGACTTTACTCTTCCTGGAACCTGTCAGTGATTAACTTATCACGGGCACGTCTTCCACGTCTTCCTTCCTTCATGGCATCGTCGCGCTCATACTGACCCTCAGCATCCTCCTGAAGTTCTTGGACCTCAAGATCTTCATCCTCCGATGAGCTCTCATCTTCCTCCAGTTCATCCTCTGGCAGGGGTTCACCTCTTTGCATTGCCAGATTGTGAAGGGCGCAACACACTGTGATGATGTGGAAAACCCTGTTGGGAGTGTATTGTAGGGAGCCACCTGAGTGGTCCCAGCACCTGAAGCGCAACTTCAGCGCCCTATGGTCTGCTCTATAAGGGAGTGTGTGGAGCTGTGAGCAACCTTGTACCTCTCCTTGGAGACTCTGAGGGAAATGCTCCATTGTCATCAGCCAGCATTTCAGTGGGTGCCCCTTATCCCCAAGCAGCCATCCCTGCAGATGTAATGGCCCCTCAAAAATCTCAGGCACCTGGGAGCGACTCAGGATGTAGGAGTCATGGCAACTCCCAGGGTACCGTGCACAAACGTGCAATATGTGCTTCTGGTGATCACACCAGTTGTACATCGATGGAATGATAGCCCCTGTGGTTTATAAACATTAGGGCCTGTTGCCATGGAGCCCGTATAGCCACATGGGTACAGTCTACTGCACCCTGCACTCTTGGGAAGCCTGAGATGGCGGCCAAGCCAGTGAATCTCGCAGCCTGGCTACCTTCATCCAGAGCAAACCTGACATAATGATGGGCCTTCCTATAAAGGGCATCCGTGACCTCCTTATGCAACGATGTGTTGCGGACTGAAAGATGCCACACAGGTTCCCTATTGACCCTTGGAAAGAACCAGAGGCCAGGAAACTGAGTGCTGCGGTCACCTTAAAAGCCACTGGCAGGGGATACCCTCCAACTCCACGTGGCTCAGGTCTTCACAAAGAATGTGGCATATGTGATATACCAGAACTCGGGAAAAGTGCAGATGTGTCCAGCATTGCCTCTCACTCATTTGTAAATAGGAGGTTCTTGGATGATAAACCTCAAGTCTGCTGAGTCTCCCCCATTGTCTGGGTCTCTCCTCCTGACCCTCCTGTTCATGGTCTGGCTCCTCTTGACCATGTCCCTCCTGCTGGAGCTGCGTGCGGAGTCGCCTCTCCCTCCTTCACCTCCTCCATTACATTAGGATCCTGACAAAGGCAGCATTGAGCCCCGGGTCCATATCTGCTTTTGTCTTCTCTCTGAAAGGAAACTTTGAAACATTAATGATTCACGTGGCAAGAAAATGAAGCTCAGAAGATGAAACGTTTGGAGACTGTAAGGGTCCATAGATTTTCTTGCCCTACTTGCATGGTGGCTGATGCCGCCTTGTCCCTGAGACACTAGCACACACATCAAGGTGACCAAGGTGCCAATGGAGATATGTAACATCTTGGGCCCTGTGAGGGATGCTAATATTTCAGTGAGATGAGTGACCGAACCTAGCTCTGTGCTCCAATCTCTGATGTGGCATGTTAATGACCAATCAGTTGCTCATGGTCAATGAGTGAATGGCCTTTGTCCCATTAGGAGTGTCAATTCTGGTGAACACGTGACAGGCCTTCATTGATGGAATGCCATACATGATACAGCTGTGCCTCCTTCACTATTGCCTACATTCTCAAATTCTACATTCCTATGTGTTACTCTTGAGATGCAGCCACTGTGATGTGAAGCCACTGAGTTGTGAGTAGCTCTTTAACAGTGCTAATGAAGCCATTGGCTTTCGTCGCAAGGAGGCCTTCCTCCTTTCTTTCTAAGCAGGCTCCTGCTCACTCCTGCAGCAACAAGAGGTTAGAGGGTGATCCCAGAAAGGCCCCCATCATGTTCGCCTTTCCCCCTCACACCCATTCCACAGCTTTCCCTCCCTGCTGCCCCCATCGCGTTAATCAACCCCACCCTCTCCTCCCAGCCCACCCCCGGTTGAAGTGCCAGTCTCTGGAAGTGGAGGCTTGTATGAGTACCACAGCACATTGGTGTTCCTCAGGACAATGAAAGCAAAGAGCATGAGCAGTCCAACTCTACAGCCCCAGCAGAGTGGTGTTCATCACAACAAGACCGGCGCAGCGCTATGGCAGGCATGTTCCACTCACCTCGAATTTACCAGCGAACTGAGGTCCGACTCATGCTCGCCACCCTTTTCCAAAGAGCTTTGAAGCTGGCGTAATTTCCCGCTGATGGTGACAGAAGATTGGAAGGCGGGGCAATATTCCGGCGATCAGCTGTTTTAATGAGCATTCATGGTATGCTAACGAACGCAAATGGTGTTTGCGCCACTAGCCAACGGGATAACTGACTCATGAACGGACACTCGGGAGAATTGCAACTTGTTTTATGAGGGCGGACTTGCAACTTTTTTCCTGCCGCTGGATTCTCCATTCCTGCCCGTGGGTGGGATGGGAAAATTCCAGCCAAGGAGTTCGGAACCACCTGACACTGCATGGGGCCTAGAGGGATGATGGACATAACAGAGAATTTGAACAATGGTTAAGAGAAGGGTAAGGAATTGTACAGGGAAAATGAGAAGAGATTCTCAAAGGTTATTAAAAAAAAACAGCAAGGCTTTCTACATATATGTCAGTAAAAAGACAATTAAATGTGAGGTGGAACCAGTGAAAGGAGAGGATAGTAAATTAATGGGGGAATTAATAGAAATTCTGGATAGACGGAGTGAGCGGGAGAGTGGGATTAGACTGGGTGGAATATTAAAGGGCGTGGAGAGTGAGCGGGAGAGTGGGATTATACTGGGTGGGATAACAAAGGCATTTTGGGTGAGCTGTAGAGTATGATTGGTTGGGTGGTGTATTAAATTGTATGGGGGGTGAGCTGGAGAGTGGGATTAGACTGGGTGGGGTATTAAATTGTATGGGGAGTGAGATGGAGAGTGGGATTAGACTGGGTGGTGTATTAAATTGTATGGGGGGTGAGCTGGAGAGTGGGATTAAACTGGGTGGGGTATTAAATTGTATGGGGAGTGAGCTGGAGAGTGGGATTAGACTGGGTGGGGTATTAAATTGTATGGGGAGTGAGCTGGAGAGTGGGATTAGACTGGGTGGGGTATTAAATTGTATGGGGAGTGAGCTGGAGAGTGGGATTAGACTGGGTGGGGTATTAAATTGTATGGGGAGTGAGCTGGAGAGTGGGATTAGACTGGGCGGGGTATGAAAGGGTCTGGAGAGTGAGCTGGAGAGTGGGATTAGACTGGGCGGGGTATGAAAGTGTATGGAGAGTGAGCTGGGTGATATGCTAAAAAACACAAACAGAATTGTTGGATCGAATGGCCTGTCTGTGTCTGGAAAAATGTGATATAACATGGAGTTGTAAAGTTTCAGCAGAAGCCGTTTGATCTGTTAATTTAATCCCTGTGAATTTCCGCATATATCCATCTTCCCATTGAGCAGTTTCTCAGGTCCTGGGTGTTATTAGTGATTAATCAATGTCGATCAGTTGAAGCAAATTCCCATCTCCTCCTTGGTGGGAGGATGGGCATCTAATCCTCACTGTCACTTGTTTTGTTCCCCCATTTGCATTACTCTGAGCTTTTCACATCCAAACCCATCGGGTCTTCCCAAACACCTTCTTTTGACTCCAGTCTATATCTTTATACATAGATGCTGCTGCTGTACAAAGGGGCCATGGAATGTGGTGCTGTGTTACTCAGTCCTCAATGGGTTGTCACCGCTGCTCACTGTTTATATGGCAAAAGCAAGGAAGATATCCAAATCGTAGCCGGTATGTTGTTCAACCGCAGCCAACAGAATCACTTCAACATCTGCTGAAGCTCATCCTGATTATAAACGCAGACGCTGGGTTCAGAATTCTTGGGGCCCTGGGCAAAGCAAAAGGAAACTGGGAAAGTCAAAGGGGAATTAGGAAAGGAAAAGAGGAACAAGGAAAGGTGAAGGGTGACTGGGAAAAATGATGGGGAACTGGGTAAGGCAAAGAGAGACTGAGAAAAGTGAATGGCAGCTGAGAAAGAGCAAGAGGGAAAGGTGGAGCTGAACTGGGAAGAGGAACTGGGAAAGGGATAGGAGATCCTGAGGGCAGAGCAGGGCACGATGAAGAGGAACTGGGGAAGGGGAACTGGGAAAGGAGAACTGGGAATGAGAAAGGGAAAGTGGAATTGGGAGGGGAAAGGGGAAGGGGAACTGGGAAAGGAAAAGGAGAACTGGATTGTGTCATGGGGATTAAATTTGTTTGGTATTATATATTTGGGAATAGATTGGTTTGGGAATGTGTGTTTGGGATTTGATTAGTTTGGGGTGGTGAATTTGAGATTAGATTGGTTTGGGATTGTGTATTCAGGATTAAATTGGCTTGGGATTGTGTGTTGGGATTTGATTAGTTTGGGGTGGTGAATTTGAGATTAGATTGGTTTGGGATTGTGTATTCAGGATTAGATTTGTTCAGGATTGTGTATTCATGATTAGATTTGTTTGGGATTGTGCATTTGGGATTTGTTTGGAATTGTGTATTCGTGAGTATATTCATTTAGGATTGTGTGGTTGGGATTTGATTGGTTCAGGATTGTGTATTCAGGATTAAATGGCTTTGAGGTTTTGTATTCAGGATTAGATTGGTTTGGGATTGTGTATTCAGGATTAGATTGGTTTGGGATTGTGCATTCTGGATTTGATTGGTTCGGGATTGTGGATTCAGGATTTGATTGGTTTGGGATTGTGTATTCAGGATTAGATTGGTTTGGGATTGTGCATTCTGGATTTGATTGGTTCGGGATTGTGGATTCAGGATTTGATTGGTTCAGGATTGTGTATTCAGGATTTGATTGGTCTGGGATTGTGTCTTCGGGATTAGATTGGTTCAGGATTGTGTATTCGGGATTAGATTGGTTTGGGTTTGTGAATTCAGGATTTGATTGGTTCGAGATTGTGTATTCAAGATTAGATTGGTTTGGGTTTGTGAATTCAGGATTAGATTGGTTTGGGATTGTGTATTCAGGATTAGATTAGTTTGGGTTTGTGAATTCAGGATTTGATTGGTTTGGGATTGTGTATTCAGGATTTGATTGGTTTGAGATTGTGTATTCGGGATTAGATTGGTTTGGGTTTGTGAATTCAGGATTTGATTGGTTCGGGATTGTATATTCGGGATTAGATTGGTTCAGGATTGTGTATTCAGGATTAGATTGGTTTGGGTTTGTGAATTCAGGATTAGATTGGCTCCGGATTGTGTATTCAGGATTAGATTGGTTCGGGATTGTGCATTTGGGATTTGTTTGGGATTGTGTATTTGTGAGTATATTCATTTAGGATTGTGTAGTTGGGATTTGATTAGTTCAGGATTGTGTATTCGGGATTAAATGGCTTTGAGGTTTTATATTCAGGATTAGATTGGTTTGGGATTGTGTATTCAAGATTTGATTGGTTCGGGATTGTGGATTCAGGATTTGATTGGTTCGGGATTGTGGATTCAGGATTTGATTGGTTCGGGATTGTGGATTCAGGATTTGATTGGTTCAGGATTTTGTATTCAGGATTAGATTGGTTTGGGATTGTGCTTTCAGGATTTGATTGGTTCTGGATTATGGATTCAGGATTTGATTGGTTCAGGATTGTGTATTCAGGATTAGATTGGTTTGTGATTGTGGATTCAGGATTTGATTGGTTCAGGATTTTGTATTCAGGATTAGATTGGTTTGGGATTATGTATTCGGGATTAGATTGGTTTGGGTTTGTGAATTCAGGATTTGATTGGTTTGGGATTGTGTATTCAGGATTAGATTGGTTTGGGTTTGTGTATTCAGGATTTGATTGGTTCGGGATTGTGTATTCAGGATTAGATTGGTTTGGGTTTGTGAATTCAGGATTTGATTGGTTCGGGATTGTGTATTCAGGATTTGATTGGTTTGGGATTGTGTATTTAGGATTAGATTGGTTCGGAATTGTGTATTCAGGATTTGATTGGTTTGGGATTGTGTATCAGGATTAGATTGGTTTGGGATTGTGTATTCGGGATTAGATTGGTTTGGGTTTGTGAATTCAGGATTTGATTGGTTCGGGATTGTGTATTCAGGATTAGATTGGTTTGGGATTGTGTATCAGGATTAGATTGGTTTGGGATTGTGTATTCGGGATTAGATTGGTTTGGGTTTGTGAATTCAGGATTAGATTGGTTTGGGTTTGTGAATTCAGGATTTGATTGGTTCGGGATTGTGTATTCAGGATTAGATTGGTTCAGGATTGTCTGTTAGTTTAGATCATGTTGGATTGGCCACTCTGCTGTTTTAAGCACTGTTATATTGAACATATTGATTTCATACTCCTTTTCCCAAGTAGGTGGTTTGGAAAATTGATTGACCGGGAGTGGCATGTTTCACGTATATGATTGGTCGAATGGGTTGCCAGCATGTTTTGGGCTGTGATTGGTTAGGGGGATGCGTTTAAGAGCAGAAACTGTTAATTTCCAGTTTTGCCTCTAAATTGTAACCACGTTGATTTAAACAGTGTTGAATAATTAACTTTCTGTCTGAAGGTGAACACCAGCTAAAGAAAGAAGAATTTACTGAGCAAGTAAGGAATGTGTCGAGGCTGATCTTACATGAGAACTACAATAAGAAAACTGTTGACAATGACATTGCGCTGCTAAAACTCGATGTTCCTGTTGTTCTGGATGATTATATAGTCCCTATCTGTTTACCTGAGCAATTTTTTGCTTTGCTCGAGCTGAGGCAAATCCGATACTCCATAGTGAGTGGCTGGGGGAGGCGCTTGGAGTCTGGGGCAGTCGCCTACACGCTACAGAAACTCCAAGTGCCATTGGTTCGGACATCTGTGTGCCGTCTGACTACTGATAATAACATTACTGAAAACATGTTCTGTGCAGGTTACAAGAATGCCCTGAAAGACTCCTGTAAAGGAGATAGCGGAGGACCTCATGTCACACAGTACAAGGGCAATTGGTTTTTAACAGGAATTATAAGCTGGGGTGAAGGGTGTGCCCGGGAGGGAAAATATGGAATTTATACTAAAGTTTACAAGTACTTGGAATGGATAAGGCAGCATATGAATCAGGACAGCCCAACAATCAGCCCAGGTATTTCAGAAAACCAAACTGAATCTATGAAACTAATGGCAAATATTTCTCATGTATAAATTATATTCATAAACCATCTAAACCTCTGTATTTTTGAGACAAATTAAAGATCGTCAAGTGTGAAATATAGATTGCAATATTTCTATATGAGAATTGAAATCACAAATAATCGTAATCTTATGAATCTGAATCTAAATCTGAATTCAACAAACCTGGTAAATCATACAAATTTTCTAGAATATTCTTCCCAGGTTTTAATAACAGCACAGATTAAAAATACAAACTTTGTAGGGAGAAGATTGAAACCCAATGATAACCTATTCGTGTTCAAAACCCCATCGATCCAAACCCTCAACGCATTCCACAATCACATCAGCCCAAATCCTGAACACGTCCCTCAAAGAGGAGATGGTAGCTTAGTGGCTTAGTGGTAATGTCAGTATACCTGTGATCCAGAAGGCCAGGCTAATGCACTGGCAACATGGGTTCCAATCACACCACGGCAGTTGGTGGAATTGAAATTCAATTAATAACTCTGGAAATGAAAGCTAGCCTCAGTAATGGTGACCGTGCAGCTATCATTGATTGTCATAAAACCCATCTGGTTCACTAATGCCCTTTAGAGAAGGAAATATGCCATCCTGACCAAATGAGCCTCCAGACCTGCAGCAATGTGGTTGGCTCTGAAGTGGCCTAGCAAGCAAGCCAAGAGCAATTAGGGGTGGCCAACAAATGATGGCCTTGCCAGTGTAGCCCACACCTCAATAAGGAAAAGAAAAATCCCACCAACCTAAAATCTCAATATATTCTTCAATCCCATCAACACAAATACTCAACACATTCCTCAATCCCATTGACCCAAGCCTTCAACCCCACCATGAATGCATTTCTCAATCCCATTGACCTAAATCCTCAACACATTGCTTTCCTCAATCCCACCTACCCAACTTCTTCCAATATTCCTCACTCCTACCTGCCTTCGAAACATATTCAATCCCATGGCCTCATCTTCTTGTGCATTGAATTCCACATATCCACTTTCTCATAATATTCCTCAATCCCATCTATCTACCTTCTTAGCATATCCCTCACCATCACCATCGTAGCCCTCAATTGCATCTATCCACCATCTCCCCATATACCTCAATTCCAGCTACCCACCTTCTTAACACAGCCCTAATCCACACCTACCTACTTTCTCACCCTGAACCACACCTACCCAACCTCTTTTACCATATACCTCAATCCTTTCTACCTACCCTCTCATGACATCCAAATCCACCATTTGAGTTTCACACCATTTTCCTCAATTCCACCTAGTCATTTAGTCACCTTCCCTACATCTCCTCCAATCCCAATTATCCACGGTCCCTCAACTTGGAAAGTGGATCTCTGTTTTGAAGTCTTCCAATAACTTACTGAACCTGTCCTCCAAATGAGGAACTTGGTTGCATCCCCCTGTCAATCTCAGAAGTAAGAATAGCTTCACCACGGCTCTGTCTGCACAGTGCTTCCAACAACCTCTGACCAGCACTGTATAAAATAACACCAACACATCCATCTTGTACCCTTTCCCTCTGATACTACAACTCAAAGTCCTTTATGACATATTTAAATCCTGGTTAAGCAGGCCTGATGGTTTCATTGACAGTCTTAGGTCTACCTCCAGATCGACACCTTATCCCATTGTCTCATGTAACATATTTACTTTTGGCTCCCTGGTTCCAGACTAATTATTTTACATTTGTCTACTAAATTCCCTTTAGAATAAGCAGCAACAATTTTATAAAGTGTCTTTAGCATATAAAAATCAATGGAGTGATTATTCTTAGGGATGACAGTTGTACCTAACTCCGAAAAGGGGCCCATGGTCAGACAAGGCCTCAGCAATCATGGGAGAGCAACTGGTAAGTACTTAAAACAAACACCCATATTACAAAATTGCTTTAGCTTTTTCATTCAACCTTGCTTAATTAGGACCCTACTGGAATGTAAGTTCATTAATGTGTAGAAGTAGAATAGAAATTATTTTGGTGAGCAATGTTATTATAATATAAAAGCAAAATACTGCGGATGCTGGAAATCTTGAAACAAAAACAAAAATAGCTGGAAAAACTCAGCAGATCTGACAGCATCTGCGGAGAGGAAGACAGAGTTAACGTTTCGAGTCCATATGACTCTTCATCAGAAGAGTCTGTCTCAAGAGTCTGAAGAGTTCTGATGCTCGAAACGTTAACTGTCTTCCTCTCCACAGATGCTGTCAGACCTGCCGAGTTTTTCCAGCTATTTTTATTATTGTTCAATAGTTTGATGAGGAATAAGAAAGGTAGACTGGATCGCCAGCATGTACAATGGCCTTATGAACACCTTTAGCCATGAATAAATGGTGAGAGGAATTCACAGAATTTCTGCAAGTTAGCTTTGAAAGCTAGAGATGGAATGTTTCTTTTGTCAAGAAAATGTAATAATTTTTATAATATTATTTGGATTTATTGTAAAAGTGGGTTAATAGTGGGGTTTGGATAGCTTCTCTGTGTATATGTTTGTGTGTGTGTGTGGAATTTAATTGAATTAGAGACAGCTTGCCTGGAGGCTTTGAGTCATCAAAAGGAAGCTAGGTTTGAAATGCTAAATATCTAAACATGGCTGAAGTTTTAGAATATGAGGTGTAAGGAAAATTTGCACTTTTACATAAATTAGGTTAGTTTAAATTTCAAAGAGTTGGTAGCCAAATTAAGCTAAGCTGAAGAGTGTTTATTTTTCACAAAGATAAAATTAGTTTTATGAAAAAATTTATATCATAAGAAGGGTAAAGTTCCAAAGACATATCGGAACAATGGAATTTGTATCATAAAGGGAGAAACATGTTTTAAGGAGATGAGGTTATGTGTCAGGGGAAAAGGAATTCTAAGATCTAACACAAGTGTGAAAAGCCTCCAGCCTCTGTGCATCAAGTTGCTATCTACAGGAACCAAAGCTGAGAAAACTCATTTTGAATTCTCCTGTCCAGGGTATTGTGTTTCTTTGTCTGGGTCTGTTTAAATCTATTTGTTTTCACTATTGCCTTAATGGAGGTGTAACTGGGAGTCAGATTAATTAGGGGTTTTAGGAGCTATTATAGTAGTAATTTATAGACCTATGTATGTGCTTGAAATCTTTTCTTTTGTTAATAAATGTTTAATTTAGTTTTCTAAACACCTCTGAAGTCGTGGTGGTCATATTATTTCTGAATTCAGGGCCCGCATCTCGAAATAAAATACAAATTGCAAAACAGTTGTGACCGCGTGAACAAGTTTCCCTTGTGGATTTGATCTGCCTGGCACACATCGTCTGCCACGTCATAACACTTTGAAGGATGAAACTAGTCAGGGAAAACAACTTGAGATGCGATAAGGAAAGGACGAGGTATGAGTGATTGATGAACGACAGATGTTATGTGCAAAGACTCAAGAAGTTAATGGCAGATGAATGGAATTAAAGGCAGGATTTTGAACCCAGTGGTTTAGACCAAGAACATGTTTGATAGGGTGTTCAAAATAAAGTTAAACTTTATAAACAAGAAGGCCTTGTCAACAATCCATCTTGGCCCATGTCTTATAAAATATATAAACTAAAAGACTTTGGGAGGACTCAGTGCAGTAAGTAGTGGACAGGGACTCTGAAGGGAGACTCTGGGTCACACATTCCTGAGGAGTAAGAGAAGTCGAGAAGACTTAAGGCACCATGAAGGGGAGTGGATTAAGAAGAAAAAAAGAGCTGCTTGTGCATGTCAGCCACCCTGCCCAATCTGGACTGCTGTAGAACCTGCAAGTTGTATTCTGTCTTGAACTTGTTTAAACTCAACATGCCACCATTCAGGTTCCACTTGATCCTGATTAATTAGGTAGCGATAACATAAACTCACCTTTTCAAAAATGAAACGTACACTTCTGTAAAGCACTTTTTATAGCCCCTCTGATGAGCTGGCTGATGGCACCTTTGACAAGTCCGATCACAGATTCAGAGGACAGGTACAAAAGAGCCAAATGACCACTCAGGTGATCATTGAACAAGTCAGTGGGTTGCTGAAAATGGTGTCTGAATAGATCTGGGTGCGTTCTTCAGCATGCATCAGTAAGGGTGCCAAGAATGGCTGTGGTCTGCTGTACACAACATGGTTCTCTGGGAAAGACAAGGAGGAGGACGTGGCCAGGGTGCCTGCAACCACTCAGCAGGCTACCAGAGGAGCCCCCATGATGGGCTCATACATGCATGTTTCAGATAACCTGAGTACAGGAAGCCATATGGTAATGAAATGCTAATCCCTTTGCCTCCCTCCCACCTCACAGCGCTAATCATTCCCACAGTTCAGGAAGGCAGCTCACCTTCTCAAGTGCAATTAGGAATGGGCAACAAATGCTGGCCTTGCCATCCCATGAAGGAATAAAGAAAGACATAAATCCTTCCATCATCTTCACAGCCTTTGCACATCCTACACTCTGGTCATAACATTCCATTTGGATTTTGGGAGGTAACCATGGAGTTGACAGGACAGATTTCAAATAAATTGTGTGATTCATTAACAATTCTACATGCATAATGACATTGGCATTGTGATATACACTCACTGAATCCATTTGTGAAATTACAAACCCTATATCTTCCTTTTTCTACTACTCCTATGTGGTGCTACCCCTGTGGTTTCAGTCGAGATGGAGACAGGCTGCTCCTTCCCCAGCTCTGAATGTTAGGATGCTCAAGGTGGACATCCTCTGGGTTTTTGAAACTATGAGGGACCCACAAAACACTGTCCCACCACCACCTGTGCAGGGGCAGACTCGGTCATCAGGGCAGGAGGCAGCATGTGGGGCCCTGAGGGGTGAGGGGTTTGAGGGAGAGAGGAGAGGAGAGGGAAAATGTGTCCTTTCTCCATTTTCCCTCTCATGCCCCCACCTGAACCTCCCTGCTAGCCAAGAGCTAGAAAACTCTTTGCTGCACTTCAGTAGATAGCAGCACAAAGACCTGAGACATCATGGCACTCATGGTGAGACAGATTCCTCCAATCTCTCTCCAATCATGTACTGCCTCTCTGCAAAAGCTAACAGAAGTTCACACATTCCTCATTGCTGCTCCACAAGTTCCCATTTTGGGGATGACCTTCGAGGCTCAGCATCTACATCCAGCTGAACAGAGCTAGGAGTGTCCTGCACCCTCCGATAGGAACGGTCCCCTGCTGACCCTGTCTCCAGCACACGTGATGTGTGATTTACCATGCGACAAGGTAACTAGCTGCCTTGAAGTCTCCACTGAGGTGTGTGCATCTGAGCTAGTGGAAGGGGGAGCATCAGTCATGTGATGGTGATTCCTCAGGGTGTGTGATATCCTCTGAGGATTCCTTGGTCTCCTCCCACACCAGCTTGAAGTATATTTAGCAGCTGAATAATGTGAATTGAACTGACAAGGGGAAAAGGCTCAAGATATCATTGCCCTAATGATAGTATTTCAGTTTGTTACAGATGGGAAGAAATGTGGGGTTATTTTCTCACTTATTCATCTCTTGGCTGACCGCAACAGGATACATTTTTGAGAAAGAATGTCTTAACGCTTCTGGATATGACTTAAAAGAACAAACACGAACAGGCTTTCTTGTAAGTTTAAATCAAAAGGACAGATAAAAATTTATTTGCACAACACCTGAAATATAAACACAACACACGCCCACTCCCCAAATGCACAGACACAGAAGCACATGAAAGGATGGTTTCTAGAGATATAACATGCACTTAGATCCTCACATTGCATCTGTGAACGTTTGACTCCGGTCTGGCTGATGGCAGCATGAATACCCTCTGTGATAAGGCTCCTGTCATGGAGACACAGCGGATGCCCATAGTCCCTACATCCCAGGAGGATCACGATGACATGCAATGGGGACACTCCTTAGATCCTCACATCTGTGAACGTCTGGCTCCTGTCTGGCTGATGGCAGGTCGCTTGCGCAATGTGACAGGGTCACATCATGGAGATGCAGCAGGGAAACTTTAACTTCTGCTGATCCTATGGCATCCTTTGTGTGCTGAGTCCTTCAGGACCACACTGGTGCTGGAACAGGGACCAGCAAAATACTTTTGACCAGATCAAAAATCTCCTAATTTCACCATAAATTCTAGTACACCACGATCCAGAGCTGCCAAAAACCGTAGCAGCATATACATCATCTATAGGCTTGGTGTAATGCCATTCAAAAAGATGAACAAGGCAGTCCAGTTTGTTACCCCTCAAGATCTCTCATGAGCACAGAGAAGAGGTATGCAATCATTGAGAAAGAAGCATTAGTTGCTACATGGGCCTGCGAGATGTTCTCTTATTATGTCATGGGATTAAGGTTTAGAATTGAAACCCACCACAAACTTTTGGTTACTTTTCTTATCTAAGGAAGGATGTTCTTGCTATAGAGGGAGTGCAGCGAAGGTTTGCCAGACTGATTCCTGGGATGGCGGGACTGACATATGAGGAGAGATTGAGTCGGTTAGAATTATATTCGCTGGAGTTCAGAAGCATGAGGGGGGATCTCATGGAAACCTATAAAATTCTAACAGGACTAGACAGGGTAGATGCAGGAAGGATGGTCCCGATGGTGGGGGAGTCCAGAACCAGGGGTCACAGTCTGAGGATATGGGGTAGACCATTTAGGACTGAGATGAGGAGAAATTTCTTCACCCAGAGAGTGGTGAGCCTGTGGAATTCGCTACCACAGAAAGTAGTTGAGACCAAAACATTGTATGTTTTCAAGAAGGAGTTAGATATAGCTCTTGGGGGCGAAAGGGATCAAAGGATATGGGGAGAAAGTGGGAGCAGGCTATTGAGTTGGATGATCAGCCATGATCATAATAAATGACGGAGTAGGCTCGAAGGGCCGAATGGCCTACTCCTGCTCCTACTTTCTATGTTTCTATGTTCCTTAATCAAAAGGAAATTGTGATAATGCATTTTGGACCGAGACTCAAGGGAAATGATTCAGTTACTGAGTACGTTTTGTGGAAGTACTAGACCAGGCTTGTCTAACCCATAGATAAAAACAAAAAGCCGTATTCACTATACCCCCTGACCTTCCCCTCTCTGATGCTGAACGTTCAGTGCTCAGCAAAGGACTTAGTTTCATACCCTTACGCCCTCATCTCAATGAATTTCGGGCTCGGCATGATGCTGAACTCTTCTTCCGCCGTCTTCGTCTCCGTGCTCACTTCTTTGGGCAGGAGTCCTCTCCCCGTTCAACGGATCCTTTTACCCACCTCCAATATTCTCCCTCCACTTGGACCCCTCCCTCTGGATTCTTACCTTCTCTTGATCTTTTCATTGAGAACTGTCGGCGTGACATTAGCCGTCTCAATTTCTCTGCTCCTCTCACCCATTCTAATCTGTCTCTCTCTGAACTCACTGCACTCCGTTCTCTCAGGTCCAACCCCAACATTGTCATCAAACCCGCTGACAAGGGTGGTACTGTTGTTGTCTGGCGCATTGACCTCTACCTCGCGGAGGCTGAGCGTCAACTCGCAGACGTTTCCTCCTACCTCTCCCTGGACCATGACCCCACCACAGAACATCAAGCCATTGTTTCCAGGACTGTCACTGACCTCATCTCCTCTGGAGATCTTCCTCCCACAGCTTCCAACTTGATAGTCGCCCAACCTCGGACGGCCCGCTTCTACCTCCTACCCAAAATCCACAAACAGAACTGTCCTGGCAGACCGATCGTGTCAGCCTGTTCCTGCCCCACGGAACTCATTTCTCGTTATCTTGACTCCCTTCTCTCTCCCCTTGTCCAGTCCCTTCCCACCTACATCCGTGATTCCTCTGACACCTTACGTCACATCAACAATTTCCAGTTCCCTGGCCCCAACCGCTTCCTCCTCACCATGGATGTCCAATCCCTCTACACCTCCATCCCCCACCAGGATGGTCTGAGGGCCCTTAGCTTCTTCCTTGAACAGAGGCCCCAACAATCCCCATCCACCACTACTCTCCTCCGTCTGGCTGAACTTGTTCTCACACTGAACAATTTCTCCTTTAACTCCTCTCACTTCCTCCAAATAAAAGGTGTGGCTATGGGTACCCGCATGGGCCCCAGCTATGCCTGTCTCTTTATGGGGTATGTGGAACATTCCTTGTTCCAGTCCTACTCCGGCCCCTCCCACAACTCTTTCTCCGGTACATCGATGATTACTTCGGTGCTGCTTCATGCTCTCGTCGGGACCTGGAAAAATTTATTAATTTTGCTTCCAATCTCCACCCCTCCATCATCTTCACATGGTCCATCTCTGACACTTCTCTTCCCTTCCTTGACCTCTCTGTCTCAATTTCTGATGATAGACTGTCCACCAATATCCATTACAAGCCTACCGACTCCCACAGCTACCTCGACTACAGCTCCTCACACCCCGCTTCCTGTAAAGACTCCATCCCATTCTCTCAGTTCCTTCGCCTCCGTCGCATCCGTTCTGATGACGCTACCTTCAAAAACAGCTCCTCTGACATGTCCTCCTTCTTCCTTAACCGAGGTTTTCCATCCACGGTCGTTGACAGGGCCCTCAACCGTGTCCGGCCCATATCCCGCGCATCCTCCCTCACGCCTTCTCCTCCTTCCCAGAAACATGATAGGGTCCCCCTTGTCCTCACTTATCACCCCACCAGCCTCCGCATTCAAAGGATCATCCTCCGCCATTTCCGCCAACTCCAGCATGATGCCACCACCAAACACATCTTCCCTTCACCCCCCTTGACGGCATTCCGTAGGGATCGTTCCCTCCGGGACACCCTGGTCCACTCCTCCATCACCCCCTACTCCTCAACCCCCACTTATGGCACCTCCCCATGCCCACGCAGAAGATGCAACACCTGCCCCTTCACTTCCTCTCTCCTCACCGTCCAAGGGCCCAAACACTCCTTTCAAGTGAAGCAGCATTTCACTTGCATTTCCCCTAACTTAGTCTACTGCATTCGTTGCTCCCAATGCGGTCTCCTCTACATTGGAGACCAAACGCAAACTGGGCGACCGTTTTGCGGAACACCTGCGGTCTGTCCGCAAGAAAGACCCAAACCTCCCTGTCGCTTGCCATTTTAACACTCCACCCTGTTCTCTTGCCCACATGTCTGTCCTTGGCTTGCTGCATTGTTCCAGTGAAGCCCAACGCAAACTGGAGGAACAGCACCTCATCGTCCGACTAGGCACTTTACAGCCCTCTGGGCTGAATATTGAATTCAACAACTTTAGATCTTAAACTCCCCCTCCCCCCATCCCCACCCCGTTTCTTTTCCCCCCCCACCCGCCCTTTTTTTCAATAATTTATATAGATTCTTCTTTCCCCACCTATTTCCATTATTTTTAAATCTAAAACTAAAACCTTTAGTCTTTCCACCCCACCCCCACTAGAGCTGTACTTTGAATATCCTGTCTTCCATTCTTAATTAGCACTTTTCTCAGACAAAGACCACCACCTTCAACACCTCTTTGACCCTTTTGTCTCTGACATCTTTTGATTATCTGCTCACACCACACCCTCAATGTGTCTCTTCCCCCCCACCCACCTTAAACCAATTTATATTTCTCCCTTGTTGAAACTATGCTGCAGTTCTGCTGAAGGGCCATGAGGGCTCGAAACGTTGACTGATTTCTTCTCCGCCGATGCTGCCAGACTTGCTGAGTTTTTCCAGGTAATTCTGTTTTTATTTTGTCTAACCCATGGCCAGCGAAGCCCTCCATGTGACCCCCGGATCGATTGGTGAAACTGCCGGTAAGATGGGCCAGTAAGTTTGAAGATTTCTGCAGGGGACTGCTACCCCAATCACAGCCTGTTTCTCTCCTGCATTTGCTACTGATAGGCTCATTATTGAGCCTATCAGCAGCAAACATGCGAGTGAAACGAGCGATTGGAGGAGCAGTGAACACCCGGAACTGTGAAGATAAAGATATTCTGGAGTGGGTGGGGCCTCCGCTCGGGATGTTTTCCCGTGGTTCCGTCTGCTTACCCGCAGCTTCCAGTTCTCTGGCTGCTTGTTCCCGGATCCAGCCCCTTTCCCTCGACCCACCCCATGTCTCTCCTGGCTCTCTCCATGTCTCTCCTGACTCTCCCCATGTCTCTCCTGGCTCTCCCCATGTCTCTCCTGGCTCTCTCCATGTCTCTCCTGGCTCTCCCCATGTCTCTCCTGGCTCTCCCCATGTCTCTCCTGGCTCTCCCCATGTCTCTCCTGGCTCTCCCCATGTCTCTCCTGGCTCTCTCCATGTCTCTCCTGGCTCTCCCCATGTCTCTCCTGGCTCTCCCCATGTCTCTCCTGGCTCTCTCCATGTCTCTCCTGGCTCTCCCCATGTCTCTCCTGGCTCTCCCCATGTCTCTCCTGGCTCTCCCCATGTCTCTCCTGGCTCTCCCCATGTCTCTCCTGGCTCTCCCCATGTCTCTCCTGACACTCCCTATATCCTTCCTGGCCCTTGCCACTCCTCTCGATGGGCACCCGTGTTTGGGTGCCGCTAGGCCTCAGGCCTCGCTCCAGGTCTCTCCTCCGTTCTCATCACACCTACCCCTCCCCAACACTCAACCCATCTGATTTAGTGAGTGGGGGTGAGTGTGAGTGACTGAGTGAGTATATGTGAGCGTGGATGAATGAGTGTGTGTGTGAGGGTGGCTGAGTCTGTGTGAGGATGGGTGAGTGAGTGAGTGTGAGGATGGGTGAGTGAGTGTGTGTGAAGATGGATGAGTGAGTGAGTGTGTGTGAAGATGGGTGAGTGAGAGTGTGAGGATGGGTGAGTGAGTGAGTGTGTGTGAAGATGGATGAGTGAGTGTGTGTGAAGATGGGTGTGAGTGAGTGTGAGGATGGGTGAGTGAGTGTGTGTGAGGATGGGTGAGTGAGTGTGTGTGAGGATGGGTGAGTGAGTGAGTGTGAGGACGGGTGAGAGAGTGAGTGTGAGGATGGGTGAGTGAGTGTGTGTGAGGATGGGTGAGTGAGTGTGTGTGAGGATGGGTGAGTGAGTGTGTGTGAGGATGGGTGAGTGAGTGTGTGTGAGGATGGGTGAGTGAGTGTGTGTGAGGATGGATGAGTGAGTGAGTGTGAGGATGGTTGAGTGGGTGAGTGAGTGTGTGTGAGGATGAGTGAGTGAGTGTGTGTGAGGATGAGTGAGTGAGTGTGTGTGAGGATGAGTGAGTGAGTGTGTGTGAGGATGAGTGAGTGAGTGTGTGTGAGGATGAGTGAGTGAGTGTGTGTGAGGATGAGTGAGTGAGTGTGTGTGAGGATGAGTGAGTGAGTGTGTGTGAGGATGAGTGAGTGAGTGTGTGTGAGGATCGGTGAGTGTGTGTGAGGATGGGTGAGTGAGTGTGTGTGAGGATGGGTGAGTGAGTGAGTGTGTGTGAGGATGGGTGAGTGAGTGAGTGTGTGTGAGGATGGGTGAGTGAGTGTGTGTGAGGATGGGTGAGTGAGTGTGTGTGAGGATGGGTGAGTGAGTGTGTGTGAGGATGGGTGAGTGAGTGTGTGTGAGGATGGGTGAGTGAGTGTGTGAGGATGGGTGAGTGAGTGTGTGTGAGGATGGGTGAGTGAGTGTGTGTGAGGATGGGTGAGTGAGTGTGAGGATGGGTGAGTGAGTGAGTGTGAGGATGGGTGAGTGAGTGAGTGTGAGGATGGGTGAGTGAGTGAGTGTGAGGATGGGTGAGTGAGTGAGTGTGAGGATGGGTGAGTGAGTGTGAGGATGGGTGAGTCAGTGTGAGGATGGATGAGTGAGTGAGTGTGAGGATGGGTGAGTGAGTGTGTGTGAGGATGGGTGAGTGAGTGAGTGTGAGGATGGGTGAGTGAGTGAGTGTGAGGATGGGTGAGTGAGTGTGAGGATGGGTGAGTGAGTGTGAGGATGGGTGAGTCAGTGTGAGGATGGATGAGTGAGTGAGTGAGTGTGAGGATGGGTGAGTGAGTGTGTGTGAGGATGGGTGAGTGAGTGTGTGTGAGGATGGGTGAGTGAGTGTGTGTGAGGATGGGTGAGTGTGTGTGTGTGAGGATGGGTGAGTGTGTGAGTGTGAGGATGGGTGAGTGAGTGTGTGTGAGGATGGGTGAGTGAGTGTGTGTGAGGATGGGTGAGTGAGTGAGTGTGAGGATGGGTGAGTGAGTGAGTGTGAGGATGGGTGAGTCAGTGTGAGGATGGATGAGTGAGTGAGTGAGTGTGAGGATGGATGAGTGAGTGAGTGAGTGTGAGGATGGGTGAGTGAGTGTGTGTGCGGGTGGGTGAGTGAGTGTGTGTGCGGGTGGGTGAGTGAGTGTGTGATTCTGAGGTTGGGTGAGTGTGTGTGAGGATAGAAGCTGGACAGGTGACTGAGGTGGTGGTGGGGGAGCATTTTAGTGATAGCGACCACAACATGGTACAGTTTAAGTTTGTTATGGACAAAGAAATAGACAAGTTGCAAAAAATTGTTTTGGATTGGGGGAGAGTGGATTTTAGTAAAATAAGGCAGGACCTGGCCAAGGTAGACTGGGAACAGCTACTTGTGGGGAAATCTACAGAGGAGCAGTGGGGGGTGTTCAGAAAGGAAATGGGGAGGGTACAGGCTCAACATGTTCCCTCTAGGGTGATAGGAAGGAGTAACAAGCCCAGAGAACCATGGATGACCAGAGATATTCAGGTTACGATGAGAAGGAAAAGAGAGGCTTTTAGCAGGTACAAGGGAAGCAAATCAGCAGAGGCATCAGTGGAGTACAGAAAGTGCAGGGTGGAGCTTAAGGAAGCAATTAGGAGAGCAAAGAGGGGATATGAGAAAGCTCTGGCTGGTAAAAGTAGGGAAAATCCCAAGATATTCTATAAGTATATCAATGGGAAGAGGATAACCAGGGAAAGAGTAGGGCCCATAAGGGACCAAGGGGGCAATCTATGGGTGGAGCCAGAGGACATCACTAGAGTGTTGAATGAATACTTCACATCCGTCTTCACCCAAGAGAATGAGGATGAAGGTATCGAACTTGGGGAGAGAGACTGTGAGGTTCTTAAGCAAATTGATATAGGGAGTGACAAGGTATTGGAGGTGTTGGCAGGCTTAAAAGTGGACAAATATCCAGGTCCAGATGATTTGTGTCCCAGACTGCTGAGGGAGGCAAGGGAGGAGATCACAGGGGCTCTGACCCAAATTTTTAATTCCTCTCTGGCCACGGGGGAGGTGCCAGAGGACTGGAGAACAGCTAATGTGGTTCCGCTATTTAAGAAGGGTTGTAGAGATAAGCCAGGGAACTACAGACCAGTGAGTCTCACGTCAGTGGTAGGGAAACTATTGGAGAAAATTCTGAAGGAGAGAATCTTTCTCCACTTGGAGAGGCAAGGTTTGATCAGGGATAGTCAGCATGGCTTTGTCAGAGGGAGGTCACGCCTAACAAGTTTGATTGAATTTTTTGAGGAGGTGACCAGGTGTGTAGATGAGGGTAGTGCAGTTGATGTAGTTTATATGGATTTCAGCAAAGACTTTGACAAGGTCCCACATGGGAGACTTATAAAGAAGGCAAACGCACATGGGATACAGGGTAATTTGGTAAGGTGGATTCAAAATTGGCTTAGTTGTAGGAGGCAGAGGGTGATGACAGAAGGGTGATGACAGAAGGATGCTTTAGTGACTGGAAGCCAGTGTCCAGTGGCGTACCACAGGGATCTGTGCTGGGTCCCCTATTATTTGTCATTTATATAAACGACATAGATGACAATGTGGGGGGTAGGATTAGTAAGTTTGCAGATGACACAAAGATTGGCCGGGTGGTTAACAGTGAGTTTGAGTGTCTTGGGCTATAGGAAGATATAGATGGGATGGTCAAATGGGCAGATAAGTGGCAGATGGAATTTAACCCTGAAAAGTGTGAGGTGATACACTTTGGAAGGAGTAATTTTACAAGCAAGTATTCAATGAATGGCATGGCACTAGGAAGTTCTGAGGAACAAAGGTACCTTGGCGTGTGTGTTCATAGATCTCTGAAGGCGGAGGGGCATCTTAGTGGGGTAGTGAAAAAGGCATATGGGACACTTGTATTAATCAATCGAGGCATAGATTACAAAAGTAGGGAGGCCATGTTGGAGTTGTATAGAACCTCGGTGAGGCCACAGCTGGAGTACTGTGTGCAGTTCTGGTCGCCACATTATAGGAAGGATGTGATTGCACTGGAGGGGGTGCAGAGGAGATTCACCAGGATGTTGCCTGGGATGAAACATTTAAGTTATGAAGAGAGAATGGATAGAGTTGGGTTGTTTTCGTTGGATTAGGGAAGACTGAGGGGCGACCTGATCGAGGTGTACAAGATTATGAGGGGCATGGACAGGGTGGATAGGAAGCAGCTGTTCCCTTTTTTTTGAAGGGTCAGTCACGAGGGGACATAATTTCAAGGTGAGGGGCAGGAGGTTTAGAGGGGATGTGAGGAAAAACTTTTTAACCCAGAGGGTGGTGACGGTCTGGAATGCGCTGCCTGGGAGGGTGGTGGAGGCGGG
Source organism: Cetorhinus maximus (assembly GCF_964194155.1). Classification (NCBI taxonomy): domain Eukaryota; kingdom Metazoa; phylum Chordata; class Chondrichthyes; order Lamniformes; family Cetorhinidae; genus Cetorhinus; species Cetorhinus maximus. The sequence continues at coordinate 27,129,351 of NC_135894.1, forward strand.
TTGCCTCACATCCTTTAAAAAGTACCTGGATGAGCCCTTGGCACATCATAACATTCAAGGCTATGGGCCAAGTGCTGGTAAATGGGATTAGGTAGGTAGGTCAGGTGTTTGTCACATGTCAGTGCAGACTCGATGGGCTGAAGGGCCTTGTCTGCATTGTGTGATTCTGTGATTCTGGGAGAGGGCAGGTGAGTGAAGAGGAGGGCAGATAAGAGGGAGGGCGGGAGAGTGTGTGTGTGAGCAAGAGAGGGTTGTTTGAGAGAGAGGGGTGTGTGTGTGAGAGAGAAGCATGTGTGTGAGAGAGAGGGGAGTGTGGGTGAGACGGGGGTGAGTGTGTGTGAGAGAGAGGGGGTGGGTGTGTATGAGAGAGAGGGGGTGAGCGTGTGTGTGCGAGAGAGAGGGGTTGAGTGTGCGTGTAAGAGAGACAGAGGAGGTGAGCGTGTGTGAGAGACATAGAGGGGGTGAGTGTGTGAGAGAGAAGGTGGTGAGTGTGTATGTATGATAGAGAGGAGGGGTGAGCGTTTGTTTGAGAGAGGGGGTGAGTGTGTGTGAGAGGGGGTGAGTGTGTGTGTGCGAGAGAGAGGGGTTGAGTGTACATGTAAGAGAGACAGAGGAGGTGAGTGTGTGTGAGAGGGGGTGAGTGTATGTGAAAGAGAGAGATGGGATGAGTGTGTGAAAGAGAGAGGGGGTGAGTGTGTGTGAGAGAGGGGGTAAGTGTGAGATAAAAGGGGTGAGAGAGAGAGAGGAGGTGAGAGTGTGTGAGGGAGAGGGGGTGAGTTTGTGTGTGTGTGAGGGAGAGGGGGTGAGTGTGTGTGTGTGAGGGAGAGGGGGTGAGTGTGTGTGTGTGAGGGAGAGGGGGTGAGTGTGTGTGTGTGAGGGAGAGGGGGTGAGTGTATGTGAGAGAGGAGGTTGTGTGTGTGTGAGAGAGAGAGGGGGTGAATGTGCGTGTGAGAGAGAGAGGAGGTGAGTGTGTGTGAGGGAGAGGGGGTGAGTGTGTGTGTGTATGAGGGAGAGGGGGTGAGTGTATGTGAGAGAGGAGGTTAGTGTGTGTGTGAGAGAGAGAGAGAGAGGGGGTGAATGTGCGTGTGAGAGAGGGAGAGAGAATTGAGTGTGTGTGAGAGACAGGGAGGATGAGTGTGTGAGAGAGAGGGGTGAGTGTGTGTGAGAGAGAGGGTGGTGAGTGTGTGTGAGAGAGAGAGAGGAGGTGAGTGTGTGAAAGAGAGAGGTGGTGAGCGTGTGTGTGAGAGAGAGGGTGAGTGTGTGAGGGAGAGGGGTGAGTGTGTGAAAGAGAGAGAGGGGGTGAATGTGTGTGAGAGAGAGAGGGTGAGTGTGTGAGGGAGAGGGGTGAGTGTGTGTGAGAGAGACGGAGTGAGTGTGTGAGAGAGAGAGGGTGAGTGTGTGTGTGTGAGAGAGGGGGTAAGTGTGTGAGATAAAAGGGGTGAGAGAGAGAGAGGGGAGTGTGTGTGAGAGAGAGAATGGGTGAATGTGTGTGAGAGAGAGAGGAGGTGAGTGTGTGAAAGAGAGAGAGGTGGTGAGCGTGTGTGTGAGAGAGAGGGTGAGTGTGTGAGGGAGAGGGATGAGTGTGTGAAAGAGAGAGAGGGGGTGAATGTGTGTGAGAGAGAGAGGGTGAGTGTGAGGGAGAGGGGTGAGTGTGTGTGAGAGAGACGGAGTGAGTGTGTGAGAGAGAGAGGGTGAGTGTGTGTGTGAGAGAGGGGGTAAGTGTGTGAGATAAAAGGGGTGAGAGAGAGAGAGGGGAGTGTGTGTGAGAGAGAGAATGGGTGAATGTGTGTGTGAGAGAGAGAGGAGGTGAGTGTGTGAAAGAGAGAGGGTGAGTGTGCATAAGAGAAAGGGGGGTGAGTGTGTGAGAGAGGGGGGTGAGTGTGTGTGTGAGAGAGAGAAGGGGTGAGTGTGTGAGAGAGAGTGGGTGAGTGTGAGAAAGGGGTGAGTGTGTGTGTGTGTGTGAGAGAGTGGGTGAGTGTGTGAGAAAGGGGTGAGTGTGTGTGTGTGTGTGTGAGAGAGAGTGGGAGGGGGCGAGTCTGTGTTAGGGACCGAGGGTGAGTGTTGTGAGAGAGAGGTGGTGAGTGTGTGTGTGTGAGAGATGGGCTGAGTGTGTGTGTGAGAGAGAGAGGGGGGTGAGTGTGTGTAAGAGAGAGTGGGTGAGTGTGTGTGAAAGAGAGGGGGGTATGTGTGTGTGAGAGAGAGGGGGTGAGTGTGTATGAGAGAGATGGGTGAGTGTGTGTATGAGAGAAGGGATGAGTGTGTGAGTGTGAGAGAGAGGGGAGGGTGTGTGTGCATAAGAGAGAGGGGGTGAGTGTGTGTGTGAGAGAGAGGGGGTGAGTGTTTGTGTGAGAGACGGAGAAGTGAGAGGTGTGTGTGAGAGAGGGGGGTGAGTGTGTGAGTGTGAGAGAGAGGGGGTGAGTGTGCATAAGAGAGAGGGGTGAACATGGGTGTGAGAGAGGGGAGGGCGAGTGTGCATAAGAGAGAGGGGGTGAGTGTGTGTGCGTGTGAGAGAGGGGGTGAGTGTTTGTGTGAGAGACGGAGAAGTGAGAGGTGTGTGTGAGTGAGGGGAGGGTGAGTGTGTATGAGAGAGGGGGTGAGTGTGTGTGTGAGAGAGAGGGGGTGAATGTGAGTGAGATAGAGGGGGTGAGTGTGTGTGAGGGAGAGAGGGGGTGAGTGTGTGTGTGAGAGAGAGGGGGTGTGTGTGTGTGAGTGAGAGAGAGAGGGGGTGAGTGTGAGTGAGAGAGAGAGGGGGTGAGTGTGTGTGAGGGAGAGAGGGGGTGAGTGTGTGTGAGGGAGAGAGGGGGTGAGTGTGAGTGAGATAGAGGGGATGAGTGTGTGTGAGGGAGAGGGGGTGAGTGTGAGTGAGATAGAGGGGGTGAGTGTGTGTGTGTGAGGGAGAGAGGGGGTGAGTGTGTGTGAGAGGGGGTGAGTGTGTATGAGATAGAGGGGCTGTGTGTGTGTGAGAGAGAGAGAGGGGGTGAGTGTGTACGAGTAGAGTGGGTGAGTGTGTGTGAGGGAGAGAGGGGGTGAGTGTGTGTGAGATAGAGGGGGTGAATGTGTGTGAGGGAGAGAGGGGGTGAGAGGGAGGGGTGTGTGTGTGTGAGAGAGAGAGGGGGTGAGTGAGAGAGAGGGGGTGAGTGTGTGAGAGAAAGAGAGTGGGTGAGAGGGAGGGGTGTGTGTGTGTGTGTGTGAGAGAGGGGGTGAGTGTGTATGAGTAGAGCGGGTGAGTGTGTGTGAGAAAGAGAGTGGGTGAGAGGGAGGGGTGTGTGTGTGTGTGTGTGTGAGAGAGAGGGGGTGAGTGTGTGTGAGTAGAGTGGGTGAGTGTGTGAGAAAGAGAGTGGGTGAGAGGGAGGGGTGTGTGTGTGTCCAGCTCACTCCCAGTCTCAGGGTTCTCATTTGCCCTCACTCCCACTCACCAACAGGCACTCACACCCACTGTCACAGCTCCCTGGGACTGGGAGTGAGACTCACACCCACACGCTCACCCTTTCACACTCAGCAAGTTGTTTCTTTTCATACATCAGCTTCTATTTGAAACTCATGTTGAATATTGTGCCAATCCTTATCTTACTGAAATTTGCTTCTCAGCCCCTTGAGTGAGAAAATTGAAATGTGGCCCTGCCTGTGGGAAGGCTGGACCAGTCTGTACTGGACACCAATACCAGTGGAAGGAGTTAAACTGGAAAGTTTCAATATTATTGAGAAAGTGGAAGTTTGTACTTGCTCATTACCTATACTTGCCAGCCACGGTGAAGAGATGATGAGAAATGAAGCAAGCAGGCTGATGAATGGATTGTAATGAAAGAGCATTGTCAGGGTGGATAGCCTGACTGCACTCCGAATAACCCAGTACTTCACCAATACCTCAAGCTGAGAAAACATCTCACAAGCATTGATGATCTCTTAGTTTTTAGTGACAGACTAGTCATCCCTAAAACACTGAACATTATCCAGGAAATCCATCAAGGTCACTTGGGAATAATGAAATGCCAAGCAAGAGCCCAGGAGTCAGTCTGGTGACCAGGCATCAGCCACTCCATTGAATAGTTCATCATGAATCGCTTTACGTGTGCAGTGAACAGCCAAAAGAGAGTGAACCAGCGGTACCCTCCACTTTACCCAGCGGCCATGGCAGTGCCTGGGAATGGGTTTATTTGAGTTTAAAGGCAGCGTTTTCAGCATTGTCACCGATTACTACTCCGCATGGTCTGGTGAGTAGACTGCACTGCATCACAGCGGAGGCAGTCATTACATCACTGAGAATCCTTGTGACACATGGCATCCCGGACTTAGTGGTGTCAGACAATGGACCTCAGTTTGCTAACGAGCTGTTTTACAACTTTGTGCAGGAATATGGTTTCATACATGTGACTAGCTCTCCTAGATATCCTCAGCCAAAAACAGGAGCAGAAAGAAGCATTCAAACAATCAAGGAATTGATGAAAAGAGACAAAGATATTAACTTAGCCTTCCTTACTACAGAGCTACACTAAAAAACCAGTTCTCACCATCAGAATTATTGATGGGAAGACAGCTATGAACACAACCTCCAGCTCTACAACAAACACTACAATATAACATTATCTCAGATGATCGGGAGAAAGTTAGGAAGCGTGAGGAGCAACAAAGAGACAGTCAAGATCATAATGTCAACCTCAGGCACAGAGCATGAGACTTGAAAGTACTATGGCCAGGGAGAGAGTGTGGAGACGAGATCAACAGAAAGAAAGAATTGTAACAGAAAGAGCTCCAAAACCAAGATCTTATAGAATTGAAATGGACCAGGGAAATATCAGAAGAAGCCCAAGAGCCTTGCTATCACTGGAGAGGAAACCAGTGGAATCTTGGACATAGTTTACCTTCACTGTCGCTGGTTAAAATCCTGGAACTCCCTAACAGCGCAGTGGGTGTACCTGCACCATATGGACTGCAGCAGTTCAAGAAGGCAGCTCACCACCACCTTCTCAAGGGCAATTAGGGATGGGCAATAAATGCTGGCCCAGCCAGCGAAGCCCACATCCCGTGAATGAATAAAAAAAAGATCCGGATGGAGATAAGGAACCAGAAACGAGTAGAATCTCTACAACCACCCAGGTGGAAGACACTCCTATCGAACGAGAGCGTGCAGTTCATTCCCAACCTCGAAATGAAGTCAGGGCCAGGTCAGGGAGATTGGTCAAGGCACCACAGAGGCTAATCCTGTGAAGTCTGAGAGTTTGGGGGGGTTGCGGGAGCAGGTAAGAGGATTCATATAGTTGGGATAAAGACTTGTGGAGGCTGGGGGGAGATGTAGAGTAAAAGGTTAACATCAGGAGTACCTGATACTGATGTATCTGATGTAACTATGATACAATGTCACATGACTAGGAGACTGAGATCTAGTGGGAAGTAGAAGTATAACCTGATGTAGAGTACTGAGATGTATATAGATCTGCAAATCAACAAGAATGTTTTTTTACGAATAACAGTCTTTGGCAGCTTTCTTGTGGTAACGGGCAAGCCCTAAAGAAACCCCATCTCAAGACAAAACAGGGTGCTTTGTAGGAAGAGGCCAGCTATATCAAAGGTAGCCAGGCATCTCCACTGGGGAATTGGTTGCCAGAGTTGGAGACTCAGCTGTAGCCACTTTCTCACCAACTACATTGTGAAAATTTACATGTGCAATTGCCAGCATCGAGCCAGAATGTCTTCACTGGATGAGGAATAGGACACGAGTGAGCATGAAGAGCTGGAAATGGAAGCAAGGGAGAGAGAAAGAGTTTTGTTTCTCCCTGGAGAAGAAAATGATCATCCTTGAGTGAGGAGACAAGAGATGTCGTTTTCAGGCCCATCTTTGATGACTGACATCAGGCAATGGGGACAGTTTCCATCCATATGATTGTGTCGACCAATAATAGAAAGAATCTGCTACCTGTAACTGCAACACGTTGCAGAAGGTGCTTCCTGATATGCCCTGGCAGCACAAGACGCCAGGATAATCTTCCAAAGATATTGCTGGAAGCCAGCAATGGCAACTAACAGGGCTTCCATCAATTCCTCAAGATTCAGAGTGAAGGCCACAGCTACTTTGATTTATCCCAACATCAAGCTGCATCTCCTCTGAGCCTGCAAGTTGGGGTGTGTTAGTTTTTTCTATTCATTCATAGCATGTGGGCATCGCTGGCTGGACCAGCGTTTGTTGCCCATCCCTAATTGCCCTTCAGAAGGTGGCGATGAGCTGCCTCCTTGAACCGCTGCAGCCCATATGGTGTAGGTACACCAACAGTGCTGTTAGAAAGGGAGTTCCAGTATTTTGACCCAGCGACATAAAAGGAACAGCGATATATTTCCAAGTCAGGATGGATAGTGCCTCGGAGGGGAACTTCCAGGTGGTGGTGTTCCAGTTTATCTGCTGCACTTGTCCTTCTAGAAGATAGTGGTTGTGGGTTTGGAAGATGCTGTCTAAGGAGCCTTGGTGAATTCCTGAAATGCATCTTGTATATAGTACTCACTGCTGCTACTGTGTTGATGATGGACAGAGTGAATGTTTGTGCATGTAGTGACAATCAAGCAGGCTGCTTTGTCCTGGATGGTGCCAAGCTTCTTGAGTGATGTGGGAGCTGCACTCATCCAGGCAAGTGGGAAGTATTCCATCACACTCCTGACTTGTGCCTTGTAGATGATGGACAGGATTTGGGAGTCAGGAGGTGAGTTACTCGCTATAGGATTCCAAGCCTCTGACCTGCTCTTGTAGCCACAGTATTTATATGGCTAGTCCAGTTTCTGGTCAATGGTAACACCCAGCATGTTTATAGTCGGGGATACAGTGACAGTAATGCCATTGAACATCGGGGGGTTATGGTTAGATTCTCTCTTGTTGGGGATGGTCATTGCCTGGCACTTGTGTGGCACAAATGTTACTTGCTACTTGTCAAACCCAAGTCTGGATATTGTCCAGGTTTTGCTGCATTTGGACATGGACTGCTTCAGTATCTGAGGAGTCGTGAATGGCGCTGAACATTGTGCAGTCAACAGCGAACATCCTCCCTTCTGACCTTAGGATGGAAGGAAGGTCATTGATGAAGCAGCTGAAGATGGTTGGGCTGAGGACACTACCCTGAGGAACTCCTGCAGTGATGTCCTGGAACTGAGATGATTGACCTCCAACAACCACAAGCACATAAGCATCTTCCTTTGTGCTAGGTATGACTCCAACCAGCAGAGAGTTTCCCCCCTGATTCCCATTGACTCCAGTTTTGCTAGGGCTCCTTGACGCCACACTCAGTCAAATGGGGCCTTGATGTCAAGGGTAGTTACTCTCACCTCATCTTGGGAGTTCAGCTCTTTTTTCCCATGTTTGAACCAAGGCTGTAATGAGGTCAGGAGCTGAGAGGCCCTGGCGGAACCCAAACTGGGCACCAGTGAGCAGGTTATTGCTAAGCAAGTGCCGCTTGATAGCACTGTTGATGACCCCTTTCGTTACTTTACTGATGATCGAGAGTTGACTGATGGGGTGGTAATTGGCTGGGTTGGATTTGTCCTGCTCTTTGTGTACAGGACATACCTGGGCAATTTTCCAAATAGCCAGGTAGATGCCAGTGTTGTAGCTGTATTGGAACAGCTTGGCTAGGGGCGCGGCAAGTTCTGGAGCACAAGTCTTCAGCACTGAAGAGAGTATTCCCTCCAATCCTGCAACTACCACATAGGCCAGTCGAAGAGGAGAAATTACAATCCCCGATCACACAGTGACCAGAGAGACTCAGGCTTCCTTTAACCGGTATTATTCAAGCATATGCAAGGGGGCCGCAATCATTCCTGAAAATGACCCAGCTCCCAGATTGATTACATTTCACTACTTTTGTACTTTTTCTTATCACAATACATTTGAGTACATTTGAATACATCCAATCGGTAACCGACACACAGGTATCATGTTAAAACTATCCTATTGAGTACATAAATATGTGATTTTGTGAACCAATAATGCTAAAGGGTGTATACATATACATTGTATTATCCAGTCAAAATTAAAACACGTATGCAAAGACCTTGGTTCTCACAACTCAGAACTGTTTGTGTTTCATCAAAGCCCCTCTTTGTCTTTGCATGCCCTCCCATATCTAAGCTAAACCATCTGCCCCGTCCCCATCTGAGAGAGGAGTATACCTAAACTAACTTTATGTTATGTTTTTTCTCCAGTCTGGCCTTCTATCCAGCTCCACCTGCTACACCTGCCTTAAACAGTATAAATTTCATCACATTTCCACTTCTCTTCAGCTCTGAAGAAGGGTCAAACGGACTCAAAACGTTAACTCTGTTTCTCTCTCCACAGATGCTGCTAGACCTGCTGAGTTTTTCCAACATTTTCTGTTTTTGTTTTAGATCTGATCCATTGGCTGTGGAATCACTTAGTTCTGTCTATCACTTGCTGCTTGACACGCAAGTAGTCCTGTGTTGTAGCTTCACCAGGTTGACACCTCATTTTTAGGTGTGCCTGGTGCTGCTCCCAGCATGCCCTCCTGCACTCTTCATTGAACCAGAGTTGATCCCCTGGCTTGGTGGTAATGGTAGAGTATATGCCAGGCCATGAGGCTACGGATTGTGTTTGAGTACAATTCTGCTGTTGATGGCCCACTGTGCCTCATGGAGGCCCAGTCTTGAGTTGCTAGAATCTATCCCATTTAGCACAGTGGTAGTGCCACACAACATTATGGAGGGTATCTTCAATGTGAAGGCGGGACTTTGTCTCTGCAACAACTGTGCGGTTGTCACCATTACTGTCATGGACAGATGCATCTGTCGGTGAGGATGAGGTCAAGTATGTTTTTCCCTCACCACCTGCTGCAGACCCAGCCTAACAGCTATGTCCTTTAGGATTCAGTCAGTAGTGGTGCTACCCAGCCACTCTTGGTGATGGACATTAAAATCCCCCACCCAGAGTACATTCTGAGCCCTTGCGAATGATTTCTTCAAATGGTGTTCAACATGGAGAAGCATTGATTCATCAGCAGAAGGTTCCTTTGCCCATGTTTGGCATGAGACTTCATGGGGTCTGGAGTCGATGTTGAGGATTCCCAGGGCAACTCCCTCCCAACTGTATGCCACTACTGCTGGGTCCCCTGCCCATGGGACATGGTGGTGGTGATGATGGTGTCTGGGACATTATCTGTAAGGTCTGATTCCATGTGGATGACTAGTTAAGGCTGTTGCTTGACTAGTTTGTGAGACAGCTCACCCAACTTTGGCACTAGCCCCCAGATGTTAGTAAGGAGGACTTTGATATTGCCATTGCGTGCCGGGTGGTCCATCCGGTTTCATTCCTATTTTTGGGTCTTAGTGGTTTGATATAGCTGAGTGCCTTGCTAGGCTATTTCAGAATCAACCACATTACGCTAGGTCTGGAGTCACATGTATTTTTACAACAATTGACAATGGTAGTTTCATTGACTTCATTAGACTTTTAATTCCAGATTTTTATTGAATTCAAATTCCACCATCTGCCGTGGTGGGATTCGAACCCGGGTCCCCAGAGCATTACCTTGGGCCCCTGGATTACTAGCCCAGTGACAATATCACTACACCATCACCTCCCACTGTTGACAGGCAGGGAGTGCTCTCCTCCTGGATCAGCTTCCTGGAGCTCAGTGGTCTTTTCTGAGAGAATCCTGGACAATCTGGGAGGGTCAGTCAGCCGAGTGGGAATCTGTTTCCAACTTTCAGGAAGGAATGGAGACACTCCTCTCCTTTGTAGCAATGTCTGAGTGGCATGACCAGCAGCACTTAAAGGGCCACTGCAGGAAAGGCCCCAAAACCTATTTGTGAGTATTCAGAAGTGTTGAGAGCTGGTATCGATTCACTTCACAATCAGCGATTCACATCCACCATCCCAACAGGCTCAATCCCTCAAGCAGACCAGTGAGGCATACTGGCAAGATGCCCTGGCTCACTCCTTCATTGCCCATAGCTTACCAGCTGCAAATACCTCAAACAAGACCCAATTGGCATTGACTGGGGCTCTGAAATGGAAGCTTGCTGAGTTAAATTGGCTCCACCTTAAGTAGGTGCCGCCCATCTGCTGCTCCCTGTGCTGGCATTGTTGATGAGTGTGTTTTCTTCCCCAGTGTTTGCTGCGGTCAGTGAACCTTCATGTCTGTTTGCTGTTCCCTCTGCTTCTGTTGACTGACTGTTGAATTTGCAGAGCGGTCAGGCCAGCAGTTCAGAGGTCAGCAGGTCAGCGCCATCCCAGAAGCTGTGACTCCCAGAGAGCATGCCCTCCAATGCCGCGCAGGCACGGGCTGCAGATTGACAGCTGCAGGGCTGAGCCCTGGGCTGGGGGAGGGGGGTTGGGGTGGCGGGGGGGGGAGAAGTTGTCCTGCAGGGGGCCCCACATGGTCAATGAGCTGGAAGCAGAAGAATGTGAGAAAATAAGTAGCAAGTTTTTTTAAGAACTCGACATCTTTCTGTCCCCCGGGTAGTCGTGTTTCTCGCCTACTTTCCCGCTGTAATTCTGCTGAGAACCCGAGACAGTTCAAACCCTTGTGGAAAAGCCGCAGGCCTGACAATCGCCAGAGTTGTTCTGTGGGCGTCACATCCCAGAGGTGAGGCAAACAGAGGCTGCAGGGCCTGTCCCTCCACCTTCACCCTCCACGTTAACACTTCCACTCCAGCCTGCAGGGTCTGAGGGAGTGTTGTTCTGCCTTCACCCAGTTTAGTTCACTGTCGATTAGAATCAGCCTCCCCCACCCATTCTATTGTCAACCCCACCCCTGCCCCACACCACACCACACCCACCCACCGCCTACCCCACCCCTGCCCCACACCACACCCACCCACCGCCTACCCCACCCCTGCCCACACCACACCACACCCACCCACCGCCTACCCCACCCCTGCCCACACCACACCACACCCACCCACCGCCTACCCCACCCCTGCCCACACCACACCCACCGCCTACCCCACCCCTGCCCCACACCACACCACACCCACCCACCGCCTACCCCACCCCTGCCCACACCACACCACACCCACCCACCGCCTACCCCACCCCTGCCCCACACCACACCACACCACACCCACCCACCACCTACCCCACCCCTGCCCCACACCACACCCACCCACCGCCTACCCCACCCCTGCCCCACACCACACCACACCCACCCACCGCCTAACCCACCCCTGCCCCACACCACACCCACCCACCGCCTACCCCACCCCTGCCCACACCACACCACACCCACTGCCTACCCCACCCCTGCCCCACACCACACCACACCCACCCACCGCCTACCCCACCCCTGCCCACACCACAACACACCCACCCACCGCCTACCCCACCCCTGCCCCACACCACACCACACCCACCCACCGCCTAACCCACCCCTGCCCCACACCACACCCACCCACCCCTGCCCCACACCACACCACACCCACCCACCGCCTACCCCACCCCTGCCCCACACCACACCACACCCACCCACCGCCTACCCCACCCCTGCCCCACACCACACCACACCCACCCACCGCCTACCCCACCCCTGCCCCACACCACACCACACCCACCCACCGCCTACCCCACCCCTGCCGCACACCACACCACACCAACCTTGTTATTTTCCTTTACCTGGGCCGTTTTGCTGCTCTACATTTTTCAATATACATTTGATCCCTTCAATCTAGTTCAATCTGTCGAGGCCTAAACTTGGGGGGCTGGGGGCTGGGGGCTGGGGGCTGGGGGCTGGGGGCTGGAGGGTGGAGGATGGAGGGTGGAGGGTGGAGGGTGGAGTGCAAGGGGAGAATGTCAGGGTGACCATCGCTTGCTGACAAGAGAACCTGAATCATTTGATTTTAGTAGGCCTGACCCCTCCTGAACCTAGAGTCTATGTCGTGCCCAGGCGTCCCACAGGAATGGTCCCTGGCAGTCGGGTTAGATGTAGGTGATAGTGGGGAGGGGGCAGAGGGGTGTGGTTGGTGATTTTGGCTCTCCTGGCTGCAAGTAGGTAACAAGGCTTTTTACACAACTGAGGCAAGAGGGTGAGCGGTTGAGATGGCGAGGGGATTGAGGTGCCAAGGGTGCAAAGGGTTGAGGTGGTGAGGGGTTGCAGAGTTGAGATGCCAAGGGGGCAAAGGGTTGAGGTGGTGAGGGGTTGCAGAGTTGAGGTGGTGAGGGGGCAAAGGGTTGAGAGGGTGAGGGGTTGAGGTGGTGAGGGGCTGAGGTGGTGAGAGGCCATGGAGTTAAGGTGCTGAGGGGTTGAGGGGTCAAGGTGGTGAATTGGTGAGGCAGCGTGTTGGTGAGGGGGTGTGGGGTTAAGCTGGTGAGGGGGCGAGGGATTGAGATATGGAAATGATGAGGTGGTGAAGTGGGGAAGGGATGAGGTGGGGAGGGGGTGAGGTGATGAGGTGGGGAGGGGGTGAGGTGGGGAGTTGGGGAAGGGGGCAGGTGGGGAGTTGGGGACAGAGTGAGGTAGTGAGGTGGGGAGAGAGGTAGTTGGGGAGGAGGTGAGGTGGGGAAGGGGGGAGGTGGAGAGGGGGTGAGGTGGGGAGGTGGGGACAGGGTGAGATAGGGAGTTGGGGAGCGGGTGAGGTAGTGAGGTGGGGAGAGGGGTAGTTGGGGATGAGGTGAGGTGGGGAAGGGGGGAGGTGGAGAGGGGGTGAGGTGGGGTGTTGGGGAGGTGGGGAGGTGGGGACGGGATGAGATAGGGAGTTGGGGAGCGGGTGAGGTGGGGGTGGAGGATGGTCACTTATCTCTGAGGCTTCACAAACTGCTCCGCTTAGTATATCCATTCAGCCGAAGGAGGAGTTACAATCAAACAGCTTCTATAATAGGTGGCTGAACCACAACAGGAGGTTCAGACAGTGGGGCGGGCGGGGGGTGGGTAGAGGGGGCAGGAGGGAAGGTGGGTGAGGGGCAGGGGTGTAAACCCTGAAATCATCTCTCCACCTCTCCCACTCCAGTCCTGTTGCTGTGCCTTCTGAGTCAGTGAGCGATCCCGTCCGTCATCGGATCCCTGTTCCACTGAAGATTTAAAACCATCATTCATCACCATAAAGGAACCCATATTCAAAGGTTCAAAACATCATTGCAGGAAGTCTGTCCCCACTGCCTAACTCATCACCAAAACACTCCAGAATCTTGTGGTTCACTGGCCCATCTCCAGCAGCTGGAGGCATGAGCCTGGTCTAACTCACCCCCTACCACCCCAATCACTTCCCCATACCCATCTCACACACCCACCCCACACCCCACCCACCCCCCAGAGCTCTTGCTGCAGAACCTTCATCCTAATATATGGAAATGATCAGCAAAGTGATGGAAGATGTCGTCGACAGTGCTATCAGGCGGCACTTGCTCAGCAACAACATGTTCACTGACTCTCAGTTTGGATTCCGCCAAGGCTACTTGGCTCTAGTCTTCATTACTGTCTTGGTTAAAACATGGACAAATTCCATGTTTGAATTCCAGAGGTGAGGCATTTGACCGAGTGTGGCATCAAGGAGCCCTAGCAAAACTGGGGTCAATGAGAATCAGGAAAATGCTCCACTGGTTGGAGTCTTACCAAGCACAAAGGAAGATGGTTGTAGTTGTTGGAGATCAATCATCTCAGCTCCAGGGCATCACTGCAGGAGTTCCTCTGAGTAGTGCCCTAGGCCAAACCATCTTCAACTGCTTCATCAATGACCTTCCTTCCATTATAAGATCAGAAGTGGGGATGTTTGCTGATGATTGCACAATGTTCAGCATCATTCGCAACTCCTCACCCACTAAGCAATGTGCGCTCATGCAGAAAGAGCTGAACAATGTTCAACTTGGGCTGATAAATGACAAGACAGCATCCTAGGGGTTACCATTGGCCAGAAACAAAACTGGACCAGCCATATAACTCACCTCCTGACTCCCCAAAGCATGTCCACCATCTATAAGGCACAAGTCAGGAGTGTGATGGAATACTCCCCACTTGCCTGGATGAGCGTAGCTCCAACAACACTCAAGAAACTCAACAGCATCCAGGACAAAGCAACCCACTTGATCATCACCCTATCCATTTCCTTAAACATTCAGTCCCTCCACTACCAACGCACAGTGGCAGCTGTATGTACCATCTACAAGATTCACTGCAGCAACTCGCCAAGCATCTTTCAACAGCATCTTCCAAATCCATGACTGTTACAACCTAGACGGACAAGGACAGATATTTGAGAACATCACCACCTGCAAGCCTCCCGCCGAGCCATCCTGAACTGAAACTATATCCTGGAACTCCCTCCCTAACAGCACTGTGGGTGTACCTACACCACATGGACTTCAGCGGTTCAGGAAGGCAGCTCACCAACACCTCAAGGGCAACTAGGTTTGGCCAATAATTGCTGGCGCAGCCAGTGACCCTCATATGCCATGAATAAATAAGTAAAGAACTCAATATCCTTATTGCAGGGAAGGTTTATGTTATGTTGGGAAACCAGGGGCAGAAAGCCAACAGGAACTGCCTCAGCCCCAAAACAAAGTGAAATTCCAATTTTACACAGACACGGCAGGGTGTGGGGTTGGGAAGGGTGGGGGCAGAGTGGGGGTAATGTTTGGACCTGTGCATTAGGCTGTTCTGTTCAGAATCTCTTGCCCTGAATTCACTGGTTGCAGGGGACAGCTATCTGCTGATTGTGATGCACACAGGATGCCAGAGATGAGGGTCGATAGGATTTGAGTGTTTTCCTTTTCCAAGCTTGTCGATGATCTTTGAACTCTTGTTGATTCAGCCAGTTCACAGAAATTCAGATGCGAGAACTTTTAACAGAAACAAACCATGGCGAGTCTTTTCTGGGCCATATATCTTTTCCTGTTTTTTAATCCCACAGGAGCTGAAATTCCAGGTACAGTCTTTCTGTCAACCGCTTTTTGTACAAAGATTCTCAAATTTAAAACTGTGCTTACCGATTGTGCAAAGATTCAAAGTTTGTAATCTTAATGAGGAGAAGAGGCTCATCCCTTCAGTAAGGTTGCAGTTGATTGACACGTTTGGCCAGGATTGTTTGACAGCTGAAATAAATAGGAACCAGCAGCTGAGTACCCACAAACTGTTCTTTTGGTATTTGGTTCAGTCTGAAGTCTCTGATTGAGGAATGTTTGTGAAATCAGCCTTTCAGAACAAAACGGCTCAGTTCAATTTCTGTTACAAAATGTCGTAGTCATAGGAATGAGCTCATTTCCGTTACAATTACTGGTAGATGTTCATTATTTAAAGATCCTCATTCCCCACCATTCTGCCCCCGTTTCCCCTTGATTCACCACACTCCATTTGATCCAATTGCCCCTTTATTTGTCATCCCGTCATGTAACCAGACCCCACCCCCCACTTCCCCTTAGCATGCCTATTCTCTTCCCCATCCCTCCGAGTGTCTGTCCTTCCTTCTATTTAAATCAGCGAATGGCCCTGTGTTTCCAAAGCACCTGGGGAAGAATCCCAGGGCAGGATTTTCCCTGCAGTCTTCTGAATCCTGCCACCTGCCTCAAATGGGGGTCAGGCGCCCGCATCCTGTGCGGACTTCATTCATTTTCTGCAAAGTGGCCAATCAATAGCCAGAGGGCAGGCTCGCAGTCCAAGGCAGAAAGGCTGGGGTGGGGGGTGGGGAAAGTGGGGGGCAGCAAGGCCCATGATTCTACAGGTCAGATATTGGCCCATGAGTCTATAGCTCAGAGATAGGCCCGTGATTCTATAGATCAGGAATAGGCCAATGATTCTATAGGTCAGGGATAGGCCTATTATTCTGTAGGTCAGAGATAGGCGCATGATCCTATAGATCAGGGATAGGCCCATGATTCCATAAATCAGAAATAGGCCCGTGATTCTATAGGTCAGAGATAGGTCTGTGATTCAATAGGTCAGAGATGGGCGCATGATCCTATAGATCAGGGATAGGCCCATGATTCTATAAGTCAGAAATAGGCCCATGATTCTAGAGGTCAGGGATGGGCCCGTGATTCTATAGGTCAGAGATAGGTCTGTGATTCAATAGGTCAGAGATGCGCCCATGATGCTATAGATCGGGAATAGGCTCATGATTGTGTAGGTCAGAAATAGGATCATGATTCTATAGGTCAGGGATAGGCCCGTGATTCTATAGGTCAGAGATAGGCCAATGATTCTATAGGTCAGGGATAGGCCCATGATTCTATAGGTCAGGGATAGGCCCATGATTCTGTAGGTCAGAGATAGGCCAATGATTCTATAGGTCAGGGATTGGCCCATGATTTCATAGGTCAGGGTTAGGCCCGTGATTCTATAGGTCAGGGATAGGCCCATGATTCTGTAGGTCAGAGATAGGCCCATGATTCTATAGGTCAGAAATAGGTCTGTGATTCAATAGGTCAGAGATGCACCCATGATGCTATAGATCGGGAATAGGCTCATGATTGTGTAGGTCAGGGATAGGCCCGTGATTCTATAGGTCAGAGATAGGCCAATGATTCTATAGGACAGGGATAGGCCCATGATTCTGTAGGTCAAGCATAGGCCCATGATTCTATAGATCAGGAATAGGCCCATAATTCTATAGGTCATGGATAGGCCAATGATTCTATAGGTCAGATAATTCTGTAGGTCAGGGATAGGCCCGTGATTCTGTAGGTCAGAGATAGGACGATGATTCTATAGGTCAGGGATAGGCCCGTGATTCTATAGGTCTGGAATAGGCCAATGATTCTATAGGTCAGGGATAGGCCTATTATTCTATAGGTCAGAGATAGGCGCATGATCCTATAGATCAGGGATAGGCCCATGATTCTATAAGTCAGAAATAGGCCCGTGATTCTATAGGTCAGAGTTAGGTCTGTGATTCAATAGGTCAGAGATAGGTCTGTGATTCAATAGGTCAGAGATGCACCCATGATGCTATAGATCGGGAATAAGCTCATGATTGTGTAGGTCAGGAATAGGCTCATGATTCTATAGGTCAGGGATAGGCCCGTGATTCTATAGGTCAGAGATAGGCCAATGATTCTGTAGGTCAGGGATAGGCCCATGATTCTATAGATCAGGGATAGGCCCATAATTCTATAGGTCAGGGATAGGCCAATAATTCTATAGGTCAGATAATTCTGTAGGTCAGGGATAGGCCCGTGATTCTGTAGGTCAGGGATAGGCCCATGATTTTGTAGGTCAGGGATAGGCCCATGATTCTGTAGGTCAGAGATAGGCCCATGATTCTATAGAGCAGGGATAGGCCCATAATTCTATAGGTCAGGGATAGGCCAATGATTCTATAGGTCAGATAATACTGTAGGTCAGGGATAGGCCCATGTTTCTGTAGGTCAGAGATAGGCCGATGATTCTATAGGTCAGGGATTGGCCCATGATTTCATAGGTCAGGGTTAGGCCCGTGATTCTATAGGTCAGGGATAGGCCCGTGATTCTATAGATCAGGGATAGGCCTGTGATTCTGTAGGTCAGGGATAGGTCCATGATTCTATAGATCAGGGATAGGCCCATGATTCTATGGGTCAGATGATTCTGTAGGTCAGGGGTAGGCCCGTGATTCTGTAGGTCAGGGATAGGCCCGTGATTCTATAGGTCAGAGATAGGCCCATGATTCTATAGGTCAGGGATGGGCCCATGATTCCATAGGTCAGAGATAGGTCTGTGATTCAATAGGTCAGAGATGCACCCATGATGCTATAGATCGGGAATAGGCTCATGATTGTGCAGGTCAGGAATAGGCTCATGATTCTATAGGTCAGGGATAGGCCCATGATTCTATAGGTCAGAGATAGGCCGATGATTCTATAGGTCAGGGGTAGGCCCATGATTCTGTAGGTCAGGGATAGGCCCATGATTCTATAGATCAGGGATAGGCCCATAATTCTATAGGTCAGGGATAGGCCAATAATTCTATAGGTCAGATAATTCTGTAGGTCAGGGATAGGCCCGTGATTCTGTAGGTCAGGGATAGGCCCATGATTCTATAGATCAGGGATAGGCCCATAATTCTATAGGTCAGGGATAGGTCAATGATTCTATAGGTCAGCTAATTCTGTAGGTCAGTGATAGGCCCGTGATTCCGTAGGTCAGGGATAGGCCCATGATTCTGTAGGTTAGAGATAGGATGATGATTCTATAGGTCAGGGATAGGCCCGTGATTCTATAGGTCAGGAATAGACCAATGATTCTATAGGTCAGGGATAGGCCTATTATTCTGTAGGTCAGAGTTAGGTGCATGATCCTATAGATCAGGGATAGGCCCATGATTCTATAAGTCAGAAATAGGCACGTGATTCTATAGGTCAGAGATAGGTCTGTGATTCAATAGGTCAGAAATAGGCGCATGATCCTATAGATCAGAGATAGGCCCATGATTCTATAAGTCAGAAATAGGCCCGTGATTCTATAGGTCAGAGATAGGTCTGTGATTCAATAGGTCAGAGATGCACCCATGATGCTATAGATCGGGAATAGGCTCATGATTGTGTAGGTCAGGAATAGGCTCATGATTCTATAGGTCAGGGATAGACCCGTGATTCTATAGGTCAGGGATAGACCCATGATTCTGTAGGTCAGGGATAGGCCCATAATTCTATAGGTCAGGGATAGGCCAATGATTCTATAGGTCAGATAATTCTGTAGGTCAGTGATAGGCCCGTGATTCTGTAGGTCAGGGATAGGCCCATGATTCTGTAGGTCAGGGATAGGCCCATGATTCTATAGATCAGGGATAGGCCCATAATTCTATAGGTCAGGGATAGGCCAATAATTCTATAGGTCAGATAATTCTGTAGGTCAGGGATAGGCCCATGATTCTGTAGGTCAGGGATAGGCCCATGATTCTATAGATCAGGGATAGGCCCATAATTCTATAGGTCAGGGATAGGTCAATAATTCTATAGGTCAGATAATTCTGTAGGTCAGGGATAGGCCCATGATTCTGTAGGTCAGGGATAGGCCCATGATTCTGTAGGTCAGGGATAGGCCCATGATTCTGTAGGTCGGAGATAGGACGATGATTCTATAGTTCAGGGATTGGCCCTTGATTTCATAGGTCAGCGTTAGGCCCGTGATTTTATAGGTCAGGGATAGGCCGATGATTCTATAGATCAGGGATAGGCCCATGATTCTGTAGGTCAGGGATAGGTCCATGATTCTATAGGTCAGGGATAGGCCCGTGATTCTGTAGCTCAGGGATAGGCCAATGATTCTATAGGTCAGGGATAGGCCCATGATTCTGTAGGTCAGGGATAGGTCCATGATTCTATAGATCAGGGATAGGCCCATGATTCTATAGGTCAGGGATAGGCTCATTATTCTATAGGTCAGGGATTGGCCCGTGATTTCATAGGTCAGGGTTAGGCCCGTGATTCTATAGGTCAGGGATAGGCCGATGATTCTATAGGTCAGGGATAGGCCCATGATTCTGTAGGTCAGGGATAGGTACATGATTCTATAGATCAGGGATAGGCCCATGATTCTATGGGTCAGATGATTCTGTAGGTCAGGGGTAGGTCCGTGATTCTGTAGGTCAGGGATAGGCCCATGATTCTATAGGTCAGGGATAGGCCCATGATTCTATAGATCAGGGATAGGCCCATGATTCTATGGGTCAGATGATTCCATAGGTCAGGGATAGGCCCGTGATTCTATTGGTCAGGGATGGGCCCATGATTCCATAGGTCAGGGATAGGCCCGTGATTCTATAGGTCAGGGATAGGCCCATGATTCTATAGTTCAGGGATGGGCCCATGATTCTATAGGTCAGGGATAGGCCCGTGATTCTATAGGTCAGGGATAGGCCCATTATTCTATAGGTCAGGGATTGGCCCGTGATTTCATAGGTCAGGGTTAGGCCCGTGATTCTATAGGTCAGGGATAGGCCGATGATTCTATAGGTCAGGGATAGGCCCATGATTCTGTAGGTCAGGGATAGGTACATGATTCTATAGATCAGGGATAGGCCCATGATTCTATGGGTCAGATGATTCTGTAGGTCAGGGGTAGGTCCGTGATTCTGTAGGTCAGGGATAGGCCCATGATTCTATAGGTCAGAGATAGGCCCATGATTCTATAGATCAGGGATAGGCCCATGATTCTATGGGTCAGATGATTCCATAGGTCAGGGATAGGCCAGTGATTCTATTGGTCAGGGATGGGCCCATGATTCCATAGGTCAGGGATAGGCCCGTGATTCTATAGGTCAGGGATAGGCCCATGATTCTATAGTTCAGGGATGGGCCCATGATTCTATAGGTCAGGGATAGGCCCGTGATTCTATAGGTCAGAGATAGGCCGATGATTCTATAGGTCAGGGATGGGCCCATGATTCCATAGGTATGGGATAGG
Organism: Cetorhinus maximus; assembly: GCF_964194155.1. Classification (NCBI taxonomy): domain Eukaryota; kingdom Metazoa; phylum Chordata; class Chondrichthyes; order Lamniformes; family Cetorhinidae; genus Cetorhinus; species Cetorhinus maximus. The sequence goes on from NC_135894.1 coordinate 27,149,648, forward strand.
CCCGTGATTCTATAGGTCAGGGATAGGCCCATGATTCTATAGGTCGGGGATGGGCCCATGATTCTATAGGTCAGATGATTCTGTAGGTCAGGGATAGGCCCGTGATTCTGTAGGTCAGGGATGGGCCCATGATTCTATAGGTCAGAGATAGGCCGATGATTCTATAAGTCAGGGATGGGCCCATGGTTCCATAGGTCAGGGATAGGCCCGTGATTCTATAGGTCAGGGATAGGCCCATGATTCTATAGGTCAGGGATGGGCCCATTATTCTATAGGTCAAATGATTCTGTAGGTCAGGGATAGGCCCGTGAATCTGTAGGTCAGGGATAGGCCCGTGATTCTGTAGGTCAGGGATAGGCCCGTGATTCTGTAGGTCAGGGATAGGCCCATGATTCTAAAGATCAGGGATAGGCCCGTGATTCTTTAGGTCAAATGATTCTGTTGGTCAGCGATAGGCCCGTGACTCTGTAGGTCCGGGATAGGCCCATGATTCTATAGATCAGGGATAGGCCCATGAATCTATAGGTCAGATGATTCTGTAGGCCAGGGATAGGCCCGTGATTCTATAGGTCAGCGATAGGCTCGTGATTCTATAGGTCAGGGATAGGCCCATTATTCTATAGGTTAGGGATAGGCCCATGATTCTGTAGGTCAGGGATAGGCCCGTGATTCTATAGGTCAGAGATAGGCCCATTATTCTATAGGTTAGGGATAGGCCCATGATTCTGTAGGTCAGGGATAGGCCCGTGATTCTATAGGTCAGAGATAGGCCCATGATTCTATAGGTCAGGGATGGGCCCATTATTCTATAGGTAAGGGATAGGCCCATGATTCTATAGGTCAGGGATAGGCCCATGATTCTATAGGTCAGGAATAGGCCCATGATTCTACAGGGCTGATTCTGCCTTTCCTGTCCCCAAGCACTTGACCTGACATCATAACTTTCTGACAGGCTGAATAGTTTAACTGACAGAGTTACAGCTGCGGAGTTTTTTGTTTATCGTTGGTTGCTTTCATTTAGTCTTTCTGACCAATGAAAAGGCTAACAGCGTCTTAACACGCCTAAGACGTGCAAACGGATTCTGGGAGGAATTTAAAGAAGGTAACGTGGAGAGGGAATGCATCGAAGAAAGGTGTTCATATGAAGAAGTCAGAGAAATTTATGAAGATGACCAGAAAACTGTAAGTACAAACTTTTGATTCAGTTTTGATTGGCAATTGGTTGTTCCATTTCTGAGCACTGTCATATTTTTCTACTGCATTCCTTCGATGCAACAACATGAGAAATATTAGCCAATCTGGCCAGGCAAGCTGTCACTTTCATTCACATTGGAAGATGTTGGAAAAATTACTAATGGATTGAAATAATATTCTACAAATATTTGTCCTAAATATCATCACCTGAGAGAACTCCAGATGGAGATATCTTTATCTATGTTCTCCCTTGTACTGTGAGTGCACTGAGGGACAACACATCTAACCCTCAGTGCTCATTTATGCTATATTTTCTTTGTGGAGTACAGTATTGGTGGATAGGTTACAGGATTAGTAATCTAGAGACCTGGTCTAAATTCAGGGAATGCAAGGTGATGTTACAAATTTGAATTCCATCAGGGAATAAAATTCTGGTATTGGTAGGAGCGACGATGAAGCCATTGGATTGTCATAAAAATCCAACAGGTTCATTAAGGGAAGGAAACTGTCCTTCCTTACCCAGTCTGGCTTATATGTGACTCCAGCCCGGCACAAAAGTGGTTGACTCTTTATGGGCCCTGGGTGCGGTGGCCTAAGCAAGCTGCTCAGTTATTTTAAAAACAACACCAGCCATTCAAACAACCACCTTCTCTGGGTAATAAATGTGAACCATGTCCATTAGCTGATGATACAAGGATTCAGGATCACAGGTTTGGGCAAGAGATGCAGGGGGAATGAGAGGAAGTGAGTGGTAATGACCTAGAACTCACTGCCCATGAGGGGTGTGGAAGTGGAGTCAATCACTGATTTCAAAAGATAGTTGGATGGGCACTTGAGGGAAATAACTTGCAGGACTATGGAGGATAGAGCAGGGGGATGGGACTGACTGGATTGCCCTACAGTGAGCCAGCATGAACTCAATGGGCCCAATGGCATCCTTCTAGGCTGTAATGAGTCTATGGGAAGGACTTTCCCCTCGTCGGGCTGGTGCGGCAGGTGGGCCCGGGAGTGGCTGCTGCCCCTGATCGGGCCCCGATCGCGATTTCACGCTGGATGGTCCATTAACGGCATGAACTGTGCACTGAAATGCTCAGCGCTGCCTGGATGGAGGGGAGGAGGACGAGCACGGAAGTCAGCGCATGTGCGTGGGTGCGCTCAGCGAAATCTCCCTGAAGGCACAGGGCTGCCTCAGGAGCTGAAGGTTTCTAACATTAAAAATAAAGATTTTAAAATTAAGGTAAACAAGGGCTGGATTTTAGCTCAGCATGCGGGCACGCACCTGACACACACGAGCGTGAAATAACACGCGATGGCGTTGGGCGAGCGTCCCAACGTCATCGTGTACTTGCGTGATATTTCGGTTGGGTGGACGTACGTGAGAGTCAGCAGCGCGCCCACTGACAACTAAAAGGTCTGTTAAGCCCATTAATAAATTAATTAACGTGAATATTTCCCTGCCCGTCCAACTGGTGGGTGGGCGAAAAGGCCAAGCGGCCTTTGGATTTTTAAGGAAGCCTCATCTACGGACGGGATCAGGTTTCCGATGTTAATTAAGAATAAAAGAAAAATTTTAAAATGTCATTTTTTAACATGCCCCCACTCAGAGCCGACAGAGCCACATGAGGAGACATGAGGATGGATCTTGAGATGATAGAGAGGGTACAAAGGAAGATTCTGCCCAGAATGAGAAAACTAAATTAGAAAGAGGTTTTCATTATAACAGACGGAATTGCAGAGTGATTACATGGAGATGTTTAAAATAAAGATGGCATGGGACACAGCAGATAGAAACAAAGGCTTCTAAATTTAACATTGTTGCTCCTGTTTTAAGATTGTTTTAGGCTCATAAAACTAAATTAGCAGGGCAGAGGCCTACACCAGAACTGCACAGGTATTTGGGACACTGCTCAATTGATTATGGCTTTTCTTTATGGGTGGCCCTGTCTCGGCATTCATTTCTGATTTTGGACAAATCTGAGGCCTCGCTGCACAAGTTCTTGCTGAGATTTTCCAGTCAGCAGGAGCATTGGACCCTGGGTCCCCAGGGTGACTGCACCCCGCTGGAGGTTCCCATCTTGTGACCACACCCCCAACCCCACCCCCATCCACAGATCACATCCTCTGAATCCTCCCCTACCCCACCACTCCCGGGACTGCAGGCAGGGTAGGGTGACATTGGAAAGGCCCCAGCAGTGGAGCTGCCTCAGGGTGTCTGATTCATGCCTGGAGATCTCCTGGCTTATTGGAATCCTACCCAAAAATGGAGTTAGTTTGATCCTCGGGTCCCTCCGTTCTGGCAAAGAGGAAATTGTGTTGGCCATGTGTGGTGCTGGGGAGCACGGGAAACTGTAGAGTTTGACAAGGAATGAATGGTGTGGAGAGGGCAGTGCCACATACTGTTGTTGGTGCCATGGCATAGGATGCTATTTCTTCACTGAGCACACAACCTTTGAACTGTAATGCTGGCTCTTAATGCATCTCCTATCAGGGGGACTTGTGGTGCAGTAGGTAGTGTCCCTGCCTCTGAGGCAGAAGTTCTGGGTTCAAGTCCCATCCCAGGACTTGATGGTCGAGGAATGTGCTTTCATAACACAGCCAAACATGCTGATTATCAACCTGCAAATCCTTCCAACACACACCAATGGCAAGCAGGAGAGATTCCTGGTCAGACATGTGATGGAAAGAAAATTGGAGCCTCTACCATCACTGTCCATATCTCCAGGCTACAACATGCATGTGAAAGCATGGGTTGCCACAGTAACTTGGACTCTTTGGGAGGCCAGTTGGCTGGAAGGCCAGTGTGGGTCAGAATGGGGCCAACAACATGGGGTTCAATCCCCATTGCAGCTCAGATGGGTTTGGGACCTGCCTCCTTGGCCTGCCTGTGATAGACGTTGTAGTACTGTGGGCAGAGAACTCAAGAAGAATGATGCATTTCCTATTTCCTACCAATCCCACTCCTACATCCCAACAGTCTCACTTCTATTTTCCACCAATCTATTTCTCTTCTACTTCCCACCAACCTCACTCCTAACTCCCATAAATCTCAATCTTAACTCCCATAAATCTCACTCCCATTTCCCTTGAATCTCTTCCCCATTCCCCACCGACTCTCACGAGTCCCCCTTCCACCCCTTACTGTACTGCCACCAATCTCTCCTCCAACCATTAGATCACATTCCTTATAGAACCTGATGAGTTTAATAGAAGGAAGGTCAGGCTGATTTTATAAATGGAGTCAATCTGACCCTTCAGATTACCATCCAACTGGTGAATTAACCCCTTGTATATGCTCATCACTTCAGTGTCTTTGCTGCCATCTTTCACTTATCTTCGCAGTGTCCCACGCACAGAGCTCAGAATCTCGACATCATTATCAAAGTCACCTGTTCTACTGGTTTTAGTTTTACCTTTCCCCCAATAACACTGAGAATGGGTTATATACCTGCTCACTCTGATGGAGCTCTGCAGTCCTATAACAGGATGATGCTGGTGAGACAGAGCTGGATTTTGCAAACAGTACTGACTATGGCACTATCCATTACAAGCCTACCGACTCCCACAGCTACCTCGACTACAGCTCCTCACACCCCGCTTCCTGTAAGGACTCCATCCCATTCTCTCAGTTCCTTCGCCTCCGTCGCATCTGTTCTGATGACGCTACCTTCAAAAACAGCTCCTCAGACATGTCCTCCTTCTTCCTTAACCGAGGTTTTCCATCCACGGTCGTTGACAGGGCCCTCAACCGTGTCCGGCCCATATCCCGCGCATCCTCCCTCACGCCTTCTCCTCCTTCCCAGAAACATGATAGGGTCCCCCTTGTCCTCACTTATCACCCCACCAGCCTCCGCATTCAAAGGATCATCCTCCGCCATTTCCGCCAACTCCAGCATGATGCCACCACCAAACACATCTTCCCTTCACCCCCCCTGACGGCATTCCGTAGGGATCGTTCCCTCCGGGACACCCTGGTCCACTCCTCCATCACCCCCTACTCCTCAACCCCCACCTATGGCACCTCCCCATGCCCACGCAGAAGATGCAACACCTGCCCCTTCACTTCCTCTCTCCTCACCCTCCAAGGGCCCAAACACTCCTTTCAAGTGAAGCAGCATTTCACTTGCATTTCCCCTAACTTAGTCTACTGCATTCGTTGCTCCCAATGTAGTCTCCTCTACATTGGAGAGTCCAAACGCAAACTGGGCGACTGCTTTGCAGAACACCTGCGGTCTGTCCGCAAGAAAGACCCAAACCTCCCTGTCGCTTGCCATTTTAACACTCCACCCTGTTCTCTTGCCCACATGTCTGTCCTTGGCTTGTTGCATTGTTCCAGTGAAGCCCAACGCAAACTGGAGGAACAGCACCTCATCTTCCGACTAGGCACTTTACAGCCTTCCGGGCTGAATATTGAATTCAACAACTTTAGATCTTAAACTCCCCCTCCCCCCATCCCCACCCCGTTTCTCCCCCCTCCCTTTTTTTTCAATAATTTATATAGATGCTTCTTTTCCCACCTATTTCCATTATTTTTAAATCTAAAACTAAAACTTTGTTAGTCTTTCCACCCCACCCCCACTAGAGCTGTACCTTGAGTATCCTGTCTTCCATTCTTAATTAGCACTTTTCTTAGACAATATCACCACCTTCAACACCTCTTTGATCCTTTTGTCTGTAACATCTTTTGATTATCTGCTCCTATCACTGCTTGCTTATCTCCACAATCACCACACCCTCAACTTCTCTCTCCCCCCGCCCCCCCATCTTAAACCAGCTTATATTTCGCCTTTCTCCTAGCTATACTCAGTTCTGCCAAAGGGTCATGAAGACTCGAAACATTAACTGATTTCTTCTCCACCGATGCTGCCAGACCTGCTGAGTTTTTCCAGGTAATTCTGTTTTTGTTTTGGATTTCCAGCATCCGCAGTAGCTTTCAGCTTTTTGCTTTTATTATTGAATTATCTGTTTAACTCTGCTTTCAATGTCTCTCTGTGCCCTTACACAATATCATGTGCACTGATACTGTGTCACCTTCTTGTTTCAGGATGAATACTGGAGTAAATATGTAGGTGAGTAATCATTTTGTTATATTCCATTTAGTTTGAGTTCCACTGCATGTGTTACCATTTAGTTAGTTGGTCCATTTAGGAATGATGGGCCATGAACATAGGAACATGCAAACAGGGGTAGGCCATTCGGCCTAACAAGCCTTCTCTGCCATTCAAACAGATCATGGCTGATCATCTACCTCAATGCCTCTTCCCAGCACTATCTTCACATTCCTTGACATCATTAGTATACAGAAATCTGTGGATTTCTGCCTTGAACACGCTCAATGACTGAACTGCCTCCGACCTCTGGGGTAGAGAATTCCAAAGATTCACCACCCTCTAAGTGAAGAAATTCTTCTCATCTCAGCCTTAAATGGTCTACCCCTTATTCTGAGACAGTGTCCCCTGGTTCTAGACTCACCAGCCAGGGGGAACATCCTAGCCACATCCGCCCTGTCACGCCCCGTAAGAATTTTGTAAGTTTCAATGAGATCACCGAAATTCTAAAGAAAACAGGCCCAGTTTCCACAATCTCGCCTCATAAGACAATCCCGCCATCCAGAGATTAACCTGGTGAACCTCTGTTGCACTCCCTCCATGGCAAATATATGCTTCCTTAGATAAGGAGACCAAAACTGTACACAATGTTCCAGGTGCAGTCTCACCAAGGCTCTATGCAATTGCAGCAAGATATCTTTACTTCTGTACTCAAATCTCTTTGCATTTAAGGCCACATACCATCGGCCTTCCTAATTGCTTGTTGCTCCTGCATGCTAGCTTTTAGTGACTCATGAACAAGGACACCCAGGTCCCTTTGGACATCAACACTTCCCAATCTTTCACCATTTAAGAAATACTCTGCCTTTCTGTTTTTTCTACCAAAGTGGATAACTTCACACATTCACATTATATTCCATCTGCCATGTTCTTGCCCACTCACTTAGCCTGCCCAAGTCCCCTTGAAGACTCCTTGCATCCTCACAACTTACATTCCCACCTAGTTTTGTGTCATCAGCAAACTTGAAAATAGCACGTTTGGTCCCCACATCCAAATCATTTATATACCCCCACCAGTCACACCTGCCGTCCTGAGAATGACTTGTCTATTCCCGTTCGCTGTTTTCTGTCCTTTAACCAGTTCTCAATCCATGCCAGTGTATTGCCCCCAGTCCCATGTGCTCTAATTTTGTGTACTAACCTCATGGCCAAAATTTTCCGTTTGGTGGGTGGAGCAGGTGCGGACACGGGCGGGCGTGGACCCAATCGCCACCCGTGATCAGGGCCGCGCCGCCATTTTGCATGGGCGGGCCAATTAAGGCCCGCCCAGCGCATTTCCGACTCCCGTGGAGAGCGGGAGAGTGAAGGTTGCGGCGGGCGTGCACAGACCGCCGGGTCTAATGGCGACACGGCAGCCTGTTTGAAAGAAGGCCTGGCAGCCTCCTGTAGGCTGCTCGCTATGGCCACCTGGAGAACCAACTGCAGGGGTCTGCTCAGCAGGACTGCAGGGTCTGCCCCAGGAGCAGGCCAGGCTGCAGGGTAGGCCAGCAGGGGGCCAATGTGCCTCTCGCTTTTCTGATGACTGCCTTGCTGCCCTCCTCGAGGAGGTGGCAGCACGGCGGGAGGTGTTGGTCCCCCAGGATGGGAGGAGGAGGCCCCCCCACATGACCAAACGTGCCTGGGAGGAGGTGGCGGAGACGGTGAGCTCCCGTGATGTGGTGCGGCACACCTGGATCCAGTGCCGTAAGCGCTTCAAGATTTGTTGCGTTCTGGAAGGGTGAGTACCATGTTGGCATTGGGTATTTAACCCAGCAGGTAGCCTTAGCCTTTGAAACCCCCCCCGACCCAAGACTTACTGTTGTGACTGCATTGAATCATGTTGGGCATTTCTCGTATGCTGGGTGGGCAAGCAGATAGTGCCCATGCTTACATCAGCCTGAGTGGTTCATGAGGAGATTAGTTCTCCCCTGCACCATGTGTTGCTCTTAGTCGCACATGACTAGTCTGGGAGCAACCTGCAGGAGTTGCAGCTAGGCGCATACTCAGAGTTCCAACACATGTCCTATTCACGGTTTTGAGATTGTAGAAGGGGAACCTCAAGGTCTCGTGGCCAAGAGCCATCTGCTGCCCTCGGCGCTGCACGTAGTTGTGCCTCCTTGCTATGGGAACTAAGACGGTGTGTTTCCTAAAGTGATGGATGCTGAATGTGTCCAAGGTGGCTGTTGGCGGTGGCGCGGGTGGGGGGGGGTTTGGGAGCAGGTGTACTATCTTTGTGTGACTGATCATCAGTATTGGGGACAGGAGGCACTGGAGGCCTGAAATGGCCCACTGTGGTAGGGGTGCGGCATGCGTGTGCAAAGTCCATGTGCGATTAGCCGCAATGAATGGTGATCTCTGTTTTTCAGGAGGAGAATGCTCACAATGCGCGTGAGCATGCGAGGACTGGAGCTGGTCAGGCCCAGCTCATGATTTTAAGCCATTTCGAGCAGGGGACCCTGGAGCTTGAGAGGCACCATGCACCCAGGTTCACTGGTGTTGGTGAGGCTGGGGTGGAACGGCCAGGTATTTGAGGTCAACAGTGACATCCACTCTGTCTTCCCACCATCCATAGCACTGATGATTGTTTGATTTGTTATTGTTGCAACATTGCTCATTCACAGACTGATAGAGTCAGAGGTGTGGGTCATAGACAAAGGTCCCTCAGTCCTTCAAAGATGCGTGTGTCAAGCACCTTCCAAAGTCGCCTTATCCCATTTCCCACCACTATCCCCATGGCCTTGTATGCCATGGCATCACAACTGCACATCCAAATACTTATTACGTGTTAGGAGGGTTTCTGCATCCACCACCCTTTCAGGCAGTGCGTCCCATATCACTGTGTGCAAAAGTTGCTCATCACATCACCTGTCAACCTCATGCCCCTTACCTTAAATCAATGCCACTAGGTTACTCATCCCTCCGCCAAGGGGAAAAGTTCTTTTCTGTCGACCCTATCTATGCCCCTCATAATGTTATAAAGCTCAATAATATCACTCCTCAATCTCCTCTGCTCCAGGGGAATTAACCCCAGCCTATGCTATGTCTCCTCATAAGTCCAACTCTCCAGCCCAGCCAGCATCTTGGTCAGCGACCTTTGCACTCTCTCCACTCCAATCACATCCTTCCCGTGAAGTGCATTTCACAACTGCATGCAGAACTATAGCTGTGGCCTAGGCAGCATTTTCTGCCCTTGCAACATGACCTCCCTGTTCCTATATTCTATTCCTCGGCTAATAAAGGCAAGTATGGCATTTACCTTCTTAAACGCCTTATGTACCTGTCCCGCTACCTTAACAGGCATGTCGACATGCCCAGCAAGGTCCCTCTGATCCTCCTTACTTGCCACGGTCTTACCATTCCTCGTGTATTCCCGTGCCTTGTTTCTCCTGCCCAAGTGCATCACCTCACACTTATTCACATAACATTCCATTTGGCATTCCTTAGGCCATCTGACCAGCCTCTCTGTATCCGCCTGTAATGTTAGGGTATCCTCCTGACTATTTGCTGCCCCACCAATATTCATCTCCTTAGGTTCTGGAAGGTTGAGTGCAAAATGAGCCTGGGGGAAAGGGATGAAGTGTTTCACTGTGTGCACGCTAACTAATCCACTGTCCTTGTTGTTAATTTCAGCATCATCAGGGCCTGTCCGCCAGGAGCAATTCCAGATGCCCCCTCTCACACCTGAGGGCCTTCAACTGTTACCTGCGTCACACCATTTCTGCGAGGTAGGCACCAGCACAGATACTAGCACCTCGGTGGGCGTTGCAACATCGGCTAGTGTCCCGGGGCACAGTGGACAGGGCACTTCACAACCGCTGGAGGAGCTGGTAAAGACAGAGAGTGCCGATGGCGCCAGCAGTCGGACGACTGCAGGGGACCAGGCACGTGCTCAGTCGGTGTGTGATGATGTGCCTCTGGAGTCGTCCGCGACACAGCAGCTGCAGGAAATGTGGCCGGGTGTGCGGGAGCATCTGGGAGTGTTACATGAGACCATGCTTTGCCATGTGGTGTCCATGGTGGAGGAGTCCACACTGAGCATCACTGATGCAATGAGCCTCATGTCAGAGCGTCATGCTTCCTCCATGGAGAGTGTGGCGACTCTCGTGGAGAGGGGCCTCCAGGAGAACAAGCAGCTTCTCCTGGGGTTACACTTAGACCTGAAGCCCTCACAGCGCCCGTAGCCACAGCTGGTCATTGCTAATGTGGGCGATGGTGTGGGCTTCAAGCTTCCCAGCTCATTGCCCATCCATCGACATTGAGCAGGGATGTCAGGGGCGACCTCACATCGGTGCAGCAGCTGCCTGTCATATCTGCGGGCTCCTCTCAAGGCGCTCTGGATGAGGGCAACAGTTGCTCTGCCCCTCTCCCAGTGACCGCTTCATTGGGTGAGGCTGCAATGACTGGGGAGATGCCAGCTGTGGACCTGACAGATCCCTCCCAGGCAGGACCAGCACAGGCTCCACGGGCCAGAGGACGGCCTCCAAGGTCATTGAGGCCAACAGGACAGCAGAGTCTGCAGGCTGTCTCTGATGCCACTCCGAGCGATGGGGAGGCACCAAGACGTAGCACCTGTAAACGTAAGCATAAGGCACCTTAGGCACACCACGGGTTTCTCACTGGTGCTTTTGTGTTGGCCTGAGATTAAAGAATTATTATTTCTTGATGTTTGAAAAACGTTTTGCTTTCACTTTGGTTGCACTATTTGATGGATAAAATTAAATCCAGATGTGTTACCATGGCTGAGGGTGGCTCCTTTGTTCTGCATTTGTATGTTTTACATACATGTCATGAGTGTTTGAGTGGACATTGAAGTTTATGTCCAAAGCCCTTAGTTGCAGCTGATGAACTGGCAGATTTAACACTTAAGTGCCGATTTTGGAAGCGCTAGGCAAGGCTGGTCCTCATTGGACTAAAGTCTCCCAGGTGTCCCTGCCTCCTTGGTGTAGTCCCGGGTCAGCGTTTAGCCCCTCATCATTCCCCCGTGCTTCCTCATCCTCAGAAGCAGTGCTGGATTCATCATGTGCAGCTGCATCCACTGCATCAAGGTCTTCATCGTCCACTCCATCCCCCCTCTCCAGCGCAAGATTGTGGAGAGCGCAGCATGCAACCACTATCACCGAGACATGATCTGGGGGGTACTGGAGTGCGCTCCCTGAGCAGTCCAGTCATCGGAAGCCCATTTTGTGAAGACCGATGGCTCTCTCCATCACAGCGCTTGTGCTGTGGCTCCTATTGTACCGCTGCTCAGCTTCTGTTCTTGGATGGCGGAGAGGCGTCATGAGCCACCTTCTGAGGGGATAGCCCTTGTCACCCAGCAGCCATCCATCCAGCCGAGCCGGAGCACTGAAGAGCCCCGGCACTTGGGAGTGTCTGAGGATGTAGGCGTCATGGGAGCTACCTGGGTACCTTGCACAGACTTGCAGAATCAGCATCCTGTGATCACACACTATCTGCACATTCATGGAGTGGAAGCCCTTCCTGTTGACGAAGGCACTGGGCTCACCCGCTGGCGACTTGATGGCCACATGTGTACAGTCTATTGCACCCTGGACACAGGGGAAGCCAGCAATGGCCGCGAAGCCTCTGGCTCGCTGTGTCTGGCTGGCCTGGTCGCAGCGGAAGTGGATGAAGGTCAATGCCTGAGCAGAGTGTCTGTAACCTGCTTGACACAAGTGTGGACAGCTAATTGGGAGACACCACAAAGATCACCCACTGAGCCCTGGAAGGAGCCAGAGGCATAGAAGTGAAGGGCAACTGTGACCTTCAGAGCCTCTGGCATGGAGTGTCCACCCACACAGTTAGGGGAGATCTCAGGGCCAATCATCTGACAGATATAGTTGACTGTTTCCCTTGACAGTCGGAGCCTCCTTCGGCATTGCACCTCAGTCATATTGAGGTAGCTGCTTCACCGCCTGTAAACCCTGGCAGCAGGATAGTGGTGTCTTCAGTGGCCACTTCCACCTTGGACAACCTCTTGGCTCAGCACCCCTTGTGCCTGCGCCTGGCCTCCCAAAGGTGGCTCCCCTGGAGGCTGATTATCCACTCCTGGCCTCCTCCTTATTCTAGCCCTCCCTTCCTCCTCAGAGGAGCTGCCTCCAGTGGACATGTTAGAATCCATACCCAGGCTAAAGGGAGGCCTCCAGAAAGCTGCAGGCCCGATAAAGATTACTGACTGAAGAGTGCTGACCTGAAGGTTCAAAGTACACAGAAAGCTGCTGGAATTCGTTCTGAACTGCTGCAGATCACACAGGCAAGTTTAAAAAAACTTTCTGCAATAAATACTCACAGACCAGATTGACAACTCCACTGAGCCCTCTTATCCCGCCCGTGGATGAGTTTGATTATAAAGTCTCTTACCCGCCTGCCCGTTGTGCCTGTGCGCCAAGCCGAAGATCGCACAGGCGCCTGAAAATCGGTGTATCGGTGTCAATTGCTGATTTAAGGGCCTTAACTAGCCCGTTAATTAATGGCGGGCGCGTGTTGCACTTCATCGCGCACCTGCCCAATGAAATATCGCGACGGCGCCCAGTGATGTCGGGACGCTCGCCCCCCGCATGTCAAGCAGAAAATTCTGCCCCATCTGTGGAATCTTATTGAAAACTTTCTGAAAATCCAAATGTGCCATATCCATTGGTTTTCCTTTAACTGTAAAACCTTCTATCGATATGTAAAAAGGAGAAGATTAGCAAAAACAAATATGGGCCCTTTACAGGCAAAGACTGGAGAATTTATAATGGGGAATAAGGAAATGGCAGAGAAACTAAGCAAATACTTTGTTTGTCTTCACGGTGGAAAATACTAAAAATCTCCCAGAAAGAATGGAGAATCAAGGGACTAGTGAAATCAAGGAACTGCAAGATGTTAATATTAGTAAAAAAAAGTACCAGAGAAATTAATGGGAGTTAAATTTGATAAATTCTCTTGGACATGATGATCTACATCGCAGAGTAGCGAAAGAGGTGGCTATAGAGATAGTGGATGCATTGGTGGTCATCTTCCAAAATTCTATAGATTCTGGAATTGTTTCTGCAGATTGGATGGTAGTAAATGTCACCCCACTATTTAAGAAAGGAGGGAGAGAGAAAATAGAGAACTAAAGACCTGTTAACCTGACATTAATAGTAGGGGAAATACTAGAATCTATAAATAAAGGATGAGTGAACAGGACACTTAGAAAATAATGGTAGGATTGGGCAGAGTCAATATGGATTCGTGAATGGGAAATCATATTTAACAAGCCTGTTGGAGTTTTTGAGGATGTAACTAGCAGAATAGATAAAGGGGAACTGGTGGATGTGGTATATTTAGATTTTCAGAAAGCTTTTGATAAGGTCTCACACAAGAGATTAGTAAACAAAATTAGAGCTCATGGGATAGGAGGTAATGTATTGACATGGATTAAGAACTGGTTAAAGGACAGAAAACAGACAGTATGTAAATGGGCCATTTTGAGGTTGGCGAGCTGTGGTCAATGGTGTACTGCAAGGATCAGTGCTTGGGCCCCAGCTATTCACAATATAAATCAGTGATGTGGATGTGGGGATTAAATGTAATATTTTCAAGTTTACAGATGACACAAAACTAGTTGGAAGTGTGATTTGTGAGGAGGATGCAAAGCTACTTCAAGGGGGTTTGGAGAGACTAAGCGAGTGGGCAAGAATTTGGCAGATGGAATAAGATGTGGAGAAATGTGAGGTTATCCATTTTGGTAGTAAAAGCAGAAATACGGAGTATTTCTTAAATGGTGAGAGGCTGGGAAGTGTGGACTTGGGTGTCCTTGTCCATGAGTCACTGAAAGCTAACATGTAGGTACAGCAAGTAATTGAGAGAGGAACTGGTATGTTGGCCTTGATTACAAGAGGATCTGAGTATAGGAGTAAAGGTGTCTTACTGAAATGACCAGGAGTTGCAGATGCCAGGAGACTAGGGGATGGGGGTGCAGGCATTGTAAACAACGTCCAGAGTGAGCAGCAGACCTGAGAGAATGGCTTTAAAAAATCAGAACCATCAGCTTGACAGTTCCAATTTTTGAAAAGCCGGGTCTTTCAGGTTAGTGTCATTGAATTGCTGCGCTGCTGCTTCTGACCTTCGGGCAGCTTCGTGGTTCCTTTTTTTTGTTGAAAAGCCCACCTGAAAAACCACAAAGCTGCACAAAGGTCAGCAGCAGTGCAGCAACTGAGTGAGTTCTTGGTTGAATATCTGCTTGAAAGCTGGGTAAGTCCCTGTAATCATTTTTGAGCTACGTAATTGGATGCTATGGGGGTGAGATGGGGGTGTGTTAGAGGGGTGGGTGTGTGGGGACTAGGGTGGGGTGGGGGCTGTGGTGGTGGTGGGGTAGGGTGAGGTGGCGGGGGGAAGTGGGGCTTGTGTGGGGGAAAGGGTGTAGTGGGGTGGTGGGCTGAGGGGGTGAGGTGTGTGGTGGGATGGTGGGGAGGTAGGGTGGGGAGGTGGGGGTAAGTTTTAAGGTTTAGTACCAAAAAATTAAATACTGTATTTTTCTCAAAATTCTCTTTTGAATTTAAACCAGCATATGAATAGCAGTCCAAATTTTCATTATGCCCTAAAGTAGACACAATTCTGATGACATGCTATGTTGATGTACCAAAGGCTTGAGAACCTTGGGCCTCATCAAAATAAATGTTAGAAAGTAAAAACCAGGACTGATGCAAAACAGGGCATTGACTCACTATCACCTGTTTTATTACTCTTACAAAGTCCAGGAATGGACTCCCTATTTGTCACTAGGAGATTGTTTAAAGAAAGGTTTTACAAACCTGCACCATTCTAGGTTCACCCCAGATGGGCTGTAAGTTCATAGTGTATAACACAATTGTTATGACAGCTTTTTGGGGAAGGGGAAGCGATCCAGTTGTTGAGTTAAGACCGCACTGAAGTTATGTACGATATATCATTCTTCTCTGAGAAATTCAGAACAACAATTCAATCTACATTTTTCCTCAACTGCAGGTAGATGTCTAGTTGACAAATACTGGGGATAAGGTCTTTAGCATGAAAGGGGCAGGTGCCATTTATGGTATATTGTGGGTTGGGGCCAGAGAAATCAGAATGGCATGGTTGTATTAGCTACAAAGTTGAATTGTTTTGTAAATGCAGTGATTTCTTTGTATCCACTTTCCCAAAATTAATTGATTGCTCTGTGATTAATTATCTTTAGAGAATTAGCATTGGGCCTCCAAGTTCACCATTGCTACAGTCACTCTGCCTACTGCATACAGGTGTAATGAAAGAAAGACAAACCTATATTTATACAACGCCTTTCACAATGTCCCAACCCACTTTAAAGCCAATTAAGTACTTTTGAGTTCTAGTCACTGGTATAATATAGGCAATGTTATCAAATGGCAGAGCAGGCTTGCAGAGCCGAATGGCTTACTCTTGCTCCTAATACGTATGCTCATATGTCATTTGGATGGATGAGATAAGCTAGTGTAGATGGCCTTGGCCATCCATAACTACCTGGTGAACAGAGGATGGAATCATGTTTGCAGTTCTGTTTATTTTGTCACTAATCGAACTTTTGTACCATGTATTCCATGTGGGGTGAAATTGCCAGGTCCGGAGTGCATAATGGGCTCATAGTGAATTAGTAACCTGTTTTACACTATACATGATTCTCAGGAGTCTTTTGCATTGACTTAAATCTTGTCCTTTTGTCAATTTACCTATTATTCCACTCTACCTTGGTGCTTTTATAAGTTCTTTGACGTATTGAAATAAAGTTGTGTTGCATAATAGGTATTGAAAATATATTGTCTTGAGAAGCAGCAATCAGCAGAATCTTCAGATTTACTGATCAAGAAAATAAGATACAATTGTGAACCATTCAGCCTTTGTTCTCTGGCCTCTTAAAAAAAAGTATCGCATAGAGACACCTGAGGGTTCCAACTCTTCTCACTGACAGTGAAGACCTATGTTGTTCAATAATTCCACTTTTGTTGCTCAGGAGTCATTTGCTCTTTCTACACTGAGGCCGCTGATTAAATAGAATCCAATTACACACCTTGTGTGAAATAGTTATACTGAAGAATATTGTGCACCCAGGCACTCCTACAGAATGGAAAAGATCTTGTGCAATTTATCTGGGTTAGAAGTATTGAATCTTTCCCCCCAAATGTGAATTTACTGTCATCATGTCCATATGGTGCAATGTGCAGAACATCTTAATGGGGGCTGAGGCAGTCACCAAAATCAGTGTTATTGTCTGCACAGTGTTATAAATAACCAATAGGATATTTTCCTGTCAAACTAATAATATTGCACGATACTATTAAAATAAAATTTGTACTCTCTGGTTTGTTTAATAGTTGCAATGGGATCACCTATAGGGCGCCCTCAAACTAACACTGCATTTTATTGCTGCTGCTGTGAATATTAATGAGCCATGCTGCATATATATCAGATGATATTTGTAACCAGATGCGAACAATGGGCATTATCATTTTATTAGGATCTTTCTGTGATTGTTTGCAGAATTGATTGGTGAATCTTGAAAGGGAAGGAATATTGTACATCATTGAAGTGGGGGGCGTTTAAGTAGGGGGTCAGGATGGGGAAGGGGTGGAATAAGGGGTCCAGGAACAGGAGAAGCACAGGCGCTCATGATTTCTCTCCCTGGTTTCGATAATTGTATAGAGTCTTGGTGAGACCGCACCTAGAGTATTGTGTGCAGTTTTAGTCTCCTTACCTAAGGAAAGATATACTTGCCATAGAGGCAGTGCCATGAAAGTTCACCAAACTTCTTCCTTGGATGGATGGACTGTCGTATGAGGAAAGATTAAATAGACTGGGCATTTATTCTCTGGAGTTTAGAAGAGTGAGGTGATCTTATTCAAACATGCAAAATTCTTACCGTGCTCAACAGGGTGGACGCAGGAAGGCTGTTTCCCCTGGCTGGGGGTGGGGGTCTAGAACCAGAGGACACAGTCTCAGAATATTGGGCAGGCCATTTAGGACTGCGATGAGGAGAAATTTCTTCACTCAGAGAGTGGTGTATTTTTGGAATTCTCTGCCGCAGAGGGCTGTGGAGGTTCAGTCATTGAGTATGTTCAAGGCTAAGATTGATAGATTTCTACACATTAAAAACATCAAGCAATACAGGGATAGTGCAGGAAAATGGTATGAAGTAGAAGGTCAGCTATGATCTCATTGAATAGTGTAGCAGGCTTGAAGGGCTGAATTTCCTTCTCCTGCTCCTATTCTTTATGTTCTTAGGTTCTTATACCTATGCTACAGGTAACATCCTCAAAAAAACACTCCAACAGTTTAGTCAAACATGATTTCCCTTCCATAAATCCATGTTGACCATGCCCAATCATATCATTATTTTCCAAGTGTCCAGTTATCGCATCCTTTATAATAGATTCTAACATTTTCCCTCGTACTGACATCAAACTAACAGGTCTGTAGTTCTCCATTTTCTCTCTCCCTCCCTTCTTAAACAGTGGGGCTACATTTGCTATTTTTCAGCCTGCAGGAACCTTCCTAGCATCTATAGAATTTTGAAAGATAACCCGCAATGCATCTACTATCTCTATAGCTACCCCACTTAACGCTCTGGGATATAGTTCCTCTGATCCAGGGGGTTTATCAGTATTTAATCCAATTAATTTTTCAAGCACTGCCTCTTTATTAATACTAATTTCTGTCAGTTCCTTATTTGCATGCGCCCCTTGGTTCCCTAAGAGATTTTCAGTATCTTACTCCGTGAAGACAGACACAAAGTAATTGTTTAGTTTCTCCACCATTTCTCTATTCTCCATTATAAATTCTCCTGCCTCTGCCTGTAATGGACCCACATTTGTCTTTGCTAATCTTTTCCTTTTCACGCGCATAAAGAAGATCTTACTGTCCATCTTTATGTTTCGCGCTAGCTTGTTCTCATACCCTCTTTTCCCTTTCTTTATTAGTTTCTTGGTCCTCCTCTGCTGGATCCTGAATTGCTCCCAATCCTTGGGTTTACCACTTTTTCTGGCAAATTTCTGAGCCACTTCCTTTGATCTAATGCAATCTTTAACTTCTTTTATTAGCCACGCCTGACTCCCATCCCTATTAGGTTTTTGTGTCTTAGGGGAATGTATGTTTGTTGCAGACCATGTAACACTTCTTTAAATACTAGCCATTGCCTGTCTACTGTTAAATTCTTTAGTATATTTTCCCAATGCACTATAGCCAACTTTCCCCTCATACCTTTATACTTCCCAGCCCCTAGTTTCAGAATAAACATATCACTTTCAAACTTAATGTAAAATTCTATCATATTATGATCACTATTTTCTAAAGGCTCCTTTACAGCAAGGTTATTAATTAGCCCTTTCTCATTAAATAATACTAAATCTAAAATAGCCCAATGCCTAGTTGGTTCTTCAATGTTCTGCTCCAGAAACCCATCTCGTACATACTCCAGGAATTCATCTTTCACAGCATTAGTGCTAATTAATTTTATCAAGTCTATATGTATATTGAACTCACCTATTATTATTGTATTTCCCATGCTACACGCAGCTCTAATTTCCTGACTTATACTGCGCCCAACGTTACCACGACAGTTTGCTGGCCTATAAACAATTCCCACCAATGTTTGCTACCCTGTGCTCCACCCAAATTGACTCTCTAAATTCATCCTTCCATCTAAGATCCTCTCTCACTAATGTATTGATCTCATCCCTTATATACTGTGCTACCCCACCTCCTTTTTCCCTTTTGCCTATCCTCCCTAAATGATGAATATCTTTGAATATTCAGTTCCCAGTCTTGGTCACCCTGTAACCACATCTCCATAATGAAAAGGAGGTAGGGTAGCACTGTTAATAAGGGACAAGATCAGTACATTGGTGAGAGAGGATCTTAGATGGAAGAATGAATTTGGAGAATCAGTTTGGGTGGAGCACGGAGCAGAAAATATTGGTGGGAGTTGTTTATAGGCCACCAAACTGTTGTGGTAATATTGGGCACAGTATAAATCAGGAAATTAGAGCTACATGTAAATCATACCCATTTATCTCTATTTGTGCCTTCAAGGCATCTACCTTACTGCAAATGCTGCATGAATTCAGATAGAGTGCCCTTAACTTTATTAACATTTTTAACATTATTCTGCATTCTGATCCTATTTAATGTTTGAAGCCCGAGTGAATCTTTGGAGACAGGGTTGTCTCTTCCAGGGAGTAGGGGGTGAGGGGTAGGGATTGCAATGCTAAGATTTCCAACCTTCCCCTCCGGGACAGTGAAATTGGATCTTAGGGAGGAGTATTGGATTTGTGATTGTGTTGCCCTCAATCATTCAAGTGTCAGACCAGCCTTCGGTGAGCAGGTCATTGAATATACGAGAAGGAACGTGCCTTTGAAATCGTGTTCACTCTGCTCATTTCTCTCTTCCCTCTCTCCATCTGTCTCCTCTATCTCTCTCTCCCTCTCTTTGCCTCCTCTCTGCTGTCTCTCTACGTTCCATCCCCTAACCCTTCCCATCTCGTCCTCTCTCCATTCCCCCTCTCCTCTTCTCTGCTCACTCTATCTCTCCCTCTCTCTGCTCCGACTCCGTTCCACACTCTCCGTTCCTTTTCTGCTCCCTCACTCCCTGTCTTCACTCCCTCTGTCATCTCCTTCCCTCCGTGGTCTCCTTCTCACCTTTTCTTCCCTCCACTGCCTCTTTCTCTCTCTCTCTACCCACCCCCTCCCCACCCCCCACCCCCCTCTTTGCCCCCTCGCTCTGTTCCCATTCTCTGCTCCTTCTCTCTTCTCCTCAATATGTATTGAGATCCATTGGAAAATCAGATCACATAGTATAGGGTCAAATCGGACAGTAAGTTTAAGGTGCAGGTTAAAGGGTGACACTTCAATCATGTTATTTGAAGGCTCATTGATTTGATTTGTCCCCACTATGTATATGGAAGCCACAGTGTTGAGTCGTGTATTCCAGACCGGATAAGGGGATAGCGGGAAACTCTGAGACCCTGTTTCACCAGTGAACCTTGCACAAAGCAGGTTGCTGATCGACCAGGTGTGGCTGTGTTACTTGCAATTTTTGATCCATTGATTCCAACAAGTAACAAATTGTGGACTCCACATCTGCCACTTTCAGGTAGACCTCCAGCTGGATGTGAAATTAAACAGGGGCATGGAGTCATGCAACATTGACCCGCGTCGTTATCAAGAGCTAACAACCAGTTTCACTGCAGCACTGATCAGATATCCATTAGGTACATCTCCTACCTAACTGGTAGGGATTGGGTAGTTGAACAGATAGATGTCACAATGCAATTTTGGGGGCACTAACCCAAAACTAAGTTCATTGTTCTGAAGACAAAACCTTTACAACTATGTTTAATATTTGGAGTTCCTCCTGTCTTTATGACATTCAGAATGACATCCCACCCTGAAGGAACCTGGGAATCACAGATGGAATTTTACAAATGTATTTCGTATGAATATTGTTCTGCTTTCTTACAGACGGGGATCAGTGTGAATCCAGCCCTTGCAGGCATGGTGGCTCCTGTCGTGATGGTGTCGGGCAGTATGAGTGCATCTGCCATCAAGGTTACAAAGGCACCAACTGTGAGATTGGTGAGATCTGAAAGAGAACTATTCACAATCTATAACCGAGCAGTGATTTATTTACATGAGGTAAATGGTGAGGGTTGGTGGTGATGTCAGGGTGACGTGGGCATGCCTCTGGAGGAGAGTGTAGTCAGAGTGCTGTGCTGGGGCCAGGTGGCGGGGGGGGTGGGTAAATCTGTAAGGGAGAAAGGATGCAGGTCTCCTTGAGCAAGCCAGCGAAGTACTCCTCCTGTTCCTTCTGACCCCACATTGAAACTTAATGCACTATTTAAAATTTAGCTTGCCAGGCCTCTCCTGACTCTTAGAAGGTTGGGCCTGGTGGGGAAGGACTTACCACAACCCCCACCACCACACAGCTCCCCAACCCATTCAGGCCACGTTAAAAAATTGGAGCCTGCTCTGCATATTTGAAGAGGGCCCATTGGCCCTGGGCCACTTAAAATCGCACTCAGTCCAACCAGGGGATGAAAGGGGTTGCTAAATTCCCATTCCATTTTAAATGCTTCCTGCCAGGCCAAAAGAACCAGGGGTGTGAGGAAGTGCGATTGAGGGGGAAGAGGTACAATCAGAACCAAGAGGATCCGCCTTTACAAATGAGGACATCAGGATAGGCCCTGCAATGTTAACAGGCTGAATGAGGAGCATGGGCCCCATGGAAGGAACTTATGCTTCCCGTGTGCCAAACCTGCCACCCAACCCCCAGTGAGATGGGCCCGCGGTGTCATTTCCTGCTGGGACGGGTTGGAAGTGAGCAGGTGAGCAGGAAAGTGGAAGCTCCAAAGGTTAATGTAGCCTGGGGGCCTGATTTTTGGGTTAGGGGTGAATTTCCAACTGACCTCACGCACTACTCAACCACCCGCCCCAAAAATGACCCCGCCCGGAGTTAAATCAGGATCGCCGTGTCTGTTTCATGACTCATGTTTGGTGCTTTTCAGTTATCCCAAAGCTATGCAGTCTGGACAATGGAGGCTGCCAGCACTACTGCCGGGTCCAGCGAGAGCGTGTCAAGTGTTCCTGTGCAGACGGCTATGCGCTTGGACTTGATGATAAAGCATGTTTAGCACAAGGTAGAAATGGAATATTTTATATGCAGTCCTTTCCTAAACTTTGCCTAGCACAACATCCCTCATCCATGGCTGGGAGAAGGGAACAAATAAGTTGCTTATGTCCCAGCAGAGCAATGATGGGAGGAAGACTAATCTACCCAAAACTGAACAAGCATGTGTTCTTCATGGTGATTTTGTGAAACATTTAAGATTCTGAGGAGGCTTTACAGGGTAGATGCTGAGAGGATGTTTCCCCATCTTGGGGGAATCTAGAACTCGGGGGCGCAGTTTCAGGGTAATGGGTTATCCATAGAAGATGGAGATGAGGAGGAAATTCTTCTCTCAAGAGGACCATTAATCTTTGCAATTCTCTACCCCAGAGAGCAGTGGAGGCTGGGTCATTGAATATATTCAATGCTGAGTTAGGCAGATCTTTGATCTACAAAGGAGTCAGGGGTTATGGGGTGGGTGGGGTCAGGGAATGGGGGTGTCGGGGAGTGGGGGTGTCGGGGAGTGGGGGGGTCAGGGAGTGAGGGTTGATGCTACAGCCCTATGGCCCACTCCTGCTCCTATTTTTTTATGTCCTTTACACCTTAACTCACAAACTGCCTGTGAACTGGCAAAAACCAATCCTTTTTGTCTCCTCCAGCTCTGTTTGCACCAGGTTAACTCCCAGCCTATGTCTGTCTCTCACCACCCATATGGGGTACACAATGTCAGACTTCAGTCATGCCATGTGCAAGCCCCCAGTTTGTCATCCTGTTCAGACTTCTGATAGAAATATTTTTTGTGCTCTTACAAAGTTAGAAAAGTGCTACATCTGGCATTGGTAGGGGAGGCGATGGCGTAGTGGTATTGTCGCTAGACAGGTAATCCAGGGGCCCAGGGTAATGCTCTGGGGATCCCGATTTGAATCCCACCACAGCAGATTGTAGAATTTGAAGTCTAATGATGATAATTGTCGATTGTTGTAAAAACCCATCTGGTCACTAATGTCCTTTAGGGAAGGAAACCTGTCGTCCTTACCTGGTCTGGCCTACATGTGACTCCAGACCCACAGCAATGTGGTTGACTCTCAAATGCCCTCTGAACAAGAGCAATTAGGGACGGACAATAAATGTTGGGCTAGCTAGTGACACCCACATCCCATGAATGAATTTTTAAAAATTGTCTTCTCTGAGTGTGGCATACAAGATATAAACTAATCATCATATAACAGGACACGACAAGGTGGTCAATACCAATTTGATTTAGTCACTAACATTGCTAAACCATCTTGGAAACTGGAAACTGAAGAGAATGATCCAATGGGCGTAGAGAGTTCTAGTCAATAACATAGAGTACTTGCCCAACAGGTAAGAATCCTTGGGTGCCAGTGGGTATAGCTCTGGTCACAATTCCCAAAATCCTTCAAAATTATCACACTTCTGTTTAAATCCCTTTGTGATGTCTCTGTTTCTGCAGCCTCCTCCAGCTCTTCTCTTGCTTGGAAGTCATAGTTCCTCTGACTCTGGTCTCTTCTGCATCGATCCCTTTCCCCAATCCATTACTCCAATGCCTTCTTAACCTAAGCAGCGCACACTAGAGCACAGGAACAGCAATAGACCATTCAGTCCATTGAGGCTGTCCCACCATGGCTGACTTGCATCTCAACTCTACCTGCCTAGGCTCTGCAGCACTTAATAGCCTCCGGTGGTACCCAGCATCACAGACGCCAGTCTTCAGCCAATTCAATTCACACGACATGATATCAAGAAGGCACTGGATACTGCAAAAGCTATGGGACCTGACAATATTCTGGCATTAGTACTGAAGACTCGTGCTCCAGAATTTGCTGCGCCCCTGGCCAATCTGTTCCGGTACAGCTACAACACTGACATCTACCTGGCTATTTGGAAAAGTGCCCAGGTATGCCCTGTACGCAAAAAGCAGGACAAATCCAACCCGGCCAATTACTGCCCCATCAGTCTTCTCTCGATCATCAGTAAAGTGATGGAAGGGGTCATCAACAGTGCAAGCAGCACTTGCTTAGCAATAACCTACTCACAGACACTCAGTTTGGGTTCTGCCAGGGCCACTCAGCTCCTGACCTCATTATAGCCTTGGTTCAAACATAGACAAAAGAGCTAAACTCCAGAGGTGAGGTGAGAGTGACTGCCCTTGACATCAAGGTCGCATTTGACCATGTGTGGCATCAAGGAGCCCTAGTAAAACTGGAGTCAATAGGAATCAGGGGGAAAACTCTCCACTGGTTGGAGTCATACCTAGCATAAAGGAAGATGGTTGTGGTTGTTGGAGGTCAATCATCTCAGTACCAGGACATTCCTGCAGGAATTCGTCAGGGTTGTGTCCTTGGCCCAACCACCTTCAGCTGCTTCATCAATGACCTTTCTTCCTTCATAAGGTCAGAAGTATGTTCACTGATAATTGGACAATGTTCAGCACCATTCGCGATTCCTCAGATACTGAAGCAGTCCATGTCCAAACGCAGCAAGACCTGGACAATATCCAGGCTTGGGCTGACAAGTGGCAAGTAACATTCGCGCCACACAAGTTCCAGGCAATGAGCATCTCCAACAAGAGAGAATCTAACCACCACCCTTTGACATTCAATGGCATTACCATCACTGAATCCCCCACTGTCAACATCCTGGGGGTTACCATTGACCAGAAACTGAACTGGATTCGCCATATAAATACTGTGGCTACAACAGCAGGTCAGAGGCTAGGAATCCTGCAATGAGTAACTTACCTTCTGACTCCCCAAAGCCTGTCCACCATCAACAAGGCACAAGTCAGGACTGTGATGGAATACTGTCCGCTTGCCTGGATGAGTGCAGCGCCCACAACACTCAAGAAGCTTGACACCATCCAGGACAAAGCAGCCCGCTTGATTGGCACCCCATCCACAAACATTCACTCCCTCCACCACTGATGCACAGTAGCAGCAGTATGTACCATCTACAAGATCCACTGCAGGAATTCACCAAGGCTCCTTAGACAGCACCTTCCAAACCAACGACCATTACCATCTAGAAGGACAAGGGCAGCAGATAGAAGGGAACACCACCACCTGGAAGTTCCCCTCCAAGTCACTCACCATCCTGACTTGGAAATATATCACCGTTCCTTCACTGTCGTTGGGTCAAAATCCTGGAACTCCCTCCCTAACAGCACTGTGGGTGTACCTACACCACATGGACTGCAGAGGCTCAAGAAAGCAGCTCACCACCACCTTCTCAAGGGCAATTAGGGGTGGGTAATAAATGCTGGCCTAGCCAGCCGAGCCCACATCCCGCCAATAAATTAAAAAATTAACAAAAATCTGATGAGAGGTCATTGAGCTGAGACATTGGGCAGAATCTTCTGGTCCCACCAGCAGCAGAAAGCTTGGTGGGCAGCGGAACTTAATTTGGCGGGAGGCCAAAAGTCAGTTATCTAATGTTGGGATGAACTGTTGGAATTCTGTTCTCGGGACTTTAAAGGCAAGTTAAAGCCTGGTGGAGCGGGATGAACAATGGCGGGAAGCCCTTTTGCATTCATTAGCATCTCATGCGTGCTCATTAAAAGGCCACCTCGCCGGAATTAAATACCCCCTTGAGTCAAAAATGAGAACGTTCACATTCATGATTGTATACGAAGCTTGACTCCTTCCACGACTTCGAGGTGAGTAGATGCTGCTTTGGCCTTCATGGGGACCGCTCACAAATCTCAGCCTCTTGACTCGTATCAGCTGCCGGTAGGATAAGCTGCACTGAGGCTGGAAATGGGAAGCAGTTGAAGGGTGGAAGTGGGGGAATAGGGTGGAGTGAAGGCTGGACATGGGATGTAGAGTGAGGGTGGAAGGGGGGAATAGGGTGGAGTGAAGGCTGGACATGGGATGTAGAGTGAGGGTGGAAGGGGGGAATAGGGTGGAGTGAAGGCTGGACATGAGATGTAGAGTGAGGGTGGAAGGTGGGGAGTAGGATGGAGTGAAAGCTGGACATTGGAAAGCAGACTAATGGTGGAAGCAGGTTAGGGTGGAGCAAAGGCTGGACATCGGGAGGCCGGCTAAGGATGGAAGGGTGGAATGTGGGGGTAGGGTGTAGCGGAGGTTGGACATGGGAGACAGGCTAAGGATGGAAGGGTGGGAAGCTGTTAGGGAAGGAAGACAGACTGTCCAGGGTGGGGACAGAGGCAGCGAGGGAATGCAAGGGCACAGTGACATGGGATAGAGCTAAGGGCCTGGCTTTTTGGGTCTGGTGGTCCTGTGGCTGGGTGGAGGAGGGGGTTTCCAAGCAGGGATGGTGTAAGGAGATGGTCCTAGAGAGTGGGGTGGGTGCTGTTGGCAGTGTGGTCCTGGGGATTGAACTCAGGGTACTGGGCAGCAGAGGGAACAGTCACAGTGAGAGGGGAGAATGGGATGCGGTAGGGTGGCAGGTCCAGGGTGATAGATGGGTAGGTGAAGGTTTCATGGTGCGGGTTTCATGTCTGAAATGCGAAAGGTGGCTCAGATAGAGGTAGGGGTCAGAGTGGGCGTGGGGATAGTAATGTGTGCAGGCTCAGAGGGAAGAGAAGGCATGTGGTTGTGTATACAAAGGTAACCAGGAGAGGTTCAAGGATGACGGAGGGGAGAGGAATGGCGATGTTAGGTCAAGGGTAATGGGGGGAAGTTGGTGAGTAACAGGGGGAGGGTAGAAGGTTGTGGAGAGAGTCTCAAATGTTACGTGCAACATTTTGGGAGTCCCGCCGATGCAATGCAGTTACCGTAAAACGGCGATACCTCCAAATGGGGGGAGAGTCTTTTCGGGTGGGTGGAGTTCAAGTTGAGCACAATTGGCTGACCAAAGGGACACCCTAATAATCATGAGGCAAGTGGATGACAACCTTGTTCAGTCATGTTCTCCTCTTTATGTTGAAGGCCACACAGCATCAGGTTTGTTCCCAACTCATGGGTCTCATGACATTGAGCCCCCAGCAAGGTGTGGAGCTGCTGTTCATTCTGTGTGATTTGCCTTCTGTTGCTGTCAGAGGCTGGGAGGGAGGGAGGGAGGTGGGCGCCTTCAAGGGGCACGGCTAATGAATGGCAGCAAACTCCCGACTCCAAACCTCCATCCTCCCGGGTGAATAGTCATGGCTGACAAGGATCCGTGTGGTTAGACCAAGGCAATGGTCTCCCTATAGAGTCCCGGGATGGTGGAGGTGAGCGGGATAGTGTCAGAGGGAGGCTTCTCGCACCTGGCTCTCATCATCTCGGTCAGAGAGCAATGTCTCCATGTGCAGTCATGTATGAACAGGAGGAGCACCCATCCTGGTCCTCCAGGATGTTCTTTACCTGGAAGGAGTGGGATGGGGATGCTATGTCTAGACGAAAGTCAGGCCCAGGACTTAGCACCGGCTTGGTGGCTCTGAGATGGAGGCAAATCTGTAGAGAAAATGCTCGCTAGATTTTATTACTGCAATTTTTGCACAGACCTACTGAGGCCCAGATGATGCAGGCTCCAGGCAACCTTGCCGTTCTATTGGCTCTCATACAGATGAGGAAAAGGAGGACCTGCCGCAGGTTAGCACAGGGCCAGGGGAAGCAAGAGGCAAAGGAGCCTCAAGATGGTCAGGATGCTGGTGACCAGGGGCCAGTGCAACAGCGAGTCTGACTACAGGTGCATTGCATGCAGTGCAGCTATATCTACAGATGAGCAAAATGCCAGAGGAGCCTTAGAATGTCTCGGAATGTGGTTGCTCACATCTGCCAGCTTCTCAACGACAACCTGCAGCTGCAAGGACCTGGAGACAATTCTATGCCAGTGGCATTGAATGTCACCCTGCCTTAAACTTCTCTGCCAGTGGCTCCTTCCAGGGAGGATCTGTGAGGCATCTCCCAGTCAGCGACACACAAGTGCATACGGGAGGTGACAGCTGCCCTGCTCAAGAGAGCACACCAATTTGTCCAAATCCGCCTGAATCTCAAAAGTCAGGCTGCAAGAGCGTCGGGTTTTGCAGAAATCTCAGGTTTCCTGAAAGGGCAAGAGTCTATTGACTGCACACATGTGGCCTTGAGAGATCCCTGGCAACAGCCAGTCACATTCATTAATAGGAACATGCAGCTGATATGTGATCACTGAAGGCAACTCCTGCATGTTTGTTCTCGGTTCACAGGGAGCTCTCACAACACCTACATTCTGACTCGCTCCCGGGTGCCACAGGTTTTTGAAGGACCCCGGCAATTGCAGGGCTGGCTCCTTGGGGACAAAGGGATACCCCAGAAGACCTGGCTGGTGATGCCAGTTCACTGTCAGCAGAATGCCACTGAGGAGAGATACAATGCCACACATGCCTCCACCAGGTCCACAATTGAGCAGATGATTGGCCTCCTAAAGATGCTGTTCAGATGTTTGGACCACATAGGCGGGGCTCTCCAATATTTACCACAGAGAATGCCCGGATCATCATTGTCTGCACAACCACATGTGCTACAAAGGGAGGATGTCTTGGCTGAGGGAGACATGGAGGACTGAGGTGTCTTCTCCGATGATGAGAATAGTAAAGGGGGCCAGAGCCATTTGCAGAGGCCATTGCAGGGGAACAATATGGCAGACAGGCCCATAACAATCTGATAGCCAGGCAGAGTAAGCTTTATTACCTTTACTATTTGGTTTTCTATCCCCTGTTGGCTGGAAGGCCCCAGCTCCTTTTTGTTTACAGACATTATAATTGGCTCGAATGTACCTTGATTTACGATGGCTGAATTAAATTGCACTAATTAACAAAGAACAAAGAACAAAGAAAAGTACAGCACAGGAACAGGCCCTTTGGCCCTCATTTTGATCATATTGCCTGTCAAACTAAAACATTTTGCACTTCCGGGGTCCGTATCCCTCTATTCCCATCCTATTAATGTATTTGTCAAGCTGCCTCTTAAACACCACTATTGTGCCTGCTTCCACCACCTCCTCTGGCAGCGAATTCCAGACACTCATTAACCTCTGTGTAAAAAACTTGCCCCGCACATCTCCTCTAAAGTTTTCTCCTCTCACCTTAAATCTATGTCCCCTAGTAATTGACTCTTCCACCCTGGAAAAAAGTTTCCGACTATCTACTCTGTCCATGCCACTCATCATTTTGCAAACTTCTATTAAGTTGCCCCTCAATCTCCATCGCTCCAGTGAGAACAATCCGAGTTTCTCCAACCTCTCCTCATAGCTAATAACCTCCAGACCAGGCAGCATCCTGATAAACCTCCTCTGCACCCTCTCCAACGCCTCCATATCCTTCTGGTAATGTGGCAACCTGAATTTCACATAATATTCCAAGTGTGGCCTAGCCAAGGTTCTATACAGCTGTAGCATGACTTCCCAGCTTTTATACTCAATACCCCTGTACCCCTGCTGATGAAGGCAAGCATGCCATATGCTTTCCTGACTACCTTATCCACCTGCGTTGCCACTTTCAGTGACCTGTGGTCCTGTACACCCAGATCCCTCTGCCCGTTGATGCACTTAAGGGTTCTGCCATTTACTGTATGATTCCTAAATTATATAATTCCTTAACGCCTGCCCTGCTGGTGTTTTGATCCTTTGCATGCACCAAACTGTGCTGATATACAGAGCCCTGGTGCTAAATGCATGCATTAGAACCTGCACAGCACTCCATTCTCCTGTGATCTCGGACACTTGAAAGTACAATTGTGATTTCACCCACTTAAACCTCTCTTGCAGCCAAGGCTAACTTGCCTGTTGCCTCCTTACTTGCAGCCTTCACCTGCATGTTAGCTCAAAACGACAAATCACCAAGGAAGGCCAGTAACGATTGGATGTGCCCACCACAGCTTCCTCCAGACAGGGAAGCCTCTGGTTTTCTGCTTTTAAGAAGACAGTGTAGAGCTGCACTCTCTCAGCCCTGGAACTGCATCTACAGTGCTCCTTGCCCTTCTTGCCACTCACAGAGCAGATTTAACTCCCCTTGAGTACTCGTGGCATCCACCCACATCTCACATCAGAACAAAAGCAACAGGGGCTGCAGTGACCTCACTGAACACATTTTCAGAGGTCAGAACATGGTGAGCTGTGAGTAACAGCTTGTATGATGCATGTCCAGGCAGCACACTCGCAAATGATGGCCAGCGCTTAAGCACGCTCATGTGGGATTATTCAGTAATCACTATGTTGATAATGTGAGAGAAATGAATCTATGAGAGCTCATTATCGGACTCTGATGGGGACCCACATTCCAGACCCTTAAATGCCCATGAAGCAACTAGCAGCAAAATGGAGTCCGGCAAACTTCCTAACTGTGCAAGTGAATTTAATGCCAAAACTATATACAGTGGTTGTACGCATGTACCACCTGTGTGCCTTCAGTACTTCTTAATCTTTCTTTGCCTATTGCTACTTCTAGGTGAGCCCCAACATCCACAGCCGAGGTGGAGGCAGCCTGCTGACTGCTATTCCCCGTTGAGTGTGATGACTTTGGCGGGCATCCACTGGTGGCCCGAAGCCTAGAGGGCCCTGGCCTGCTAAGTGCCTCCTGCTCAGGTACTGGTGCGTCCTCTGCAGCCTGACCTGCTGGAGGCGATGGGGTAACTGGCAGAGGGAAGGTGGAGTGGCAGGGCGCACTTGCAGTGTCCTGGGATAAAGACCCAGGGTGCTCGGCTGGTGCTCCTCCTCCTCCTGGGTGCCTGATGGCACCTCCCTGACTCCCTGAGGAGAAGGGTACCAGGAAAGAGGTTGAGCTGCTCGTCCCCCTCTCATCTAGCCACTGCTGCACTGCATTCATGGCTAGGGCAACAGAGTGCAGGCCCGAGCGCATATCCGGCGGTCACTGTGCATTCTGCTGGACCTGGGTCTCCAAGGCGACCACCACCGTTCCCATGGAGGCAAGAGAGGACTCCCCCAGGGAGCAAGTGAGGAGGCAAGGACCTCGCATGCCAGGGCCATGACAGCAAACAGGATGTGGACGGACTCCTCCAGCCTTCGGTCCAGTCCGTGCATGGCCTCTGGTAACTCTGCCTGATGTTCCCCTGCCTGTCTCTGTATCCCCATCAGGCCTCTGGGGCCCCAAGTCCAGGGGGTTGTCATCTGCATGGGGTTGAGCAAGGGCCTGCTCTCCAGCAGTCCCCCAAATGTCAGAGACCTCGGCTGTCACTGTCTGCACTAGCTGTGGACCCGTGTCAGTGATGTGCCCACCAGACTGTGACCCCGAGCCTACTCTAGAACAAGGACCCAAGGTGAATGTCTCTGTGCTGGTGGAGGGCACGGGTGAACACTGTGATGGTGCATCCTGTGAGGATTCTGAGGTATCCTCCTCAGAGGTGGGGCTGGAGATGGAGCTGCGGCTGGTCTTTGTGGTGGGTCTCGCCCTTTGCTTGTTGGAATAGAGAGAAGAAAGATTTAGTGAATGCCTAAGCAGGATCCTTAATTAAAGCATGGTGTTACTCTTCCAGCACAGCGGCAACTGCACCTAGTGTTCCTTGCCTCCTCACTTGCCTCCTGGGGGAGTCCTCTCTTGCCTTCAGTACAGGCACTGTCCTGCTCCTCCCCAGCTGTCTCAGTGGCCTGTTCCTCATTGGGAGTGAGGACTCCAACGTCCAGAATGCCGCCTCCAGTCTTGGCCCCCTCTCCCTTATTGTGGCCGTTTTTGTCCCACAGAAAGACAGAAGGATTGATTGTCATCCCAATGGTTGCACGAGCAGTTCAGGGCCATGCATGCCTACGGCAGCTGCTGAGCCCTCCCCAGTAAGTGATTAACAAGCAGGATGTCCTGTGACTGAAAGAAGATTGAAAGCACGCTGGCACACATTCAGAGCACATGTCCCATCGGCTGGTGAGTGATGCAACACAAACTCCTGACTGACATCCCTGGGCACTCGCACACCCAGACTGCCTGATGCCCTTATGAGTGTCAGTTTGTACTGAGTAGACGGAGCCACTTACCCTGGCGGAGCGCAGCATGTGTTTCATCCTCTTCCTGCACTGCTGTGCATTACTATCATGGGCCCCGTGGGCGCTAACCTCTGCTGTGACCTTTGTTCAGGCCACCATGCTCAGACAGGACTCCACCATGCTCCCAGTAGAATGGCACCTCCCACCTTTCCTGGGTGGCCTGGAGGAGAATATCTAGTGAGGCTTCACTGAGCTGTGGGCATGCACGTTATCTGCTCTGGGGCACTCTCCTTGGCAGAGGCTTCAAGGACAGCCAGGCTGAAGCTCCTTGCCTACAGTGAATGAATACCTGTTAAATGTGGCACCCAGACCTTCCACCCCATGAAGTAATGGCAGGGACAGTGATTTTATGCCCCGCCTGTCATGAGATTCGCCGTAAGCCTCGCAGATGCACATATAACGAGCTGAACAGCGCAAGATCACGTGGTCAGCCATCCGCGCTCGCCGCGTCTGCCACCGAACTTAGACTCCAGAATGGAAAATTCCACCCATTAACTCTGTTTCTCTCTCTGTCGATGCAGCCTGACCTGTCGAGTGTTGCCAGTATGTTCTGTTTTTATTCCAGATTTCCCGATTCCAGATTCCAGGTTTTGCAGTATTTCGCTTTTGTAAGGATCTATTGACCTCAAATTGAATTGAAATTCCCATTGATCCCCAACATTCACAATTTTTTTTAGGAACAGGAGTTCTGGATTTCCACTTTCTTTTGTGTGAACATCAGCTGACATTACCCCTTAAACCTATTGCGTCTTGTCCAGATTCCCCGGCCAAAGGGGGTTCAGATAGCCGAGATATTACCACCTTAAATCCCACCAAGGGTTAGGATGTAGATGAGAAATAGGAGGGGACCAAGGGGAAACACCAGAGGTAAGGTTGCAGGGACAGGAAGAGAGACCTTTGTAGGCAATTCTCAGGGTAGGATTAGACAGATGGATTTCAACTGAAATTCCATCCCTCTTGTTTCGAACCCACCCAGGATTACAGGTATCTCCGGGACATAAAACGTTTCTCGGACTGCTGTTCCCGTCGCATTCTGAGATCCACACTCAGTGCCATGCGCCGCCATATGAACACACTCGACCTCTCCCTCCAGCAGCACCGCCGCACCCTTTTTCAAAGCTGCGCGTGCCCCCAGTTTCATTTTATTCTTCGCCTCATCCGTCGCCTCAACAAGAAACTTTTTCTCTTTCTCTCAAGTGCTAACGAACGCAAGCTCCAACAACTCATCGACTCCAACACCCATCGGGGACCCTCCACCCCTGCTTGTCCCTCCGTCCTCACCCCATCTTCCAATCCCAGCCCCAGCCGCGTATTCACTATACCCCCTGACCTTCCCCTCTCCGATGCTGAACGTTCAGTGCTCAGCAAAGGACTTAGTTTCATACCCTTACGCCCTCATCTCAATGAATTTCGGGCTCGGCATGATGCTGAACTCTTCTTCCGCCGTCTTCGTCTCCGTGCTCACTTCTTTGGGCAGGAGTCCTCTCCCCGTTCAACAGATCCTTTTACCCACCTCCAATATTCTCCCTCCACTTGGACCCCTCCCTCTGGATTCTTACCTTCTCTTGATCTTTTCATTGAGAACTGTCGGCGTGACATTAGCCGTCTCAATTTCTCTGCTCCTCTCACCCATTCTAATCTGTCTCTCTCTGAACTTACTGCACTCCGTTCTCTCAGGTCCAACCCCAACATTGTCATCAAACCCGCTGACAAGGGTGGTACTGTTGTTGTCTGGCGCATTGACCTCTACCTCGCGGAGGCTGAGCATCAACTCGCAGACGTTTCCTCCTACCTCTCCCTGGACCATGACCCCACCACAGAACATCAAGCCATTGTTTCCAGGACTGTCACTGACCTCATCTCCTCTGGAGATCTTCCTCCCACAGCTTCCAACTTGATAGTCGCCCAACCTCGGACGGCCCGCTTCTACCTCCTACCCAAAATCCACAAACAGAACTGTCCTGGCAGACCGATCGTGTCAGCCTGTTCCTGCCCCACGGAACTCATTTCTCGTTATCTTGACTCCCTTCTCTCTCCCCTTGTCCAGTCCCTTCCCACCTACATCCGTGATTCCTCTGACACCTTACGTCACATCAACAATTTCCAGTTCCCTGGCCCCAACCGCTTCCTCCTCACCATGGATGTCCAATCCCTCTACACCTCCATCCCCCACCAGGATGGTCTGAGGGCCCTTAGCTTCTTCCTTGAACAGAGGCCCCAACAATCCCCATCCACCACTACTCTCCTCCGTCTGGCTGAACTTGTTCTCACACTGAACAATTTCTCCTTTAACTCCTCTCACTTCCTCCAAATAAAAGGTGTGGCTATGGGTACCCGCATGGGCCCCAGCTATGCCTGTCTCTTAATGGGGTATGTGGAACATTCCTTGTTCCAGTCCTACTCCGGCCCCCTCCCACAACTCTTTCTCCGGTACATCGATGATTACTTCGGTGCTGCTTCATGCTCTCGTCGGGACCTGGAAAAATTTATTAATTTTGCTTCCAATCTCCACCCCTCCATCATCTTCACATGGTCCATCTCTGACACTTCTCTTCCCTTCCTTGACCTCTCTGTCTCAATTTCTGATGATAGACTGTCCACCAATATCCATTACAAGCCTACCGACTCCCACAGCTACCTCGACTACAGCTCCTCACACCCGGCTTCCTGTAAAGACTCCATCCCATTCTCTCAGTTCCTTCGCCTCCGTCGCATCTGTTCTGAAGATGCTACCTTCAAAAACAGCTCCTCTGACATGTCCTCCTTCTTCCTTAACCGAGGTTTTCCATCCACGGTCGTTGACAGGGCCCTCAACCGTGTCCGGCCCATATCCCGTGCATCCTCCCTCACGCCTTCTCCTCCTTCCCAGAAACATGATAGGGTCCCCCTTGTCCTCGCTTATCACCCCACCAGCCTCCGCATTCAAAGGATCATCCTCCGCCATTTCCGCCAACTCCAGCATGATGCCACCACCAAACACATCTTCCCTTCACCCCCCTTGACGGCATTCCGTAGGGATCGTTCCCTCCGGGACACCCTGGTCCACTCCTCCATCACCCCCTACTCCTCAACCCCCACCTATGGCACCTCCCCATGCCCACGCAGAAGATGCAACACCTGCCCCTTCACTTCCTCTCTCCTCACCGTCCAAGGGCCCAAACACTCCTTTCAAGTGGAGCAGCATTTCACTTGCATTTCCCCTAACTCAGTCTACTGCATTCGTTGCTCCCAATGCGGTCTCCTCTACACTGGAGAGACCAAACGCAAACTGGGCGACCGTTTTGCGGAACACCTGCGGTCTGTCCGCAAGAAAGACCCAAACCTCCCTGTCGCTTGCCATTTTAACACTCCACCCTGTTCTCTTGCCAACATGTCTGTCCTTGGCTTGCTGCATTGTTCCAGTGAAGCCCAACGCAAACTGGAGGAACAGCACCTCATCTTCCGACTAGGCACTTTACAGCCCTCCGGGCTGAATATTGAATTCAACAACTTTAGATCTTAAACTCCCCCTCCCCCCATCCCCACCCCGTTTCTTTCCCCCCCTCCCGCTTTTTTTTTTCAATAATTTATATAGATTCTTCTTTCCCCACCTATTTCCATTATTTTTAAATCTAAAACTAAAACCTTTAGTCTTTCCACCCCACCCCCACTAGAGCTGTACTTTGAATATCCTGTCTTCCATTCTTAATTAGCACTTTTCTCAGACAAAGACCACCACCTTCAACACCTCTTTGACCCTTTTGTCTGTGACATCTTTTGATTATCTGCTCATCTCCACAATCATCACACCACACCCTCAATGTGTCTCTTCCGCCCCCCCCCCCCACCCACCTTAAACCAATTTATATTTCTCCCTTGTTGAAACTATGCTGCAGTTCTGCCGAAGGGCCATGAAGGCTTGAAACGTTAACTGATTTCTTCTCCGCCGATGCTGCCAGACTTGCTGAGTTTTTCCAGGTAATTCTGTTTTTGTGTTAAAAACAGAGCCAATTGTTCATAACAATTCAAGGTGTAATTTTTCTTTTTCTGCATTTTTCCTTAAATTAATATCTTGGTTACTGACCGTTCTGCCACTGGAAACAGTTTCTCCTGATTTATTTCATGACCTTAAACGTCTGTATTAAAACTCCCTTTAATCTCTCTGCTTTAAGGAGAACAATGCATGTTTCTCTAGTCTCTTCACAGATCTGAATTCCCTCATCCCAGGAACTATTTAGGTAAATCTCATCTGCGCTTCTCTCTGCAAAGGTTTGATGACTTTCCTATAGTATACTGTCTAGGAAAGAATATAATGCTGTAGCTCTGGCCTAAATGATTTATACATATTTGCCTTGCTTTTGTACTCCCTGGCCCTAATTTTCTGCACTTTAAAAATGTTCAGGCATTGGAGCCATTGACAGGTCCCAATCGCGCTCATGTCAGAGTGCACCTCTCAGCATCACCTTACAGCAGGCAACCAATTAACAGGCCAATTCCTCATTCACCATCCAATTAGGGATAGTGGGTGGCACATGGAGGCAGGAAGGCCAATCAGAGGGCCCCACAGGAGGGTCAGAGGGGCCAAAGGGTGGTACAGCTGGCAACCCCATTGGGGAAAGTGGGAGCTGCTCAGGGAGATGGGAAGTGAGTAGGCATCACAAGATGGAGGCCAGCACCTAATGGTCCAAATAATAAAGGCAAGAACTGTCAGGGGCATCAGTCTTCAGGGGAAACCCCTCCAGGTGAAAGCATCTGGAAGTGGATGTGTTGTTTTCAACCTTTCTTCCCCTTCATACACAGATATGCAGAATCATATCATGGCACTCTGACCGCCCACTGTGAGGCCACCTCCGACATGTTTTGGGCTCCTGACACAGCATGGGGCTTGTCTGCCTTCCATAGAATTGCATTGCTGTGCACATTTAAGGGCTCATTGCCCTGTTAATTATCTTGATTGGCTAACCGCTGTTCACAGTGGGCAGTGTCTGCCGCTGAGAGCCCACCTCCCGGAAAATTTCCTGAAGCCGGCCAGACGTTGTGGAGCCAATCCCATGCCCTGATAGGCCTTGGCCCAACATTCCAACCCCCTCCCGCCATCTCCCCCTGCCCACCACCCCCCCACCTTCCCCAACCAGCATCAAAGCAGTCTCCACGTTGCTGGGAAAGTGTCCCATTTATAAAGTCAAGGATCTCATAATCTTTCTTGGCAGCTTTATTAAATTATAATGCCACCTTTAAAGTTCTGTTTATGTGAACCCACAGATAGAACCATAGAACACTACAGCACAGAAAACAGGCCATTTGGCCCTTCTAGTCTGTGCCAAAATATTATTCCGCTAGTCCCATTGACCTGCACCTAGTCCATAACCCTCCAGACCTCTCCCATCCATGTATCTATCTAATTTATTCTTAAAACTTAAGAGTGAGCCCACATTTACCACGTCAGATGGTAGCTCGTTCCACACGCTCACCACTCTCTGAGTGAAGAAGTTCCCCCTAATGTTCCCCCTAAACCTTTCCCCTTTCACCCTAAAGCCATGTCCTCTCGTGTTTATTTCTCCTAATCTAAGTGGAAAGAGCCTACTCGCAGTTACTCTGTCTATACCCCTCACAATTTTGTAAACTTCTATCAAATCTCCCCTCATTCTTCTACGCTCCAAGGAATAAAGTCTTAACCTGTTTAATCTTTCCCTGTAACTCAACTCCTTAAGACCCAGCAACATCCTAGTAAATCTTCTCTGCACTCTCTCAATCTTACTGATATCCTTCCTGTAGTTAGGTGACCAGAACTGCACACAATACTCCAAAGTTGGCCTCACCAATGTCTTATACAACCTCACCATAACATCCCAATTCTTATACTCAATACTTTGATTTATGAAGGCCAGTATGCCAAAAGCTTTCTTTACAACCTTGTCTACCTGTGACGCCACTTTCAGGGAATTATGTATCTGAACTCCCAGATCCCTTTGTTCCTCTGCACTCCTCAGTGCCCTACCATTTACTGTGTATGTCCTACCCTGGTTTGACCTTCCAAAATGTAACACCTCACACTTTTCCGCATTAAATTCCATCTGCCATTTTCTGGCCCATTTTTCCAGTTGGTCCAGATCTCTCTGCAAACTTTGAAAGCCTTCCTCGCTGTCCACAACGCCTCCAATCTTAGTGTCATCAGCAAACTTACTGATCCAATTCGCCACATTATCATCCAAATCATTGATATAGACAACAAACAACAATGGTCCCAGCACAGATCCCTGAGGCACACCACTAGTCACAGATATATGTCAACTCTTCTTTCCTTCAAAAGAGGAATTCAGTTTGTGAAGAGATTAGAGAATCTGGGATTGTTCCCCTTAAGAACAGAGAAGGTGAGGGGAAGATTTAATAGATGTCCAAAATCTTGAACGGTTTCATGAAAGGTCAGTAGAGAGAATATGTTTACACTGGCAGGAGGGTTGCCAACCTGAGGACATTGATTTAAGATAATGGCCAAAAAAGTTGGGTGGTGTGAAGGAGAATATTTTTCTTTATTCAGCGAGTTGACATGATGGGATGCTTTGTCTGAAAAGCTGATGAAATCAAATTCAATAGTAAGTTTTAAAAGAGGATTGTATAAATGCAGAAAGAAATGCAGAGCTATAGTGAAAGAGAAGGGGTATGGAATTAGACAGCTCTTTCAAAGAGGCAGTACAGGCACAATGGGCCAAATGGACTGCATCTTTGACTTTATAACTCTATGGGCCGTAACTTCCGAGCTCCCCAGCTTCAGATTTGGGAGGGTACCTCAAAGATGTGCTGGGGAATCCCTCTGGGAAGTTCCCAGGTAAAGGTTTGCATGGCAATTGCCCAGAAGTGCACACTTCCTCTGGACAATTGCGCTGTGCTGGGAACCATCCGAAAATGTGGTTCAAATCGCAAATTTTGGATGTTCCACTAGGGTTATACCAATAGCTACCCAGAAAAAGTTAGAAGAATTAAAACCTCTTTTCATTTCTAGGTAACTATTGTAAAGACCCAGGCTGACCCCTACGGGACTGCCCCCTCACCCCAACTCCCACACCCCTGACCTCCGACACCCCCGCCCCCAACCACCTCACCACATGACCTCCGACCCCCCACCCCCTGCCCTTTAACCCCCCCAACTCCACCGACCTCTGACTCCCCACCACCCCCAACCTCCGACCCCCCAATCCCCAATGTCCGATCCCCTCACCCCACCCCGACCACTGACCCCCCTACCCCCCCAACCTTCCTAGCCCCTCCCCTGACCCTCCAACAAACCCCCACCCTCTGATCCCCCCACCTCCCCCCCTCCCAATCCTATCCCTTCCCTTAAGCACTTACCTTCTCCCTGGCCTGCCAATTTCCCTGGCCTTTTAAACATACCCGCTTTACAGCCACTAGTGCTGTAAAAAGAAGGGGGGAGGGCGGCACGGCCCTCCTCGAGTCCGCTGGAGCTGCACTTCGCTGTGGGGCTGTCGAGGAGCCTTTCGATGCAGGCCCCAGGCAGCTCCGGCAAACGGGCAGGTAAGCCGGTATTTGTTTTTTCTAATTCCCGTGGGCCATCTCTCTCCGACGCTCGTTGGAAGTTATGGCCCTATAATTACATACCTGCAACTATTGTTTTACTGTCAGCTGATCACCGATTGTAAATTTGGGAAGGTAGGTGATCCAATCACCCAGCAGAAGGACAATAGGTGCTGGGCTGTAACTTCCAAGGGAGTGGCAGTTAAGTTGGATTGCCACCCTGCTCGAAAGTACTTACCTGGAAATCCAGGCGACCCGATCTCTCCCGACCTCCCAACTCAGGCCGGCGAGATCTGTGTCGTGCAACCCACTCCCAGGGTCTACCACTGAGGGCAGCTCAGTCACAGGTAAATAAAGCCATGCCAGCTCCTTTTATGGCACGAGCTGCTGTATGCCAGGCACTCTTAAAAGTCTTTGCCAAGCCAGGGAGAGGGAAAGCAGGTAGGATTTGAGGGGTTAGATTGGGTTAGGTTGGGTAAGGTCGGGAAGGGGGGGGGGGGAGCTGGGGAAGAGGGGCCTGGGGAAGAGGGAGAGAGGGCCGAAAGGAGCAGTGGGGAGGCAGTTGGGCCTTGGGGTTGTGGGGGGTGGGGGGTGGGGGGGTGCTGGTCAGGAGTTGGGCCTTGGGGAAAGTGTGTCTGTGGGGTTGGGGAGTTCCCGTGGTGGGGGCGGTGGAGGAACAGGAAGAGTCCTGTGGGGGTGGGGGTACCATGGAGGGGGCAGTAGTTGGGGGGTTAGAGCCTGGCAGCAGTCCCATGTAGGGAAGAATCCCATGGGAGTTGGGAGTTCAGGTGGGGGAGGGTGGGAGAGTCCCATGGGGGAGGTGCAAGGGGAGTCCCCCCAGGGTTCAGTGGGTGGTGGGAGTCCCTGGGGGGGCCCATGTAATAGTTACCCAGAAGCTAGAAGTGGTTTAACTCTTCTAACATTTTCTGGGTAACTATTGATGTAAGAGACAGTCGGAACCATTTAAATCGCATTTTCGGATGGTCCCCAGTGCAGGGCGAATGGCCATCAGAGGTTTGAACTCCCGGGCGATTGCCATGCAATCCTTACCTGGGAATTTCTGGGGCAGGTGGGGGGGTGCAGGGGTACCCCAGTGCATCATTGGGGTACCCCTGCCCCAGTTACATTGCCCTGGAGCTTGGAAGTTACGGCTCATGTCTCTGGGCTCAAGCCCTCCAGGCAAATACATCAAACCATTCATCAATTGCTTGTGTTTGAGTAACCTGGCAGCACCTTAATGAAGACGTATACACTGTGTTTGTTTCTTTTAACAGTTCCTCATCCTTGTGGGACCACCGCTCAACACCGAGTCCAAAGGTCAGCTGTCGACAGTGATCCTGTGCCAACCAACAGCACTGCACCAACTAGCAGCAACGTAACAAATGATACCAATGCCCAATCTAGCAACCCTGGAAACATCTTAACTGATACCAGTGGAAATATTGAGAGGATCCTGGATGGACAAGATTGTCCCTTGGGAGAGTGTCCGTGGCAGG
The DNA here is from genome assembly GCF_964194155.1 of Cetorhinus maximus. Lineage (NCBI taxonomy): Eukaryota > Metazoa > Chordata > Chondrichthyes > Lamniformes > Cetorhinidae > Cetorhinus > Cetorhinus maximus. The sequence continues at coordinate 27,190,468 of NC_135894.1, forward strand.
TACACACACCTGGAATACTATGTACAGTTTTGGTCTCCTTATTTCGAAAAGGGGTATAATTGTGTTAGAAGTGGTTCAGAGAAGGTTCACTCGACTCATTACTGGGATGAGGGGGTTATCTTATGAAGAAAGGTTGAACATGCTGGACCTGTATCCATTGGAGTTTAGAAGAACGAGAGGTGATCTTATTGAAACATATAAGATCCTGAAGGGATTCAATAGGGTGGATGCAGGAGGATGTTTCCACTTCTGGGAGAGACTAGAATCAGGGCACACAGTTTAAAAGTAAGAGGTCTATCATTTAAGATGCAGATGAGGAGAAATTTTTCTCTCATTAGACTTTGGAACTCTCTTCCCCAGGAAGCAGTGGAGGTGGCATCACTGAATTTATTCAAGGCAGAGTTAGACGGATTTCTGATAGACAAGGGAGTCAAGGGTTATGGGAGGCAGACGGCAAAGTGGAGTTGAGACCATAACCAGATCAGCCAATGATTTTATTGAATGGCAGAGCGGGCTCAAAGGGCTGAATGGCCTCCTCCTGATCCTAAATCTTGGGTTCCTATGTTCATTTAAAAACTTGAGATTAATAGAAATTAATGTTGCGCAAGTTTTGTATTTAACTACCATTTCACCCACATACTGAACTGTACTCCAGCACAGAAACCTGCCTCTCCAGTCTGGGCCAGTCTTAGTTTTACATCAGATCCCAGTCTAATCTCATACTGCCACTCGCCCCATATCCTCTAATATCCCATCCAGGCTAATCCAACTCTGCCATATCTTTTAATATACCATCCAGCCTAATCCCACTCCACTGACACCCTCTAATAATGTACCATCCAGTCTAATCCCACTCCCCCCACACCCTTCAATATCTTACCCAGTCTAATCCCACTCCCCCATAACCTTCAACATTTCACCCAGTCTAATCCCATTTCTTCCATACCATATAACGTTCCACCCAGCTAATTCCACTTCCCACACCCTTTATTACGCCACAATTTCTAAACCCAATCTCCCGCTCACTTCCCATAGCATCTAATAATAACCCGCCCAATTGAAACCCACTCTCCCACTAGCTCCACATATCCTTTAATATTCCTTCCTTTTCAAGAACCAATTAATTTGCTTTTAAAAGAATGAACAGGCTCTCCCTCAATGATAGATTGTGACAGCTAAATGTTTCATTCTACCTTTTCCTCTTTGTGAGGATATTATTTCTATGGGCCCCTGTCAGTTTTTGCCTCATCATCTTAAACTTGCTACCTTTGAAAACTTCTCAACCTGCTCAAGGCAAGACCCAAATTTCCACAAACATCTCAATGACTGCAGTCCCTCATCTGAGATTATATCCCAGTAAATCTATGCTATACCTTTATTCCCATTGATTGTATATCCTTCCTCTTATATGATCAGAATTGTACAAAATGTCCAAATGCAGCCTAGCTAAGGCATGCATAATTTCCACATCATCCCTCTGTATTTATATTCTGAACCTTTAGATACAAAGCCATGAATTCCATCTTCTGTTAATATGACATTAACCACTTGCACTGTTGTTAATGATCTGTGTATCTACTATTCTGACCTATACTTGTCTGCTTATCCCATAAGACATAGGAGCAGAAATTAGGCCATTCGGCCCATCGAGTCTGCTCCGCCATTCAATCATGGCTGATAAGTTTCTCAACCCCATTCTCCCGCCTTCTCCCCGTAACCTTTGATCCCCTTACCAATCAAGAACCTATCTATCTCGGTCTTAAATACACTCAATGATCTGGCATCCACAGCCTTCTGTGGCAATAAAGTCCCATAGATTCACCACTCTCTGGCTAAAGAAGTTTCTCCTTATCTCTGTTCTAAAAGGTCTTCCCTTTACTCTGAGGCTGTGCCCTCAGGTCCTAGTCTCTCCTACTAGTGGAGACATCTTCCCCACTTCCACTCTATCCAGGCCTTTCAGTATTCTGTAAGTTTCAATCAGATCCCCCCTCATCCTTCTAAACTCCATCGAGTATAAACCCAGAGTCCTCAAACGTTCCTCATATGTTAAGCCCTTCATTCCTGGGATCGTTCTCGTGAACCTCCTCTGGACCCTCTCCAGGGCCAGAACATCATTCCTGAGATACAGGGCCCAAAATTGCTCACAATATTTTAAATGTGGTCTGACCAGATGCCAATCTATATGAAAGTTAAAATTCTCTATTAAAACCAGTCTGCCTTTACTACATGCTTGTCTAATCTCAGCATGTGTGCATTCTGTCAATTCACAACTGCTACCAAGGGCCTATACACTATACAGCAATTTTCTACCCATAAAGTCTCCACTCTTGTTTACCTCTCATTATATTCTCTCGTATCATGGAAATCATTTCATCCTTAATCGCTAAATCTACTCCTTGCTTCTGTCATTTTCCCTCTTTTTCCTCTAGACTTTACAACCTGGTATATTTAGTTGCCAGTCTTACGGCCATGTCTCGGCAATGGTTACCGTGTCGCACTCTCCAGGTTGAACTTGTGCCTGTAATCCATTCAACTTGTTCCTTATATTTCAAGTGTTTGCATAAAGAAAACTTATTAGGGCCATGCACCCTAATCTGTTCTTCAGCTCTAATGCTTTACTCTCGTGTTTCTTATTTCTCTCTCCTGGTTTAATTACTTTGTATCTTTTAGTTTCCCATTTAACTGTAGTGTTTAAAGCACAATTTCTGACTGTTATTATTCTCTCTTGCTTTTCATTTGTTTTAGAACTATTTTCAATATTACATTTTCCACCTGAGGTCTATCACCAACACCACCATCCCACTCCCGAAACCCCATTTCATAATAAAATTTATCTAAGAATAAACTTATTTTAATTGAACTTATCTCATCATTCAATGTCATGTCTACCTGTTCAATCTCCCGTTAAATATCAAAGTGAAGTAATTATTTAATATTTCTGCCATCTCTCTGTTGTATTATCTGTCTATTCCTTAATGGCCCTATTCCCATCACAGCCTTACCTCCCAGTAGTTTTCTGCCTGTAAATAACATCACTGAGGATCAGCTGGTGTTCTTGTCCACAAGCAATGCCACCAGGTGCAGCTATTTTTATATCCATGAGCAATGCCATCTGAGGTAGGCTAATTTCTAACTGTGAACAATGCCACAGGGGGTTGGCTAGTTTTTTGTATGAGCATTCTTATTGGGTTCAGCTAGTTTTTTGTCCCTAAGCAATGCCAGTGGTGATCGTAGTTAGTTTGAGGTGAGCCCAATTGCAGGGATCAATATTTGTGAAGGAGAGTGAATTTCAAACTAATGAGGTTTGTATGGAGGTCTTATGGTCCAGTGGGCAGTGACTTTGCCTCTGAGTCAGAAACTCTGGGTTTGAGTCCCATTCCAGGACTTGATGGCCATGGAAAGTGTGTTCATAATGAGGCCAAACAGGTTGATTATCAACCGGTAAAGCTTTCCAATACACCTATGGCAGGTGGTAAGAATGGGAGAGTCTCCTGGTCAGTCATGCTTGATGTGGAGTGGCACCTCTCAAGTTATTGCCTCTGGTGACAGGCGAGTAACCTGTTCCAGAAAGAACTACCTATGGGAAAAGACAAATGGGTGTACTTTGACTGTATTTTGTGTCAATAAATGCAGGAAAGCCTCTAAGTCTAAGCAAGATTAGGCTGTGGGCCTTAATTGTTCCTAAGTTGCCTGTGCCCAGTTTACTGAAGCTTTTTTTTGTGTGTTCAATGTGACTATTGATTATCTTGATGCCATGTGTGAATTGTCCAACAGGTTCTTCTAATCGATGAGACTGGCAAAGGGTTTTGCGGAGGCACAATTCTAAGTGAGACTTTAGTGGTGACTGCAGCCCATTGTCTGAACCAGACAGCAACCATCACTGCTGTTGTTGGTAAGGGATCTGCTCTTTCTTAACTAGACTCTTTGATGAATAATGAATTCCGTTTAAAATAAGACCAATTTCACCAGGAAACAGTACAGTGACTCTCTATTTATCTATATTATCCATATTTCCCTCTGGGTACAGTAGTCTAGTGGTTCTGTTAACTAGGCAAATGACCCAGAGATCTGGACTAATAATCTAGATGATCATCAGTGTAAATCCCAGCATGGCAGTTTGAGAATCTGAATTTAGAGAACGGGAACAGTATGAAGCAGACTGAGAGCAGTGGGAAGCAGATGGGATCAGTGTGAAGCAGACCAGGATCAGCGTAAAGCAGACATGGAACAGTTTGAAGCAGACAGGAGGAGTGTGAAGCAGACCGGGAGCAGTGTGAATCAGACGGGAGCAGTGTGAAGCAGACCGGGAGCAGTGTGATGTAGACTGGGAGCAGACTGAAGTTGACCAAGAGCAGTGTGAAGCAGACCGGGAGCAGTGTGAAGCAGACCGGGAGCAGTGTGAATCAGACGGGAGCAGTGTGAAGCAGACAGGGAGCAGTGTGAAGCAGACCGGGAGCAGTGTGATGCAGACTGGGAGCAGTTTGATGCACACCGGGAGCAGACTGAAGTTGACCAAGAGCAGTGTGAAGCAGGCTGGGAGCAGTGTGATGCAGACTGGGAGCAGTTTGAAGCAGACAAGGAGAAGTTTAAAGCAGTGTGAAGTAGGTCAGGAGCATACTGGGCTGTAATCCATGAGTCTGAGCTGAACAAGAGGAGAAAAAAAGGAAAAAGAATCGCAAAGTGACATCACAGATCAAGGAGAAACCTGGGGTGAGTGCAACGGTAAGATTTTAATTTAAATTAGTCAACTGTAAAGTAAGACTTGATTGATTAGTCTAAAAACTAAAGCCAATTAGATAATGCCATATAATGAAAATCAGTGCTCAGGTGAAGAATCAGATCAAGGCGATAAAGTTACAATAGAATTATAGGGGCCGGGATTTTCCATGCCCGCCAGCATCAGGCGTGTTCGGTGGCATGAACGGACAATATGGTGCAATCAGTTTCACGATGGCGTGAAACCAGTTTGCGATCGCCCGCTCTGCCCACCAATGGCGGGCCATGTTCTCCGCCATCGGATGTCGGAAACCTCATTATAATACATCAGCATATCATTATTAGGTCTGCCCATTGAATCATCCGCCCATGTCAGCGGGAAAACATGCCGGTGTAGAACATGTCTTGACAACTGTGACGTGCAGAAGTTGGGACTTACCCGCCAGATCTTTGCTCCCATCGTGGACATCCAAGGAGCAGAGGATGCTGGAGCCGGACACCAGCGGCACACTGGAGGAATGTCCATGGCATGCTGGGTGGATTCTCATGGACATGGCTCTGCTGCGAAGCAGCTCACGGAAGTTGGAAAGTCAACGTTGAGGCTCATAATGGGTGATGGTTGAGGGGGTGGGAGAGAAAGGGCTAGGGTCAGCTGGGAGAGGAAGAGGTGTCGGGGGAGTTGAGGTTGGGAGGGTGGGGAATGAAGGTGTCAGGATGAGGTGAAGTTGGGGGGTGCAGATGAAGGTGTCAGGATGCGGGGAGGTGTGGGGAGAATGAAGGTGTCAGGATGGGGTGAAGTTGGCAGGGGTGAGGGAGAACGGGGAGGAGGGGGTAAAAATGGAGATGACTGTAGCTCAGGAGGTGGGTGTAAGGGGGGTGGAAGGTGTATGGGAAGAGATGAGAGGGTGTGTGGGGGTGGAAAGGGTACAGAAAGGGGAGGGAGTAAGGCTGGAGGAAGAAGTAAGAGTGGAGGAAGGAGTCGGGAAGGGGTAGGAGTAAGGCTGAAGGAAGCAGTGAGGCTGGAGGAAGAGGTAAGGCTAGAGGAAAGAGTCAGGAAGGGGAGGGACTAAGTGAGGGGGGTGGAGTTGAGGGGGTGGATGCAGGGGTTCTGGGGGGAAAAGGGGTTGTTGTGACACAGCAGTTGGTAAAGGCTAAGTTATTTAAAAACCCAGAGGGAAACTTTAAACAACTGTCATAACCTATATTTTCAATTGGTATATTTGAGCTGCAGCTCTGAATTCAGAAATGAAACCACCAAGCCTCCAGAGGATTTTTATATAAATGAAATTAAACATCTACTAATTTAACAAGAAATTAAACACATACACATCTCTACAAATTACTACCATAATAACTTTTAAACAAATCCCCAAATTAATCACAAGGTAATCTTCGTCATGGCAACAATAACCCATAGACTTTAAACAGACACCAGGCAAAGCACATTTTATCTTATGAATTCAAAATGAGGTTCCTTTCAATTTGGTTCCTTCGCACAGTTGTAGGCTTACAGGTGGCTTAAATCTTACAAACCTCTGAATTCCACACACACAAAACTCTTTTCTCAACAGTGAGGTTGAGTGTTGTGGGCTATCGGAAGATATAGATGGGATGGTCAAATGGGCAGATAAGTGGCAGATGGAATTTAACCCTGAAAAGTGTGAGCTGATACACTTTGGAAGGAGTAACTTGACAAGCAAGTATTCAATGAACGGCATGACACTAGGAAGTTCTGAGGAACAAAGGGACCTTGGCGTGTGTGTCCATAGATCTCCGAAGACAGAGGGGCATGTTAATGGGGTGGTGAAAAAGGCATATGGGACACTTGCCTTTATCAATCGAAGCATAGGTTGCAAAACTAGAGAGGTCATGTTGGAGTTGTATAGAACCTTGGTGAGGCGACAGCTGGAGTACTGTGTGCAGTTCTGGTCACCATATTATAGGAAGGATGTGATTGCACTGGAGGGGGTGCAGAGGAGATTCACCAGGATGTTGCCTGGGATGAAACATTTAAGTTCTGAAGAGAGGTTGGATAGATTTGGGTTGTTTTCGCTGGAGCAGAAAAGACTGAGGGGTGACCTGATCGAGGTGTACAAGATTATGATGGGCATGGACAGGGTGGATAGGGAGCAGCTGTACCCCTTTGTTGAAGGGTCAGTCACGAGGGGACATAAGTTCAAGGTGAAGGGCAGGAGGTTTAGGGGGGATGTGAGGAAAAACCTTTTTACCCAGAGGGTGGTGACGGCCTGGAATGCGCTGCCTGGGAGGGTGGTGGAGGCGAGTTGCCTCACATCCTTTAAAAAGTACCTGAATGAGCACTTGGCACATCATAACATTCAAGGCTATGGGCCAAGTGCTGGTAAATGGGATTAGGTAGATAGGTCAGGCGTTTCTCACGTGTCAGTGCAGGCTCGATGGGCCAAATGGCCTCTTCTGTACCGCATGCTTCTGTGATTCTGTAGATACCTAGCCTTCCCTTTGAATGCAAGTTCTCATTGTATCACCAGACCCTTTGAACTTCACCCCTTCGAACAATAAAACCTCTTTCATAGTACCAATTTTATTAGTAATATCAACGTATTGCTTGGTGTCTCCTAGCTAGGTGCAAGATTTCATCCCCCAGTCTTTGAATGGTTTATTCAACAAAATGCAAATTGGACATGGTAAGGTGGCTCCAAGAGATGTGAAAGTCAAGGCTATTGTAGATTTCCCAGTGCCTACAACAAAATGAGAAGTTTTGAGATTTCTGGGCATGAGTGGATTTTACCGGAAATGTGTACCAAATTCTAGTAGTGTGGTTGCTCCACTGACTGAACTATTAAAAAAGAACAAGAAGTTTCAATGGACACTGGAGTGTCAGAAGTCATTTGATAGTTTGAAAACTGTATTAACTACAACACCAGTGTTGGTAGTACCTAATTATGCCAAGCAATTCAAGTTTGCCATTGAAGCAAGCGATATAGGCATTGGGGCTGTACTGTTACAAGAAGATGACACTGAAATTGAAAAACCAATAGAGTATTTTTCATGGAAGCTGAATGTACAACAGAGAGGATATTCAACAATCGAGAAAGAGACCTTGGGTTTGGTGTTAGCTTTGCAGCATTTCATCTCAAACAAATACCTGGGCACTGAACTGCAGTGATTTCTGTTGATACCAAGGACTTGTGTATATATATATTTATGTTAGTGCATGTATCTGATAGTGTGATAGGTTATTAAAAAATGAAGCCATCTTTTAGAATTATGAAGGTTAATTTTTCAATAGGGAGGGGGATGTCATGAAAATATTAATGTATATAATGTTATTGGACTTGTAGTAGGGTCTGTGTCTGTGAGTATGAGTGTGTGTGTATTAAGTGGAATAGAGCCAGCTAGTCTGGGTGCTTTGATGTATAGTAGTTTTGAGATGCACTGGGAAATCCACAGTAGCCTTGATTTTCGCAACTCTCAGAGCCAGCTTACCATGTCCAATGGTATGGCCTAGATACGTAACTTTCACTTTTGCAAATTCACTTTTAGCCAAGTTCATCACCAAATTAGCTTCTTGTAATCGATAAAATAATCCCTCCAGATGCTGTAAATGCTCCTCCCAAGTAGGACTGAAAACTATTATAACATCAATATAAACAGCACAATTGCTTAGACCTGCAATTACTTTGTTTGTCAGTCTTTGAAATGTCGCAGGTACATTCTTCATACCAAATGGCATGACTGATATAGTCCACTTGGCATGACAAAAGTGGGTATCTCCTTTGCTCTTTCCGACAACGGTACCTGCCAACATCCTTTAAGCAAGTCAATCTTTGTGATAAATTTCGATTGTCCCACTTTCTCAATGCAATCCTCCAACTGTGGTATAGGATATGAATCCACTTTTGTCACCGCACTCAACTTTCGATAGTCCACACACAGTCTGTGTGTTCCATCCAGTTTTGATACCAGTACAATAGGCGAACTCCAGTTACTGCAACAAGTCTCAAAGATCTCATTTTGAAGCATGAAATCAATTTCTCTTTGTGCTTGTGATAACTTTTCCAGACTTAATCCACAAGGATGTTGCCTTATTGAAGATGAAACCTGTACAGAGTCATAATGTATAGCTAAATCTGTCTTTCCCAATTTATTCCCACAAATAGGTTTGTGTTACTGCAATAGCTTTTCCAAATCACTTTGACACTTGCTTAAAAGATAACTCAATATTTCATTTAAATTTTCAAGCACCCCCTCATTATCCAATTTGATTAGAGGAAAATCAATTTCAGAGTCCTGCACTTCTATTTCTTTCTCATCATCCACCATCACTAATACCTCTTTTTGTTCCTCTTCCCTGTTAAAGTACTTTTTAAGTATAATTAAAAGATACACCCTCTGCTTCTTTCTTCTATCTGGAGTATTTATTAAATAATTCACTGCACTCAATTTCTTTTCAACCCTGTACGGCCCAGTAAATCCTGCATTTAATGAATCACCTAGTACTGGTAACAAAACTAGTATTTTCTCTCCAGAAACAAAACTGCGAGTTTTAGTTTTCTTATTTGCCTTCATTTTCACCACTTGCTGTGATATCTTTAAATGCTCCCTAGCCGACTCATATGTTCTGTTCAATCTTTCCCTGAAATTTGATGTGTAATCCAAGAGAATAGTTTCTGAATTTTGACCCACCAATTTCTCATGAATCAATTTCAGTGGTCCTCTTACCTCATGGCCATAAACTAGTTCAAAAGGGCTAAAACCAGTTGATGCATTAGGAGTGTCTCTAATACCAATTAACAAAAATTGAATTCCCGCATCCCAATCCTGTGGATAATCTTGACAGTACGCTCTCATCATAGTTTTTAAAGTTTGACACCATCTTTCCAAAGATCCTTGTGGCTCCAGATGATAAGCTTTGACTTAAACTTTTTATCCCCAAACTGTTCATTACTTCCTTAAACAGCTGTAATGTGAAATTTGACCCCTGATCTAATTGTATTTCTTTAGGTAAACCGTAACTTCTAAAAAATTTAATTAACTCCTCCAGAACCTTGTTGGTTGTAATATTTCTTAAAGGTATCGCTTCAGGAAACCTGGTAGACACATCCATATTGTCAGTAAGTACTGATTTCCACTTTTAGTCTTAGGGAGGGGTCCTACACAATCAAACATAACCCTAGTAAAAAGGTTCTTCAATTGCTGGTATTGGGATTAAAAGTGCCGGTTTAATCACTGCTTGTGGTTTCCCTGTTACTTGACATGTATGACAGGTTCTACAGAATTTGACTACATCCCTATGCAATCCTGGCCAAAAAAATACCTCTTTGTATCTTTTCCTGTGTTTCCTAATTCCTAAATGTCCCCCCATTGTAATTTCATGAGCAATCCTCAGAATCTCATCTCTATACCCTAATGGGATGCAACTCATTCCAGCTTTCATTTGCTAAGACATGGCCCGGCCTCCATTTTCTCATTAAGATATCTCCCTTAAGGTAATAACATATTGGAATATATTTTGCTTCTGTTTTTGAATAAACTTCCTGACATAACTGCTTTAATTGCAAACCATTTTTCTGTAACTGCACTAACCTCCTTGAGTTAAACACTTCAGCTGAATTGTCCTTTTGTCTTTCCTCTTGAACAATGTTATCAAACACAGTGCCAGCTAATTGTATTTCGACACCTTCTTCTTGCCTTTGAGCTGCCTGCCCTTCTTGTTTTTCTTGTTTCAACCTGTGTGGCTGTGATTTCATTACCACACAATTTGGAAACAACCCAGGATGCTCCCCCTGTAAAACCTCTGTTAAAAACACGTCTATTGGCTGCTCAACTACTATAGGCATCACCCACATTTGTGATCCAGCTATATCATTACCCAGAATAAATTGAACCCCTGCTAGGGGTAAATTTTCCACCACTCCAACTATAACTTCACCTGCCTTCCATTTACTCTTTAAATTTGCCTTCCACAACGGAATAGATTTAGTATCTCCATGAACCCCACCATCTCCTGCAATAGTCCCTCTGAACAACAAATATCACTATCCCATAACATTAAAGATTGACTAACTGCTGTATCTCTTAAAATTTTAACATCTTTACCTATTCCACCCTGTACACATGGAAAGACTTTCCTTTCATACACCAAATCTTTAAACATTTCTGCAACCTGCTCCTCACAATTCTCTTGAGTAAACTGTGAGCACATTCCCACTTCTTTACCTTTCACTGATTCTCCCTGTTTCACCTGTACACAAACCATTGGTTTCTCCTGTGTTGGAACCTCAGAACCCACAGTACTTTTACTTCAAGAACTTTTCTGTGCCCCAATAATTCCAACAGATTTTCCCAGTAATTTCCAACACACTGACTTTGTGTGCCCCACTTTAATACAATGAAAGCACCTCAATTTTTGAATGTCACTCCTACCCTCAGCACTTCCCTTTTTATTCTGAGAGAAAAAATCCTAGGAATTCCAAGCCACTCTTTCTCTTCCCTGACTGCCCACCTTCCGTTCACCTTCCCACTTTCTATCCTTTTCCGATTTGAAAGGATGTCAATAAAAAGGTTTAGCTCTATGAACTAACTCATAATCATCAGCTATCTCTGCTGCTTGGCTTGCAGTTTGAAACCTCTGTTCTTCCACATGAGTTCTCACTGCTGATTGGAATTGAGTCTTTAAATTCTTCCAAAAGGATTACTTCCCTAAGAGCTGCATATGTTGTCCCTATTTTTAACACCCGTATCCACCAGCCAAAATTATTTTAATTTACTCTCTTGAGCTCAGTATAAGTTTGTCCAGGCTGTTTTCTCATATTCCTAAATTTCTGCCTGTATGCTTCAGGAACCAACTCATATGCACCCAAAATAGCCTTTTTCACTACATCATAATTCACCAATACCTCTTCAGACAGCAAAGCATATACCTCATGTGCTCTACCCAGCAACTTAGACTATTATAATAACATCCAGTACTCTTCTGGCCATTTCATCTGTTTAGCCAACTTCTCAAATGAAATAAAGAATACTTCAACATCATTTTCCTCAAACTTTGGAAGAGCTTGTACAAATCTAAACATCTCCCCACTGGGTTTTAGGTTAATGATACTTTCATCATTAGAACTCTCCTCAGAATCTGAGATCTCGTTTTTAGCTTCCAGTCATTTAAGCAGGTATTCTCTTTCTCTTTCTCCTGAAATTCTAGTTCCAGCTTCCTTCCTTTCTCCTGCCTTTCTGCTTGCACCCTTTTAAATACCATTCCTCCTTCCTTTGCTTCTAATTCAAGTTTTTTCAGTTCCTTTGCTTGTTCAAATTCAAGCTTCTTCATTTCAAACTTAAGTCGCACTACCTCCAGCTGTGACACACTAGTGTCAGATATCACTTCCAACTGTAGATGCTGTGCTATACTTTTAATTATATCTGATTTCCTAGCTCCCACAGGTAACCCTAATTGTAATTTATCCGCCAACTCTGTTAACTTACTCTTGGTTATTTTTCGTAACCCAGAGTTATACCTTCTACACCCAGACAAGTCTTACCAATTGCCAAAACAAATTGCCAAAACCAATTGAGCCCCCAATTATTATGACACAGCAGTTGGTAAAGGCTAAGTTATTTAAAATCCCAGAAAAAATTTTAAACAACTGTCATAACCTATATTTTCAATTGGTATGTTTGAGATGCAGCTCTGAATTCAGAAATGAAACCACCAAGCCTCCAGAGGATTTTTATATACATTAAATTAAACATTTATTAATTTAACAAGGAATTAAACACATTCACATGTCTACAAATTACTACCATAATAACTTTCAAACAAATCCCCAAATTAATCACTCCTCAGTAAATCTTCACCAAGGCAATGATAACCGATAGATTTTAAATAGACACCAGGCAAAGCATGTTTTATCTTACGAATTCAAAATGGTGTTCCTTTCAATTTGGTTCCTTCGCACAGTTGTAGGCTTACAGGAGACTTAAATCTCACATGCCTCTGATCCACACACACAAAAATCTTTTCTAGCTGTCCCTTTGAATGCAAATTCTCATTGTATCATAGGCCCTTTGAACTCCATCTCTTCTAACAATAAAACCCCTTTCATAGTACCAATTTTATTAGTAACATAAACATATTCCTCAGTGTCTCCTAGCTAGGTGCAAGATTTCACCCCCAGTCTTTGTCTGGTTTATTCAACAAAATACAAATGTAACCTCTACCTTACTGTTTAACATCTCAAAACTACAATACATCAAAGCACTCAGACTAGCTGGCTTTAATCCAATTAAGACACACACACTCACACCCACAGGCACAGACCCTACTATAAGTCCAATAACATTATATACATTAATATCTTCATGACAGGGTGCGAATGGGGGAAGGGGTTCCGGGGTGAAGGGGTGCGGAGTGGGGGGATGTGCAGGTGAATGTGCATGGGAGAGGTCAGATAGGTCCACCTCCTGAGGAGCAAACTGAGGATGTGCGTGGTATGGAGGAAGGGTGAGAATAACTGAGGGTGAAGTGAGGCTGTAGGGTAGGAGGTTGAGGGTTTGAAGGCAGTGATAAAAGAGATGGCGAGGTGGTTGGTGGAGACCCGGAGGCAGACACAGACCCTGGGGGTGGGAAGGAGGAGTTCGGGGAGGTGAATGTGGATGGGGTGGGATTTTCGGGAAGGAAGGGAATGTGCACGTTCACAATGACATCCCTGAGGGAAAAAGGTTGTGGCTGGTAGGTCACGGAGGGGAGGTGGAAGGTAATGCCAGCGGGGTCAACACTGATGGGAGAAAAGAAATGGGTAACTGGGGGAGGGCAAAGAATGGGGGAGCGAAAATAAAACTGAATGAGCACCATGCTGTCCAAATCAAAAGTGAAACAAGAGTTGTGGTGGGCAGATCAGGTGCTGCATGGAAGTGTGATCAGTGGGTGGGCAGAGATGAAGGTCAGCTCAGATGGGCAACTGAAAGCGAACCCCAGCATGCAGCATTCAAAATGCTCAGGACATTGAGATGACTGTGAAATGTGAAGGGTCCATGTCCAGGGGTGGGGGGCTTGCACGAGTCTCTGAAAGGCTCTGCCACACACACACTTCTCCCTCCAGAATCACTCATGTGCCGGCTGCTCCCTCTGCTGTGACGGGTCTTCCCAGCTGCTTATTTCCAGCTCTTCACTGGAGGAGGAATCCTCTTGGCTGCAGGTGAGGATGTGGATGGAGCTGAGGGACTGACTGGCTGAGGGTGTTGGTCCCTTGGCAGAGCTCCCTGTGAACCAAAGTAGAGATAATTAGTGCATGGCAGCAGAGTGAAAAGCAGGAGAGAGAGCGCTCACAGTTGCGTTGAGAGAGGGATGATGTGGTGCAGGATCTTCAGGTGGCTGTTCGCCACCAACCTCACCGTCACCACAGGCAGGGTCCACATCCTCACCAGTCAGCACGATGGCACACTCCTCCAAGTGAGTGAGGGGCCTAATGTGGGCCACTTCACCCCCAGTCTGGGACCTCTCCCTGCTGATGTGAGCCAGCTTCTTCTGCATGAAAACAGATGGAGAGAGTGTGAGCAGGACACATGGCACTGTGTGGAATGTTTGTGTGGTGAGTGGAGCCATGGACAGGAATGAGGATGTGAACTCAAGAGGATATGAGCCTGATGGAGCTGTGAGGATGCGTGTGAGAGTTAGTGGTGTTGTCCCTTAAGGTGTGAGATCCCTGTGGATGTGTGATGTGTTTGTGAGTGTGTGAGTTGAGAGTGATGAAAGGAGTGAATTATCCTGAATGAGATCATTCATCCTGTAGTGGCACTGGGTGGCTGTCCTCTTTTGCAGGGCATTGGCACTGACCACCGCTGCCACTGCCTCCCAAGCCTGGATGGTAACGCTGCTGCCCCCATCCTGCGGCCAGAGCAGGGGTAGAGGACATCGTGTTGGGCCTCCATGGTGTCCAAAAGGCGTTCCAATGACACGTGGCTAAACCTGGGCGGGGCGGGGGGGGGGTGCTGCAGTCTTTTTGCCTTTCGTGGACATCTTCCCTGCAGCAGTCATGGCCTGGAAGCACTGAGATGTGTGCACACGGCTGCACTTTAAATATGGCGCCCGGCATGATGAAGCGGGGAGGTGATGGTGGGCAGGGGAATGAGAGCCCATCCACCATGAAAACAACATGTTTCCCAGAAACGCATAAAAAATGTGGCGAGTTTGGGACAATACGGCGTGAAAACCCACCATCGTGGCCGGTGGGTAAAACGTTGCTTTTCCCGCCCGCTACTGCACTGAGTGCAAATCTGGGGCGATTCCGCCCAGGGGATAGTAAAACTAAAGAAATCTGAACTTTTCAGCAAATTAAAATCCAAAGGTTTTTAGATAATGAGAGTTAAGTAGACATATTTCAGTCAACCTCCCTATAAAATAAAGTGGCCTCAGCACAAGGGAAGCAGCTGATTACTGAGTAGTTGGTGAGTCTTTATTTATTTCACTAGTAAGTTTATTAATCTAATAAATAGAAGCATAGCAGGGCAGCTCGGACCATGGATTGCACATCCAGTTCCATGTGGGAACTACCGCACACTTCTCGTGCCCTGGACAACCACATGTGCAGGCAGTGTCATTAGCTGGAGGTGTTCCAGCTCCTGTTTTCAGAGCTTGAGCAGCAGCTGGCATCCCTGCAGCACACCTGTGCAGCTGAGAGCTTTGTGGAGAGCACGTTTATAGATGTTGTCACTCTGCAGCCTAAGGGCATGGAAGAAGAGAGGGAATGGGCGCCCAACAGGCAGACAAGAACAGCCAGGCGGGTAGTGCAGAAGCCCCCTGAATTCTATTCAATCTCCAACCAGTATTTCGATCTAAATACTGTTGAGAGTGATAATTCCCTTCGGATGTGTAGCCAGAACAAGTCCACGGCACCAAGCTGTATGGGGCATTTGGAGCAAGATTAAAAAGGCAATAGTGATAGGGGATTCAATAGTTAGGGGAACAGACAGGTGTTTCTGAGGCTGCAGACATGAATCCAGGATGCTATGGTGCCAGGGCCAATGATGTCACTGAGCGGCTGCAGAGCACTCTGAGAGGCGAGGGTAAGCAGCCAGTGATTGTGGTCCATATCGGTACCAATAACAAGGAAGGATAAGGTCATGCAGGCCATGTTTAGGAAGCTAGGGAAGAAAGTAGCAAGCTGGGCAGCAATAGAAAAGATAGTAATCTCTAGATTACTCCCAGTATCACGCATGAGTATAGAAGTAAGAGGATAAGTCAGATGAATGTGTGGTTGAAGAGATGGTGCAGGAGGGAGGGTTTTAGGTTCCTAGCATAGTGGTACCACTTCTAGGGGAGATGGGACCTATAGAGGCTGGGTAGGTTGCAACAGAACAAAGCCGGGACGGGACCAATGTCCTTGCAGGACAATTTTTGAGTGCTATTTAGGAGGGTTTAAACTAACTTGCTAGGAGTGTGGAATCCAGGAGGTGTTATTCAAGAGGAATGTCAGGTGCACAGCGAATTGGAAAAGACTGATAACACCAGAGTAGGAAATACTAAGGTATTGCGGGGGGTGGTCAGAGTATCAGGTAATAAGGTCTAAATTAGGTTTGTTGTGAATGTGCAGAGTGTGGTAATTAAGGTTGGTGAACCGCAGATGCAGATATACGAAGATGCGAATTAGGAGCAGAAGTAGGCACTCAGCCCCTTGAGCCTACTCTCTCATTCAATAAGATCATAGCTGCTCTGTTTGTGTTTGTAATTCCACAATCCCATCTACCCCCGATAACCTTTGATTCCCTTGCCTAACTCAGAGAAAAAAACTGTCCTCATCTCTGTCCTAAAAGGGCGACCCCTAATTTAAAACAGTGCCCCCTAGTTCTGGACTCACCTACAAGAGGAAACATCCTTTCCACGTCCAGCTTGTCAAGACCATTCAGGATCTTGTATACTTCAATCAAATCACCCCTCACTCTTCTAAACTCCAGTGGAAACAAGCCCAGCCTGTCCAACCTTTCCTCATCAGACAACCCGCTCATTCCAGGTATCAATCTAGTAAACCTCCTTTGAACCACCTCCAATGCATTTACTTCCTCCCTTAATAAGGAGCCAAAACTGCACACAATAGTCGAGATGTGGTCGCAACAATACCCTGTACAACTGAAACATAGCATCCTTACTTTTATATTCAATCCCTCTCATAAAAAAGGATAGCTTTCCATTGGCCTTCTTAATTACTTGCTGTACCTGCATACTAACTTTTTGTGACTCATGTACTAGAACACCTAGATCCCTCTGCGCCTCAGAATTCTGCAGTCATTCTCCATTTAAGTAATTCTCTGCTTTTTCATTCTTCCTGCCAAAATGAACAACTTCACATTTTCTCACATTAAACTCCATCTGCCAGATTTTTGCCCATTCACTCAACCTATTTATATACATCTACATCCCCCTTATGTGCTCTTCACAACATACTTTCCTACCTATCTTTGTGTCATATGCAAATTTAGCTACCATGTCTTTGCTCCCCTCAGCTAAGTCATTAACATAAATTGTAAAAATTTGAGGCCCCAGCACAGACCCCTGCAGGATTCTACTTATCACATCTGCCCATCAGAAAAAGACCCATTTATGCATACTCTCTGCTTTCTGCCAGCCAGCCAGTCTCCTATACATGCTAATGTGTTACCCCTACACCAGGAGTTTTATTTTCCACAAAAACCTTTGACATGGCACCTTATCAAATACCTTCAAGTACAGTATGCCTGTAGGCTTCCCTTTATCCATAGCACATGTTACTCCTTCAAAGGGTTCCAATAAATTGGTTAAACCTGACTTCCCTTTCACAAAATCATGCTGACTCTTCTTCGCCTTTCTCTAAGTGCCCAGCTATAACCTCCTTAAAGATCAATTCTAACACCTTCCCCACAACAGACGTCAAGCTAACTGGCCTATAGTTTCCTGTTTTCTGCCTCCCCCCCTTCTTGAATAGAGGGGTTATATTTGTTACTTTCCAGTCTGATGGAACCTGACCAGAATCTAGGGAATTTTGGAAAATTAACATCAATGCATCGACTACCTCATTACCCACCTCTTTTAAAGACCGTAGGATGAAGTCCATCCGGACCCGGAGACTTGTCAGCCCATTGCTCAGTACCACTTCCCTAGTGATTGTAATTTCAACAACTTCATCTCACCCTTCCACCTCCTGCTTTACAGCTATTATTGGAATGTTTTTTGTATTTTCTATAGTGAAGACAGAAGCAAATTATTTGTTCATTTCATCCGCCACGGCTGGTGGGCAGGCGAAAAGACCAAGCAGCCTTTGCATTTTTTTCCAAACCTCATCCACGGGCTGGTGAAGTTTGCAAAAGCTAACAAAAATAAAATAAAAACTTTAAACAACTGTCATAACCTATATTTTCAAGTGTTCCATACCACACTCAAATTCATTTTTGAGATGGTGCATTCTAATGGGCTCCCTTTTCTCAACGTGCTGGTTGAGAAATCTGCTCATCCACTTCTGTCCACCACAAGCCTACTTTCACCAATCAATAGAAATAGAACGCACAAAGCTATCATGCGGGACAATGGCTATCCTGTTCTGATCATTGTTCGCTGTATATCATGCAAACTTGCATATGGGTCAAAGGATGTCATCTTCAGACATGAAAAGTGCCAAGTCTACCTCAACTTACCTTGTAAAGGCAAAGTATCACAAAAATTTGAACAACAGGTTAAGCAAGCCATTTCCCACTGCTATTATGCAGTGGCTACACAAGTGGTATTTTCCACTAACAGGGTGTTGCTGTCACAGGAATTGAACAACATTGTGCGTGAATTTCAATGCTGGTGTGATGCCAGGTACATAGGACTTAAGTCTCAGTGATTGGCTGATTGAATCAAACAGCATGTTCCTTCTGCTGTCACAATCGGCAGAGTACAGACCATACTCAACCAGACCACGCTCGCAAAACCCAAAACAAAATATCTACTGTTAGATGTGATTCCATGATTATGTGTACTAAAACCTACACTAACAACCAATTTAAGATAATCAGCTGAGCTCATGACGTAGCTTATTTACGCTTACTACAAGTGACATACATTCATACACAGAGACCAGTTCTCTGCAAACAAAAGGAATATGTTCAAGCCTTGCACCTTGAATTACACTGGAACTTGGGAAGCCTATAGCTGCCCATTGTTTTCTCCATGGCAAACCCTTGGCCAATCTGAGTTGACTTGCCAATCAATCAGTATCCTTTTCTTCTGTAGTATAAATGGTTGTGATTGTTTGAAATTTGGTATTCTTGCATTTGTCCTGATAAGTACAAGGTTAATAATTTCTGCACCATGCTTCTCTTTTCACAATATTCAAGCTTCTGAATAGTAAATGATGGGGACCAAAGGCAACAGTCTTCCAAACAAATGGAGGGAAATTCTGCTCACCAATGTTGGACAAATAGCATGACAGAGTAATAGCGGTGTGCAGGTCAAGAGAGGTGGTGGTGAGATAGAGCTGGGTATCATCAGTGTACGTGTAGAATCCAATGTGCTTTTGTATGACAATGATGGGCAGCATTTGGATGAGATATAGGATGAGGCTAAGGATAGATCTTTGGGGGAACACCAGAGGTAACAGCGTGGGAGTGGGAAAAGAAGAAATTTCAGCTAATTCCCTAGCTTTGACTGGATAGATAGGAATGGATGAGTGGAGTCCCAGCCAACAGGAAAATGAAAGAGGAATGTGAGAGGAGGATGATGTAGTCAACCATGCCAAAACCTGCAGACAGATTAAGAAAGATAAGGAGGGATAGTTTCCCTTTGTTAAGGACACATAGGATATCACTGGTGACTTTAATGAGCGCTGTGAAATAGTGCTGTGAAAACAGAGATAATGTGATGGAAGGGAACCAAAAATGGAGTTACGTGGTAGATGGGCACAGGTTTAGAAGGTGACAGTGCATTCCAGAGGTTTTGAGAGGAAAGAGAGACTGGAGATGGGAATGCAGTTTGCAAGGATAATAAAGAAAACGGTAGGCTTTTGACGAAGAGTGCATCAGAACTGAAGCGGTGGGAAAGAAGGACTAAGGATGTGGATCCTACAATCACGTTTCAGAATTTAGTTGTAATAACTTTCAGAGTACACAAAGTGGCAATAAATAGCTAAAAATCCCGGTCAGTTGTAGTTTGTCATGAACTGTTGGCTACACATGGGAGCATTAAACTGCTGAATACACAGTAATAAATGGTAATAAACTGTAATAAACTGCTGAATACACAGTAATAAATGGTAATAAACTGTAATATACTGCTGAGTAGACAAGCCAGTAAAAAACTATTAAATTAATGAGTACAAAATTTGTGCACTGATCTTCTAACGTAAATGGTGAAGTTGTTGCAATTATTTATCCAACTTGACCTGGAGATGACACAGAGTTCTGAGAGTCATACCCCAGAGGGAGCTTGTGCTATTGTTCACACCATTTACCGGAACCATTCCTGAGAATAGATTAGCAGCTCGTTTTAAGGATTCCTTAGGCGGAATCTTCTGAGGAGTGGAAGTCACCATTGGATTGCCACTCCTTACCTTACAGTGGAGCTCCACATTTCCTATCCGGACTTCCAAAACGGGCCCCCTGAGAAATGTGGAGCATACCTGCTTCTGGTGTCCTTCCATCGTGGTGTAGAGGTGTTGGGGAAAGCGTGGCCACTCCCCATTTTTATTGAACCAGTGGTAAGTTTAAGCCTCCCTTTGTTTAAATGCCATTTTAACAAGCTAGGGAGAGAAGGTAAGTGTGTAAGGTAAGTGGGTGAGAGGGTAGGTTGGCAGGTAAGTGGTTGAGGGGGTAGGGTGGGTCAGTGAGTTGGGGGTGGGGGATGAAATGGAGTAGTCAGGGATGGGGCGCAATCAGGATGGGGTGGTAGTCAGGGGTGGGGAGTGTTGGGGGGCTGGGGTAGTCAGGTGGTCAGGAGGGAGTCAGGTTGGGGAGAGTCGGGGTGCAGTCGGTTCATTGTCGGGGGGTAGTCAGTTGGAGTTGTGTGGTTGAAGGCGGTAGTTGGGGAGTCAATTGGTGAGTCAGTGGGGGGAGGAGTCACTAATACAGTTACGGAGGAGTTAGAACTAGTTTTAATCCCTCTAACTTTTCCTGGGTAACTATTCTGCTAACTAAATCAGAAGCATCCTAAATCTCCGACTCTAACTCAGAGTTTCAGAAGGTTCCAGACTCAGGGTAATTGCCTAACGGAAGCTGAAACATCCCAGGCAATTCCCGTGCAGTCAGTGCATGGGGACTTCCGAGGGGCCCCCAGCACATCTTCCGAGGTCCCTTCAGGGTACGACCATCTTGAACCCGGAAGATCAGGGCCCTTGTGTAGAAATCTCTTCATGGCTGTGTTCCAAGCTCCTACACTCCCACCGAACAACCTCCCCCCAGTCATCTGTAACCTCCTCCAGCTTCACAACCCTCTGGGTTTAATGCAGACCTACAATTCTGGCCTTTTCAGCATCCCCTTCTTCACCCCAATTTTAGCAGCTGTGACTTCAGCCATCTAAGTCCAAATTTCTGGATTTTCCTCCAGGAACCTCTCCAACTCTCCATCCTTTAAGATCCTCCAAAAAAGATATCGCTTTGCCCAATCTTTTGGTCATCCATCCTAATGCCCTCCATTGTGAAGCACCTTGGGATGTTTCATTGCATTAAAAGTACTGGATAAATGCAGTTGTTGTTAGAATTGTAGAAGAAGGATTGTGGATTTGTAGGATAGAAGTGCTTTCATTTCAATGTGAACAAATTGATGGAAGTTTGACTGTCAAATAAATAATAGCAGGGCATTTATAAATTGCTGAGTTACTACCTTATTGACACATATCTGTTATTACCCCCTAGGTGAGTTTGATGTTAAGAAAGAGGAGCAAACAGAACAGCGAATAGAAGTTGAGGCAGCAGTTCCCCACCAAAAGTTCTACCGCAAAACATATGACAACGATATTGCAGTCCTGATATTGAAGAACCCTATTCAATTCAATGAGAATGTTGTCCCAATCTGCCTGCCCCAAAAAGAATTTACAGAGACGGTCTTGATGAAATTGCCAACTGCCTTAGTCAGTGGCTGGGGCCGTGTCCTCGACCATGGGATGACAGCCGATAAGCTCCAGCGCATCATGGTGCCATATGTCGATCGGTCAAGTTGCATCGAGTCCAGCAAGTACCCTGTGTCTGCGAACATGTTCTGTGCTGGCTACAAGGATGAGATCAAAGACGCCTGCCAAGGAGACAGTGGTGGACCCCATGTTACCCAACACAAGGAAACCTGGTTCTTGACCGGCATTGTGAGCTGGGGAGAAGGATGCGGACAGAAAGGGAAATATGGCATCTACACAAAGGTGTCAAAGTACATCGGGTGGCTCAGAAGGGTTATTAGAGAGATGTCCGTTGATCGTAACAGGAACATAAGCTCAACAATTTAGTTCAGAAATGAATCTCATAAGCTTAAAAAACAAAGGGCACACACCTTACAAGAGTGCAAATGAGTGACACAATTAGATATGCTCCCCATCAAATCGAATAACACATCATTGCCGAAATAATGCTCACGTTTTAATAGAACATAAATACCAAATTCAGGCTACATTAATTCCATATAATCTCACTTATACCAATTGTCCACAGAATGTTGGTGGTCTAGAATGTTTGTGCTTGTAAGGACAGTGAAAATGTCAGTGTTCATCATTACTGTGTAAAAGTGACAGCAAGTACTGGTGTCTGTACATGCACAGTTAAAGGTAGGAATTGGGGAGATGCTGTCAGTGATATTTTGATCTTCCATAGATTGTGCTATCACAGTCTTTACAGAATTGCAGATTTGGCCTGATCTTCCCCCTTTTACACAGTATTCTTGCTTTTAAGAAAAAGAAACATTTTAACTGTTAAGCCTTGCAAAATGAGGTATACTGAGTTTTTGAAGTGTGCAAAATTATAGTTACTGCCAACAATGTCTCTGACCTGAAATACTAATTTAAAAGTGTGAGGTTTCATTCCTTCCATTCCATACTAAAAGATGCATGATTTTTAAAATAATAAAAATTAATTTTTTAAAGTTTCTTTGTGATATTTCAGTTTCTACCTTGATCCCATTGGTATATCCCTATCTTTATTTCACTCATTGTATAATGATTAACAAGTGACTTAATCTGTGATTTTTATTTCCTGGTTTACTGTCTGTGAGAATTATTTGATCTGATTGGCTGCTGAACCTGCTTGATGACATCACTGTTGCTTGACACCATGGATCTCCTATAGATGATGCCAATTTGAAAGTCATATCAGAATAGGGGAAATCAATGCTAAATCTTTGTGGCAGCTTTCCTCAAGGTCAGCAGTGACACCATCCTATCACTGCCGATTGGAAAATCCAGGCAATTTAGTTTGCAAAGAAGATTTATCTTTCTTGGAGAATGTCATAACATTCTCCTAACCCACAAGTGTAATGCCTAATCATAAATCCCATGTTGTAATTTGAATGCTACATGCAAAATAGCAACCTGTTATCAATTATTTCAACCACGTGGGACTGCTCCCCAATGCCCTTATTGCATTGGAAAAGTTTTCGTGCGGTGGGTTACATGTCAGAACACCCACCCACTGAACAGTGACAGATAGCCACTTTGAATAATCAAGGGCCCGATTAAGGGCCATATTTCTGGGCTGCCAGCATTTTGCCAGTGGTGGAGTGCCCCCTCACCACCCTACCCCCGCCAAGTGGGGAGGTCAACAGCTGCATGGAGGAAGCATCCCAGCAGCTTCCTTGGAGGAGAGGGGTGGGGGGGGCGTAATCTAAATCGGAGACTCCATGCCCAGGAAAGTTCAACCCTGCAGCCCCAAATACCCACCTGGAGGGGTCTCCCTTCCATTCGGCAGAACCGACCACTGGTCTGTCTCACCAGCAGCCACTTCTCCCGGTGGTAACTGCTGAGGATCCAGAGCTGGCAGCTCTCTGATTGGACTGGCAGCATAAACAGCCCAATTAAATAGTCGGCTCCAGGAAAATTACCGATGTGATTTCAGCTGCCCACTGAACGTGCTCATAACCCGCGTATAGTCCCAATGTCACAACATCCCCTCTTCCAATAAAATCCCAGCCACTGAACATTATTGAGTTTTCAACAGTGGCAGACACACAAAACAGTACTAAGCTTCCAGTAGCGACAGATACATTGAACAGATTGCGTAAGAGCAACAGATACATTGAATGGAGCTGAGTGTAAAATAGTGAAGGATACACTATACAGCACAAAATAGTGACAGAAACAATAGAAAATACCGTGTACATTACTGAAAGTTACACTGAACATTGACAAGTGTAAAGAAGAAAGAAAGACTTGCATTTATATAGTGTCTTTTTCAACCTCAGGACATTCAGAAGCACTTTACCCCCATGAAGTACTTTTGAAGGGTTGTCACTGTTGTAATGTAGGAAACACAGCAGCCAAATTGCATACAGCAAGTTCCCACACACAGCAATGTGATAATGACCAGGTGATTTGTTTCAGTGATATTGATTGGCGATAAATATTGCCCAGTACACCAGGGACAGCACCCTTGCTCTTCTTCAAAATAGCACCATGGGATCTTTTATATCCACCTGAAAGGAAAGTCAAGTCCTCAAGTTAATGTCTCACCTGAAAGACAGCATCTTGGACCGTGTGGGACTCCCTCAGTATAGCACTGCCAGCCTAGATTTTTGTGTACAAGGAATGGGACTTGAAAGCCCAACTTTTGGAATAATAGGTACCAGTGCCACCAACTGAGCCACAGCTAAGACATACTTTATGTAAAATAGTGGGAATTAGAGCAAACAGTACAAAATGTGCAATAGTGACAGATGCATTGAACAGTGCAGGGAAAAAGGGAGAAACGATAAAGCTAAATGCACTATATCTGGATGTGCAAAGCACTCACAGGAAAGTCATAGTAGATGAATTAACAGCAGAGGTAGAAATTATCAGATATAATAAAATATAATTTGGTCTACTAGCCATTGCAAAGATGTGAATGATCAAGGATTGAAAGTAAATATTCCAGGATGCTTAATTTTTAGTAGAGATTGGTAAAATGAAAAAGGGGTGAGGTAGCCCTGATAATAAAGGATGGGAGAAAGGTAGTAGGGAGAAAGGATCTTGGCTCAGAAAATCAAGAAGTAGAATCAGTTTGGGCAGAGCTACGAAACAAAAGGGACAGGAAATATCAGTGGGTGTAATTTATATGCCCCCTAACAGGAGTTGCAGTGTAGGGCAGAGTATAAATTGGGAAATTAGAGGGCCATGTAACAAAACTAATGCAGTAATCAGGGGAGACTTTAATATTTATATAGGTTGGGTAAACCAAATTTGCGGCAATGAAGTGGATGACAAGTTCATGGGATGTATGAAAGGTAGTTTTTTAGATCAGTATGTGAAAGAACCAATTAGGAAACAGGCAGTGTAAAATCTAATATTGTGCAATGAGAGTGAGTTAACTAATGACCTTCTCAGGAATAGTGAACATTAAATGATGGAATTATATATTGAGTTTGAAAGTGATTTAGTTAAGGCAAAACTAAGATCTTTAATTTGAATGTAGATTGGGAAACTAGATTAAATTACATGGTGGAGACAGGAGACAACACCTGAGTTAGATGTGGACGGACTGTGGAGTTGGGAATTTGGTTCACATGGGGATTCGGTACAGAGGGTAAAAGAGGTGTTCTATTTGATACCTTTATTAGCAGTGTCCAGTAGTTGGTGAGTTTAATTCAGATGCGAGAATTTTTAGCAAAAACAAACCATAGCGAGTCTTTTCTGGGCCATATATCTTTTCCTGTTTTTTAATCCCACAGGAGCTGAAATTTCAGGTACAGTCTTTCTGTCAACCGCTTTTTGTACGAAGATTCTCAAATTTAAAACTGTGCTTACCGATTGTGCAAAGATTCAAAGTTTGTAATCTTAATGAGGAGAAGAGGCTCATCGCTTCAGTAAGGTTGCAGTTGATTGACACGTTTGATCAGGATTGTTTGACAGCTGAAATAAATAGGAACCAGCAGCTGAGTACCCACAAACTGTTCTTCTGGTATTTGGTTCAGTCTGAAGTCTCTGATTGAGGAATGTTTGTGAGACAATATAGATAGATGGGTTGGTGGAGTGGGCGGTAAAGGGGCAGATGGATTTTAACATTGAGAAGTGTGAGGTCATACATTTAGGGAAGTCAAACAGTTACAGGGATTACACAATAAATGGGAATATACTAAGAGTAGTAGATGAAGTGAGAGATCTTGGCGTACAAGTACACAGGTCCCTGAAGGCAGCAGTTCAAGTAGACAAGGTTGTAAAGAAGGCATACGGAATGCTCTCCTTCATTGGTAGGTATAGAATATAAGAGTAAGGATATAATGTTGGAATTGTATAAAACACTGGTGAGGCCACAACTGGAGTATTGTGTGCAGTTCTGGTCACCACATTACAGGAAGGACATAATAGATCTGGAGAGAGTGTAGAAGAAGTTTACAAGAATGTTGCCAGGGTTAGAAAAGTGTAGCTACGAGGAGAGATTGGATAGGTTGGGGTTATTTTCCTTAGAACAAAGAAGGCTGAGAGGTGTCTTGATTGAGGTGTACAAAATTATGAGGGGAATAGATAGAGTGGACAGGATAAAATTGTTTCCCTTGATGGAGAATTCTAGAACCAGGGGACATAGATTCAAGATAAGTGGCAGAAGGTGTAGGGGGGACATGAGGAAGAACTTCTTATGCAGAGGGTAGTGGGTGTCTGGCATTCGCTGCCCAAGTTGGTGGTAGAGGCAGAAACTTTAAACTCTTAAAAAGTACCTGGATCTGCACCTAAAATACTGTAAGCTGCAGGGCTATGGGCCGGGTGCAGGAAGGTGGGATTAGAAAGGGCACCTGAGTGTCCTCGGGCTGGCATGGACAAGATGGGCTGAATGCCCTCCTTCTGTGCTGTAACTTTTCTATGGTTCTAAATCAGCCTTTCAGAACAAAACAGCTCAGTTCGATTTCTGTTACAAAATATCGTAGTCATAGTAATGAGCTCATTTCCGTTACAATTACTGGTAGATGTTCATTATTTTACAGATCCTCATTCCCCACCATTCTGCCCGTTTCCCCTTTATTCACCACACTCCACTTGATCCAATGGCCCCTTTATTTGTCCTCCCGTCATGTAACCACCCGATCATGACATGTCAAGCTGCCTGCACCCCTCTCATGTTGACACTTTTGGAGGCCATTTATGGCTCAGCAATGGATGTAGCAATGCAGGAGTGATGCCCTGGATCAAGGTCTCCATGACGGCCGCCATCCTACCAGTGTTGACCTCGGTGTATTGACATGCTGGCGCTATCACCTCGGAATGAAGGAGGACGGAGTCCTCCATCGTACCTTGCAATCTGAGGAGTGCAGCTGTCATCCATTCCTGTTGTTCCCATGATTGTCGCTGCAGCTCCTGCCATTGATTGAGGACCAAGTCCAGAGACTCATCATTGACTCGGACTGAGCAGATCCTTTGCCTCCAGTCCTCTGATGTCGGCGACCTCTGGTGTCCCTGCCTCCACCTGCTGTGGAACAGGTTGTCAGCTGTGATCACCATATAGTGAACCTGAGCCTCCTGTACATGTAGGACCCATCGAGGCATATGTCGCTGCACTGGTGGAGGGTATGGGTGAGTGCTGTGAGGGCGCCGTCCTCAGGGTCCTCATCCGAGGTGCTGTCAGTGCTGGTGTCGGAGCCAGGGTTGCCTGGGGGTGACGTGGCAGATGTGCCTGTGAGAGAAAGTGGAGATTATTCGTGCATGGCTCCCATGGTACACAGAACAGTGGACTCACAGTTGAATTGCCAGAGGGATGTTTTGGTGCACGTTCCTCACTTGGATGCTTGGCGCCAACCTCACCGTTGGTGCAGGAAGGGTCCACGTCCTCTGTGGCCAGCTCTAACTCACGGTCTTTGAAGAGAGTGAGGACCTTGATGTCTGGCACTCCGCTCCCGGTCTGGGAACTCTCCTGGTGATTGTGCGCGATCTTGTCCTGCACAAAGACAGATGAAGTGTGAGCAAGGTGCATGCCCGACCAAATGAGAAGGATGGTGTGCATGAGTGTGTGTGTGTGTTTGGACGGGCAGCCCTGTTATTTGTTTCAATTACTTTTTAAATGGCGTTAATAGGCCTTTGACAGTGCGGCAGGTGCGTAGCCGACTCCGGTGCACGCCCACTGAACTGAAGATCAGAATGAGGCGCAGTGACATCGGGACGCACGCCCGACATCACCGCGCGCAATTTTACGCGTTAGCGAGCAGGGCCCGCCCCCGCAAGCCAACCAGAAGATTCAGGCCTATGTTTCCAAAATATAAAAATCTTTCATGTCTTCTTATTATCTCCACTTTTGTGTGTAATAAAATTTAATAACCTTCCCTTGTTTACTTATGAGTTGTAAACCTTTGTAAGTTGTAAAAGTCCCTTGAACTACCCTTTAAAAAAACAGCTGAAAAGCCAAGTCTCCACTTATCTCATAATGCAAGTTTTTAAAACACAACCTATTTACTTGTAAATTCAACTTCACCATAGCCTCACATTTCAAATGCATACATCTAGAACCTTTACCCTTTTATTTCTGAACTCCCAGAAACAAGTTGTCTCTAGCATACAGAACAGCAACTAGAGGTTGCGGCAACAGTTTCCCACCATAAGCTCTACCACAAAACATGTGTCAATTATATTGCTGTCCTGATATTGAAGAATCCTATACAATTCAATGAGAATGTTGTCCCAAAGGGAATTTACAGAGACGGTCTTGATGAAAATGCCAAGTCAGCAGTTGGGGCTGTGTCCTTGACCACGGGATGACAGCCGACAAGCTCCAGTGCATCATGGTACCATATATTGAAAGGATAGAGCACACCGAGCAAGCACAATGTGTCTCAAAACATGTTCTGTGCCGGTTACAAGGATGAGATCAAAGACACCTGCAAAGGAGACAGTGGTGAGCCCCACGTTACCAAACACAAGAACACCTGGTTCTTGGCTAGTGTTGTGAGGTTGGGGGAAGGGTGCAGAAAGAAGGGGAAATATGGCATCCACACAAAGGTGTCAAAGTACAATGGGTGGCTCAAAACGTTTAGAGAGATGTAAGCAAAAAGCATAAAACTGCGGATGCTGGAAATCCAAAACAAAAATACCTGGAAAAACTCAGCAGGTCTGACAGCATCTGCGGAGAAGAACACAGTTAATATTTCGAGTCCGTATGACTCTTCAACAGAACCATACGGACTCGAAATGTTAACTGTGTTCCTCTCCGCAGATGCTGTCAGACCTGCTGAGTTTTTCCAGGTATTTTTGTTTTTGTTTAGAGAGATGTCTTCTGATCTTAGCAGGAACATAAGCTCAATTTTTTAATTCAGAAATAAATCTCATAAGCTTAAAAACAAAGAGCACACACCTTACAAAAATGCAGATGAGTGGCACAATTAGATGCGCTCCCTATTAAATCCAATATTACATCACTGCTGAAATAATGCTCACATCGTAATAGAACATAGACCAAATTCAGGCTACAGTAATTTTACATAATCTCAGTTACCCCAATTGTCCTCTGAATGCTGTAGCCTTGGGCTAGAATTTGTGGTTGTAATGATGGTGAAAACGCCAGCATTCATCATCATTACTGTGTAAAGGTGACAGTAATTTCTGGTGTCACCACATGCACAGTTACACACAGGAATCAGGAAGTTGCTGTCAGTGATATTTTGCTCCTTCGCAGGGTGCACTGTTGCAGTCTTCACAGAGTCACTGATGTGATCATCAGATTTTTACACACTATTCTCACTCTAAAAAAAATTTTAACTGTTAAGCTTTGCTAAATGAGGTGTAACTGAGTCTGTACAATGCAAAAGGTATTATTTACTAATGAACAACCTCTCTGGCCTTGAAGCACAGATTTTATAAGTGTGGGGTTTTATTCCTTCTATTCCATGATAAAAGTTGCATAATTTTTTAAATAATAAAAATTATGTTTTCTGGTTTGCTTATGTCATTACAGTTTCTACTTTGATCCTATATGTGTGCCCTGATCTTCATTTCACGTTGAATGATTAAGGGCAATTTTTCTGGGCTGCCAGCATTTTGACAGTGGTGGAGCACCCCACCCACCTCCTGTCCGCCACACGGGGAAGTTAATAGCTGCATGGAGTCAACAGCTTCCTTTGGGGGTTAGGGGGTGTAATCTAAGTCAGAGACTCCATGCCCTGAAATGTGCCTTTGCTGCCAGGAAAGGCCAACCCTGCGGTCCCAAAGACCCATCTAGAGGGGTCTCTCTTCCATTTGGTAGGACCTCCCACTTAAATTCAACTGGCCTTTGCAGGCCTGACTCAGCAACACCTACCTCACCTGGTGGTGACTGTTGAGGCTCCAGAGCTGGCAACTCTCTGATTGGACCGGCGGCATAAACAGCCCACCTGCTGCCCTTATTGTACAGCCGGCCCTGGCAACAGCCAATTAAAAGGCCGCCACCAAGAAGATTGCCAATGTGGTTTCACCTGCCTGCTGTACGTGCTCAAAACCTGTGTATAGTCCCAATGTCAGAACTTCAACCCTTCTGATAAAATGCCAACCACTGAATGCTACTCAGTTTCCAATAGTGAAAGACATACAAAACAGTACCAAGTTTACAATAGTGACAGATAGATTAAACAAGTTGTCATTTGGTAGTACAGACTCTGATTGGTAGAGGTGTTGCCAGGGAGAGTGCACCAGGAGGCAGTTGACTGCCAAGCTTTCATTCAAATTCAAGCCAGGCAGCCCGACTCTGATTAGTCAAGGCATTGCCATGGGGAAAAACCAGGGAATAGCTGTGAGCCCATGCTTGCAAAATTCAAAACACAGGGGGGAATTTCCCGTGCCCGCTGGTGTCGGGCGTCATGGCGGGCAGGAGCGGATAATATGGCAGGAAGGCCAAAAATCGGTTTCACAACATCATGAAACCATTTTGCAATCATCTGCTCCACCCGTCAATGGCGGGCTGTGTTTCCCAGTGTCACATATCGGGAACTTCATTGTAATACATCGGCATATCATTATAAGCCCAGCTCGTCAGAATCATCCACCCCATGCTAGATCATCCAAGCACGTCGAAGTGTTCACAATAGCATTTATAAGGCATGCACCTGGTGAGCTGCACTTTGAGGGGAACTTGGAGGTGAGTGCACAGTGACATTGTACAGTGCTCAAATATAAAAACAAAAAGCTAAAAGCTACTGCGGATGCTGGAAATCCAAAACAAAAACAGAATTACCTGGAAAAACTCAGCAGGTCTGGCAGCATCGGCGGAGAAGAAATCAGTTAACGTTTCGAGCCTTCATGGCCCTTCGGCAGAACTGAAGCATAGTTAGAAGAAGGGAGAAATATAAATTGGTTTAAGGTGGTGGTGGGGGGGGGGGGTGGGGGTTGGTGGGGGGGAAGAGACACATTGAGGGTGTGGTGATTGTGGAGATGAGCAGATAATCAAAAGATGTCACAGACAAAAGGGTCAAAGAGGTGTTTTGTCTGAGAAAAGTGCTAATTAAGAATGGAAAACAGGATATTCAAAGTACAGATCTAGTGGGAGTGGGGTGGAAAGGCTAACAAGGTTTTAGTTTTAGATTTAAAAATAATGGAAATAGGTGGGGAAAGAAGAATCTATATAAATTATTGAAAAAAAAGCGGGGGGGGGCGGTGGAGAAACGGGGTGGGGATGGGGGGAGGGGGAGTTTAAGATCTAAAGTTGTTGAATTCAATATTCAGCCCAGAGGGCTGTAAAGTGCCTAGTCGGAAGATGAGGTGCTGTTCCTCCAGTTTGCGTTGGGCTTCACTGGAACAATGCAGCAAGCCAAGGACAGACATGTTGGCAAGAGAACAGGGTGGAGTGTTAAAATGGCAAGCGACAGGGAGGTTTGGGTCTTTCTTGCGGACAGACCGCAGGTGTTCCGCAAAACGGTCGCCCAGTTTGCGTTTGGTCTCTCCAATGTAGAGGAGACCGCATTGGGAGCAATGAATGCAGTAGACTAAGTTAGGGGAAATGCAAGTGAAATGCTGCTTCACTTGAAAGGAGTGTTTGGGCCCTTGGACGGTGAGGAGAGAGGAAGTGAAGGGGCAGGTGTTGCATCTTCTGCGTGGGCATGGGGAGGTGCCATAAGTGGGGGTTGAGGAGTAGGGGGTGATGGAGGAGTGGACCAGGGTGTCCCGGAGGGAACGATCCCTACGGAATGCCGTCAGGGGGGGTGAAGGGAAGATGTGTTTGGTGGTGGCATCATGCTGGAGTTGGCGGAAATGGCGGAGGATGATCCTTTGAATGCGGAGGCTGGTGGGGTGATAAGTGAGGACAAGGGGGACCCTATCATGTTTCTGGGAAGGAGGAGAAGGCGTGAGGGAGGATGCGCGGGATATGGGCCGGACACGGTTGAGGGCCCTGTCAACGACCGTGGATGGAAAACCTCGGTTAAGGAAGAAGGAGGACATGTCAGAGGAGCTGTTTTTGAAGGTAGCGTCATCAGAACAGATGCGACGGAGGCGAAGGAACTGAGAGAATGGGATGGAGTCTTTACAAGAAGCGGGGTGTGAGGAGCTGTAGTCGAGGTAGCTGTGGGAGTCGGTAGGCTTGTAATGGATATTGGTGGACAGTCTATCATCAGAAATTGAGACAGGGAGGTCAAGGAAGGGAAGGGAAGTGTCAGAGATGGACCATGTGAAGATGATGGAGGGGTGGAGATTGGAAGCAAAATTAATAAATTTTTCCAGGTCCCGACGAGAACATGAAGCAGCACCAAAGTAATCATCGATGTACCGGAGAAAGAGTTGTGGGAGGGGACCGGAGTAGGACTGGAACAAGGAATGTTCCACATACCCCATAAAGAGACAGGCATAGCTGGGGCCCATGCGGGTACCCATAGCCACACCTTTTATTTGGAGGAAGTGAGAGGAGTTAAAGGAGAAATTGTTCAGTGTGAGAACAAGTTCAGCCAGATGGAGGAGAGTAGTGGTGGATGGGGATTGTTGGGGCCTCTGTTCAAGGAAGAAGCTAAGGGCCCTCAGACCATCCTGGTGGGGGATGGAGGTGTAGAGGGATTGGACATCCATGGTGAAGAGGAAGCGGTTGGGGCCAGGGAACTGGAAATTGTTGATGTGACGTAAGGTGTCAGAGGAATCACGGATGTAGGTGGGAAGGGACTGGACAAGGGGAGAGAGAAGGGAGTCAAGATAACGAGAAATGAGTTCCGTGGGGCAGGAACAGGCTGACACGATCGGTCTGCCAGGACAGTTCTGTTTGTGGATTTTGGGTAGGAGGTAGAAGCGGGCCGTCCGAGGTTGGGCGACTATCAAGTTGGAAGCTGTGGGAGGAAGATCTCCAGAGGAGATGAGGTCAGTGACAGTCCTGGAAACAATGGCTTGATGTTCTGTGGTGGGGTCATGGTCCAGGGAGAGGTAGGAGGAAATGTCTCTCCCTGGAGCTCCATCTCCCTTCTTCTAACTATGCTTCAGTTCTGCCGAAGGACCATGAAGGCTCAAAACGTTAACTGATTTCTTCTCCGCCGATGCTGCCAGACCTGCTGAGTTTTTCCAGGTAATTCTGTTTTTGTTTTGTACAGTGCTCATGCAGGTCACCTGTTGGACCTCAAGGTTGAGTCGCCTCGCATTCAGGCGGGGGCACAGGCAAGTCGCTTTTTCCCAGCTGGCTGACAGGGTGGTGTCAGGGCAAGGGCTGCACTGCTGTTGAGGCGAGTCGGGGGGAACAGTATGCACTATTGTTGAAGTGAGTTGGGGGAGCAAGGGCTCCACAGCGGTTGATGGTAGTGCACAAGCACATGCGGGGTGTGGGGGTGGGGCGGTATATATAAGGGAAACTTTGTATAAAGTGACCACTCCTCTGCAGCTGAGGCAGTTCAGATGCAGCCACATTGACACACTTGGAGTTGGGCCTCTAGTTGATCTGCCCACTCAAGCAACACAGAGGCATAAACGTGCCACCAAATGCTCCAGAGGTTTTCACTCCTTGGGCACAGTCTGTCATTACTGCAAGCTAATGAGTGAATTAGTGGGCTGCAGAACAATTGGATGACTGGGCACGTTGTACAATCTCCTTGCTAAAGCTGGCCATGGAGCAGTCACTGGTGGAGGTGCTCACAGTCCCGGCAATGTCATCATTCCGGTTTGGACCAGTCTCCCCCATGGTTCAAGCTAACAGTGCAGCCTTGCAGTGCGGGTTAGGAGAATGCCTGCGCCTGAGCTGAGAGCACAGCAGGCAGTCCAATGGGCAAAACTGCCGCCAATTGGTCAGGTGGAATGGGGTAGAGGTGGGTGGGGTTTCGGGCAGCCATGCAGCGCACTAAACTGTAGCCATCCAACAGGTGGCCAGCATTCTCCTGGATGCATTAAAGGACCTTCAGACATAGCCAAGAGGTATTCTTAGAATACCCAAGCCAACCCACACACCTCTCTCTTTCATCCTGCAGGACGAGTACATCATGAGCATGGAGCATGGAGCCTGGTGACCTAGCTGCATGACTCATGGTTTGAGAGCAGAAACGAAGGAGAAGAGAGCGGCTGAAGCACCTGGCTGGGCAGAGGGGAGAGCAACACTGTCAGGAAGAAAGGGCAGCTGGGGCTCCCGTGCACACTGCTGAAGAGCCACAGCGAGTCATCACTAATTGGCGCCTAGCTAGACCCATGGTCTACAGATGGCACTCATCATTCCTGCAGATAAGTGTTGCCGAAGACTGCGCATCTCCAGGGAACTGGTCAGTCACATCTGCCATCTGCTGCAGGATTTGGCACCACGGGTAGACCATCTACTGCCTGTGGCTGTGAAAGTGACAGCGGCGCTCAATTTATACATCAGTGGCTCCTTTCAGGGCTCCACAGGTGACCTTTGTGGGATATCACAAGCTTCCACACACAAATGTATCCATGATGTCACGGACACCATTTTCATTAAGACACATAACTTTGTGCTTTTCGCCCGGGATCAGGAAAGCCAGCAATGGGACTTTGCCAGGTCTCAGGTTTCCCATCGACTGCGCTCACATAGCACTCGGATCTCCATGGCAACAATCGGTCAACTATGTCAACTGCAAGGGCTTCCACTCACTGGATGTTCAGTTGGTGTGCAGCCACCACAAACGCATCCAGCAGGTGTGCGCACAGTTCCCAGGGAGGGTCCATGACATTCTCTGTAGGACTCAGGTCCCTGACATCTTTCAATGTCCACAAAAGCTGCAGGGTTGGCTCCTCGGGCACAAGGGCTACCCGCAGAGGCCGTGGCTGATGACGTCCGTGCGGCGGCCTCAGACCACAGCAGAGTGACGCTATAATGAGGCTCAGGCTGCAACTCAAGCAAGCCATCGGGATGCTGAAGATGCGGTTCCAGTCTGGTGGACCTCTGCAATACAATCCACAGAGGGTGTCACGCATCATCGCCTGCTCTCCCTTTACAACCTGGCGCTCCAACGGGGAGAGGAGCTGGCTAAGGAGGAGATGGAGGAGCTGCACGTCTCCTCTGATGAGGAGGATGCCAAAGGGGCTGAAGGCGAAGAGGTCCTCAAACATGATGATGACGGCAATGCACTGGCCAGACGAGGCAGGCATGCTCTGGAAGGCCTTATAGCTGCTAGATTCATGGAGGATGATGACAACATGCAATGGGGACACTCCGTAGATCCTCATATAGCTTATGTGAATATCTGACAGAGAAACTTTAACTTGTCCTGACCCTATGGCATCCTTTGTGAGCTGAACCCTTTAGGGTCACACTGTCACCGGACACAGATGCTGATGAGATGAGGGGGCCAACCGTACCTCAAAAGTGCTGAGAGCACACGGAGAAAATGAGTGAACTCTGTGCCACCGGCCCAGGACATTCTGGCAGCAATGATAAACCCCATCGAGGTGTAGGCATGACTGATGTGTCCAGTGACTGTGAAGGCGCAGCATCAATGTGCTGGAAAGGTTGCATAAAGCACAGGGAGGAGACTCTGGACTGAGACACCTGCCTTTATCTTGTGCAGGGACCAAGGTTTCACATCTGAACAACGTGAACACTGCTCATCAGAACAAGGAGGCATTCTTGGGAGTTTATTAACACAGTGAACATTATGTTCAAGTAATTAACACGCATACCCAGGCTGGGCAACTACTTCTTAATAACCCTGCTGTTATGTCTTGGTGCTCCCCGACATTCACAGCGAAGGTGGAGGCAGCCTTCTGACTGCTACTGTCTGTGATGAGTGATGACCTTGGCGTCCGGTGGAGGGCTGAGACCTGGAGGGCCCCGACCTGCTTTTGGGGTCTTGTTGTGTGGCAGTGGCACCAATGAGGGCCTAAGGATCTGGAGCTGCTAGGGTCACAGTAAGGGGGGATTCAGATTGGCCAGACACTCCCTGGGTCACTGGGTGGATGGCCCCGGAGTGTGTACCTGTTGATCCTCCTCCCAATGGGTGCCCGAGAACCCCTGGCTGACTACTTGATGAGAAGGGGAAGGTGGAGTGAGATTGAGCTGCCCGGCACCCCTCTCACATTGACACTGTTGAGGCCAACTATAGCGTCAGCAATGGAGTTCAGCCCATGCAGCAGTGCAGGACCAATGTCTTGGACCAAGGTCTCCATGGCAGCCGCCATCCTACCAGTGCTGACCTTGGTGCATGGCATGCTGGCGCTATCACCTCTACTGAAGGCAGACAGGCTCCTCCACCTTGCAATCTGAAGAGTGCAGCGGACATCCCTTCCTGATGTTCCTGAGCTTGCCTTTGCAGCTCCAGCAATTGAGGTACAACCAAGTCTAGAGGCTCGTCATCTGACTCAGACTCAGCAAATTTCTGTTCTCCAGCAGTCCTCCGAGTGTTGGAAACCTGGGAAGTCCCTTCCTCCACCTGCTATGGATCAGGCAGTGTGATGTGCTCACCAGATCGTGACCCGAGGCTGCTCTAAAACTAGGTCCCACCGAGGTGTGTTTCTCTGCACTGGTGGAGGGTGTGAGTGAGCGCTGTGACGGGAATTCAGGTCAGGTGACTTCAGATTCCTCTTCAGTGATTTCTTCAGGGTTTGACTGGAGGCCCTGGGTCATGGACTCCGTCGGCTGTTTGGCAGGTGTGCCTGCAAAAGCAAAGAGAGATAATTAGTGCATGGCAGTGGCCTGTGAAACAGGGCACATCACTCACAGTATGGCTGTCTGATGAATGTTGCACTATTGGATTCTCACTTGGTTGAGAACCGCCAACCTCACAGTCAGCACAGGAACAGTCCAGATCCTCGCCAGACAGCTGGATGGCTCTGTTTTCAAAGTCCACGAAGACCTTGATTTCAGGCATTACTCTACCAGTCTGCGACCTCTCCTTTTTGTTGTGTGTCATCTTGTCCTGCATGAATATAGATGGAGAGAGTGTAAGATGATAAGTATGCCTGGCATATTTGGGTGGTGAGTGGTGCCATGGACAGGATGAAGACAATTAAAGTGTGTGTGAGAGTGTCCCTTGAACTGGTAGTGAGTGAGACCCCTGTGGATGTGTGATGGGTTTGTGAGTGTGAGTTGAGAGTGATGAGAAGTGTGACTTACCCTGGCAGAGCAGAAGAGATTATTAATCCTCTTTTGGCATTGGGTGGCTGTCCTCTTTTGCAGGGCGATGGCGCTGACCACCACTGCCGCTGTCTCCCACTGAAGTTGGCAGCTTGCTTCCTGGCCTTCGGCCAGAGCAGGGGTAGAGGACATCATGGCGGGCCTCCACGACGTCCAAAAGGCACTCCAGAGATGCATCACTGAATCAGGGGGCTGTAGTCTTACATACAAAAATACGAATTAGGAGCAGGATTAGGCCACTTGGCCCCATGAGCCTGCTGCACCATTCAATAAGATCATGGTTAATCCGATTATCACCTCAGCCCCACATTCCTGCCGACCACCAATAACCTTTCACCCCCTTGTTAATCACAAATCTACCTAGCTTTGCCTTAAAAATATTCAAAGACTCTGCTTCCACCGCCTTTTGAGGAAGAGAGTCCCAAAGGCTCACAACCCTCTGAAAGAAAAAAATTCTCCTCATCACTGCCTTAAATGAATGATCCCTTATTTTTAAAGTGATCCCCAGTTCTAGATTCTCCCACAAGAGGGAACATCACCTCCACATCCAACCTGTCAAGATCTTGAAGGTTTCAGTCAGGTCGCCTCTTACTCTTTTAAATTCCAGTGGATACATGCCTAACCTGTCCAACCTTTCCTCATAAGAATTCACCAAAGCTCCTTAGACAGCACCTTCCAAACCCACAGCCACTACCATCCAGTAGGACAAGGGCAGCAGATAGATGGGAACAACACTACCTGGAAGTTCCCCTCCAAGTCACTCACTATCCTGACTTGGAAATATATCACTGTTGCTGGGTCAAAGTCCTGGAACTCCCTGCCTAACAGCACTGTGGGTGTATCTACACTGCATGGACTGCAGCGGTTCAAGAAGGCAGCTCACCACCACTTTCTCAAGAACAACTAGGGGTGGGCAATAAATGCTGGCCTGGCCAGCAAAACCCACGTCCCGTGAATGAATTAAAACAAAAGCCCACCCATTCCTGGTATTAATCCAGTAAACCTTCTCTGAATTGCTTATAATGCATTTACATCTTTCCTTAAATAAGGGGACCAGTACTGTGCACAATACTCCAGATGTGGTCTCACCAATGCCCTGTACAACTGAAGCATAACCTCCCTACTTTTGTATTCAATTCCCCTCACAATAAATGATAACATTCTATTAGCTTCCTAATTACCTGCTGTACCTGCATACTAGCTTTTTGTGATTCATGCACGAGAACGTCCAGATTCCTCTGAATCTCAGAGC
Source organism: Cetorhinus maximus (assembly GCF_964194155.1). Taxonomy (NCBI): domain Eukaryota; kingdom Metazoa; phylum Chordata; class Chondrichthyes; order Lamniformes; family Cetorhinidae; genus Cetorhinus; species Cetorhinus maximus. Next base: position 27,229,016 of record NC_135894.1, read on the forward strand.
CCCTCAATCTCTCATCATTTAGATAATAAGCTTCTTTTTTTATTCTTCCTGCCAAAATGAACAATTTCACATTTGCCCACATTATTCTCCATTTGCCAGATATTTGACCATGCACTTAACCTATGTCATTTTCAGCCTCCTTATGTTCTCTTTACAATTTACTATCCTACTTAACTTTGTGTCATCAGCAAATTTAGCAGCCATTCCTTCAGTCCCTTCATCCAAGTCATTTATATAAATTGTAAAAAGTTAAGGCCCCAGCACTGATCCCAGTGACACACCACTCGTCACATTCAGCCAACCAGAAAGAGACCCATTTATGCCTACTCTCTGTTTCCTGTTAGCTAGGCAATCTCCTATCCATGCCAATATGTTACCCCCCCTACACCATAAGCTTTGATTTTTCCACATAACCTTTGATATGGCACCTTATCAAATGTCTTCTGGAAATCTAGGTACAGTAAATCCACAGGTTCCCCTTTATCCACAGCACATGTGAATCCTTCAAAGAACTCTAATAAATCAGTTAAACGTGATTTCCTTTTCACAAAACCATGTTGACTCTGCCTGACTGCCTTGAATTTTCCTAAGTATCCTGCTATAATATCTTTAATAATAGCTTCTAACATTTTCCCTATGACAGATATTAGACTAAGTGGACTATAGTTTCCTGCTTTCTGTCTCCCTCCCTTTTTGAATGAAGAAGGTATATTTGCTATTTTCCAATATAATAGAACCTTCCCTGAATCTAGGGAATTTTGGAAAATTAAGACCAATGCACCAACTATCTCACTAGCCAATTCTTTCAAGACCTTAGGGTGAAGTCTATCCGGACCTGGGGATTTGTCAGCCCTCAGCCCCAACAATTTGCTCACACCACTTCCCTAGTGATCCTAATTTTCCCAAGTTCCTCCCTCCCTTCCATTTCCTGATTTACAGCTATTTCCGGGGTGTTAATTGTGTCCTCTATAGTGAAGACCGAAGCAAAAAACCTGTTTAATTCATCCACCATCTCCCTACTTTTTATTACCAATTTCCCAGACGCACTTTCTATAGGATGAACACTCACTTGTTAACTCTTTTCTCATTTAAATATCTACAGAAACTCTTACTATCCGTCTTTATATTACTAGCTAGCTTTCTCTCGTATTCTAATTTCTCCCTCCTTATTAATCTTTTTGTCATTCTTTCCTGTTCTTTATATTCTTTCCAATCTTCTGACCTGCCACTCTTCTTTGTGCAATTATATGCTTTTTGTTTAAGTTTGATACTGTATTTAATTTTTTTAGTTAACCACAGTTGGTGGGCCACCCCCTTGGAATTTTTCTTTCTCATTGGAATGTATATATTCTGAGTATTCCGAAATATCCCTTTAAATGGCTGCCACTGAAGATCTATTGGCCTATCCCTTAACCTCATTTCAAGGTTCACTTTAGCTAGCTCCACTTCCATGCCCTCATGATTGTCCTTAGTTAAGTTTAAAATACTAGTCTTTTCTCCCTCAAAATGAATGTAAAATTCAATCATATTATGATCACTGCTACCTACGGGTGTCTTCATTATGAAGTTATCAATTAATCCTATCTCGTTGCTCAATACCAGGTCTAGTATAGCCTACTCTCTAGTTGGGTCCAGAATGTGCTGTTCTAAGAAACTATCCTGAAAACATTCTATGGACTCCTCATCTACACTATCATTGCCCACCTGATTTTTCCAGTCTGATGCAGATTAAAATCCTCCATGATTATTGCTGTGCCTTTCTGGCAAGCTCCCATTATCTCTTCTTTTATACTCTGTCCTATTGTGTAGTTACAATTAGGGGCTTGCACACCACTCCCACAAGTGACTTCTTGCCTTTAACATTTCTCATCTCAACCCAAACTGCTTCTACATCCTGGTTTCCTAAACTTAGGTCATCCCTCTCTAATGTGCTAATACCATCATTAATTAATACTGCCACCGCTCCACCTTTTCCTAACTTTCTGTACTTCCTAAATGTCATGTATCCTTCAATATTCAGGTCCCAATCTATGTCATCCTGTAGCCATGTCTCTGTAATGGCTATCAGATCATACTTATTTATTTCTATTTGAGCTATCAGCTCATCCATTTTGTTTTGAATGCTACGTGCATTTAGATACAAAGCCTTTAGTTTTGTCCTTTTGTTATTTTTGTAGCGCCTAGCCTTATCTGCTGATTTACTCTTTGTACTTTTTGTCCCTTCCTGTCACAGCCTGTTTATCATTTCTCATATTAATATATTTCTCTCTTGCTTTGTCTCTGCTCTTTGGTTTACCACATCTTCCCAAATTTGATCCCTTGCCCCCACTATGCAGTTTAAAACCTTCTCTACTTCCCTAGTTATGCACCTCATGAGTCATGGTTCAGGTGCAGATCGTCCCAACGGTACAGATCTCACTTTCCCCAATACTGGAGCCAGTACCCCAAAAACCAGAAGCTACTTATCCCACACCAGGCTTTGAGCCATGATATCATTTTTCTAATCTTATTTGTCCTATGCCAATTTGCACGTGGCTCAGGTAATAATCCAGAAATTATTACCTTTGTGGTTCTGCTTCTTAATTTGGTGCCAACTCCTCATACTGACTATGTAGAGCCTCCTTCCTCATCCTGCCTATGTCGTTGGTACCTACATTGACCACAACCACTGGAGTCTTCCCCTCCCACTGCAGTTCCTCTCCAGCCCCGAGCAGATCACAGAATCACAGTGCAGAAGAGGCCCTTCAGCCCATCGAGTCTGCATCGACACGTGAGAAACACCTGATCTACCTACCTACCTAATCCCATTTACCAGCACTTGGCCCATAGCCTTGAATGTTATGACGTGCCAAATGCTCATCCAGGTACTTTTTAAAGGATGTGAGGCAACCTGACAGTCCCGAGCCCTGGTGCCTGGCAGGCAACACAGCCGTATGGACTCTCGCTCTTTCCTGCAGAGAACAGTGTCAATCCCCCTCACTATACCATCCCTTACTACCACTACATTCCTTTTTGCTCCCTCCGCTTGAATGGCTTCCTGTACCATGGTGCCATGGCCAGCCAGCTCACCCCCCCCTGCAGACTTTGCTTTCATCCACACAGGTTGTGAGCACCTCAAACTATTTGACAATTGCAAAGTCTGAGGCTCCTCCACTACTGTCTGCTCGGTCCCATTACCTGCCTCACTGATAGTCACATCCTCCTGTCCCTCACTGCTGACCAAAACAGATGACCCTCTTCTAAGAGGTGTGACTGTCTTCTGGAACAAAGTATCCCGGTATTTTTCCCCCTCCCTTATGTTGCAGTGTCTGCATTTCAGCTTCCAGATCAATAATCCTGATCTAGAATTCCTCAAGCTGCTTACACTTCCTGCAGACGTGTTTGTAATGGATCGCCTTAGCGTCCAAAAGCTCCCACATCTCACAGCTGCAACATAACACCTGTCCCGCCATTCTAACTTATGTTATTTAGTTAATTTACTTTAATTACTTTCTTCCTATGTATGCTATAATTTACTGTGTTTATGGAATGCTAGTACCACTGATAACTAAAGGTTATATGCTTCTTAACTACAAGGTAAGTGTTTTAAGTGTTTGTTTAAATAACTTTATTTTTATTGCTTTTTTTATCTTTGTTGTTTTATTTTAATTTTAAAGTTTTCAAATTTTGGTTTTTTATTTTAAAGTTTTTTTTCTTTTTATTTATAGATCTACCTTAACTCCCTTGTCCTAAGCTGGTAACACTATCCCTTAGAGTGAGCATTTACCAGCCAATCAACTTACTAGCTTCCTGTGACGTCACAGTTGCTTCTTTCCTCCCACCTCCCGCAGCCTCACAGCAGCTGAAACAGTGCACTCGTCAATTCCAGACTGTCTCCCCCAGGTCTGCTCCGCTCCGACTCCCAGCAAGGTGGGCCTCACTCGAATCCCCAGTCTGTATTTATAGGTGCTCCTCAGCTCCCGACTGTCTCCCGCAAGTCCGCTCCGCTCCGACTCCCGGCAAGGTCCACTCCACTCCGACTCCACAGCCTATTGCAAAAATTAAAATACCTCTGCTTACGGACAGACAGCGAGAAAATAAAGGAGTTCTGTTTGCCTCCCTTCCCTGCCCATAACATATATCAGAGGGAGTGTAATGATTGTTCACTAAACTGATTGCTCCTACGAGGAGAAACTAAGTACAGTGGGCCTATATTCCCTGGAATTTAGAAGAATAAGAGCTGATCTAATTGACACATATAAAATGTTTTAAGGAGCTCATAGGGCAAATGCTGCAAGGATGTTTCTCCTGGCTGGGGAGTCTAGAACAAGAGGCCACAGTCTCAAAATAAAGGATCGGCCATTTAGGGCTGGGAAGAAGAGAAATGTTTTCACTCAGAGGGTTGTGAATCTTTGGAATTCTCTACCCCAGAGAGCTGTGGATTCTTAGTCATTGATTATATTCAAGTCAGAGATCTATAGCTTTTTGGATACTAAGAGAATTGAAGGGTAAGGGGATAGTGCAGGAAGATGGAATTGAGGTAGATCAGCCATGATCGAATTGAATGGTGGAGTGTGCGACTGTAACAGATGCACTAACAGAGCGTCCAATAGTGACAGATAAACTGAACATGGCCCTAGTGTCCAAGAGTGAGCTACACACTGTAAAGTTCTGAATCTATGGTGGTGACAGATATACCAAACAGCACTTAATGTGCAACAATGCCAGGTACCACCCAGAATCCATTCCTGATTATTGAAACCATCAGTCCCTCTCCGTGCACAGTTTATGTCTAATTATTGTGTCTTTGGCCTAACAAACACGCTTCATTCAGAGATTATGACTATATCAACCCTTGCCACCGAGAGCCCATGTCTAATTATCGTATCTTTGGAAATGGGAGGTGACACCAGGCTGAAGAATAAACTCAAGAAATTCAGTTAATATCAGTTCCCCCCAAGGATGTGTTGTCATGTTCTTTGCTCTGTATTGGATTGAATGATTGAGGAAAGGGAATGGACAGTGTGTTTTCAGAGGTAGACTGTCTTAAACAGAAGAAATGCACCCAGTTATACTCTGGTGCCCTTTGGTAAAGTCATTGATGAATCCTTTGAGTGACAGGCCTTATGATGCTCTCCTCTTTGTGGTCCTGCCTCCAAAGCAGCTGGTGCCATCTGCGCAGAAATAGCTCTCCAGACCTTTGTGCAGCCCACAGCAGGCTACAGTTCCATGGCTCCAAAGACCTAATGCACATTAAGAGACATTATGCAATCTGTCTAGGATTCTGTTAGTCCCCTCGATGAGCTCTGGTAAAAACCCATGCCTCATTGTAACTCCATTCCTGCTATTCGTATCAAGCTTTTTAGGTTATTCGTGGGAGGAAGCCTGGGTGTTACTACCCGCAAGCCAGCTGTTGATCTTATGTTCCTCCTTGAAGAGGTCAGGAGGGGCTTCATTACGAAAGGCAAAGGCATCGAGAAGTCTTCCAGCATCCCCTGCATGTCTTTGCACGCAATCTGTACAGTCAGGGAGTGGAATTCCTCCTGTTGACGGGGATTTCAGTATAAACTCACAAAATAATGCAGGATCCATCAATTGAACCCAGGCCCTCAGGGAAGCTGGGTGGCCCAAACTGCCTGCTGTCTTTTTGTGATTGAAAGTTGATGAATTCCTCCATTCTCCTGTAAAGTACATCAATCACCTCCTGAACACATTGCCCAGATTGCAGTCTGACTAGTATTATAGTGATTGCTCAGGCAATGACCCTCTGCCTTAAAAGTGGCCGCAGAGTGTGTGTGGACAGATGATTGTGGCTGAAAATCCTTACTGCGGCTAACCTTTTGAACATACTACCTGATGGATCTTGTACTGGAAGATTTTACCTGTGAATGAATTGCGGTCCTCGGTCATGGTGAAGACCCAGGGAGGGATCAGCAGTGCCAAGGAGTACCACCAGGGCCTGTAAGGGTCACTTTCTGCCTTCAAATGCCTGCCTCAGCCCCACCGTTTGTCACCTGACATGTCTATTCTTGTGTGCTCTGTCTTCTCCTGCCAATTGGAATGTGACAGTCATCCGTTACCCAATTAGTCGATTCTTAACTGTCAGTCAAACTCACTTTTTCACATAAAACTAGTGAAAGAACCACAAAACAGTTTTTATTTATACCTCTGATTTTACTACTGGGTTGGTCAATCAGTGACTGGAAGATTAATCTTTAATTTCAAGACAATACAGGAATGTTGGCTCCAATTAAAATAGTGAATCTGTACAGTTTCAGTTATATCATCCCCTCCAAGTCCTGGATTTTTATTGCATGTGTGTGCACGTATGTGTGTATGTGGATGTGTGTGTGCTTTTTAATTTTGCTTCTATTTATTTATTCACAGGATGTGGGTGCTGCTGGCTAGGCCAGCATTTATTGCCTATGCCTAATTGTCCTTGAGAAATGGTGGTGAGCCACCTTCATGAACCGCTGCAGTCCATTTGGTATAGGTATACTCACAGTGCTGTTAGGAAGGGAGTTTCAGGATTTTGATCCAGCAATAGTGAAGGGACAGGAATATATTTCCAAATCAAGATAGTTTGTGGCTTAGAGGGGAATTTGCAGGTGGTGGTGTTCCCATGGATTACTGCCCCTGTCCTTCTAAACTATGAAGGAGATGGGTTTGAAAGATGCTGTCAAAGGAGGCTTGGCAAGTTGCTGCAGTGCATCTTGCAGATGGTACACACTGTGGAGTGGGTGAATGTTTAAAGTGATGGATGGGGTGCCTGTAGCGATTGAAGGTACAGCTTTTCCTACTGCCTATTAAGGGTCTCGTGATTGTTCTTGATGAATGATCCCTAAATGCGGATAATCCAGGGAGTGTGGCTTACTAGTCGTGGGCCTGGTTCAAGCATGTAATAGTTATCTGTTTCAAGTAGAAACCTGTCCAGTACATCAAGTCATTACGGTGCCGTTCAAATGGATACTTTGTTCTATATGGTGTCAATCTTTGAGAGTTGTTGGAGCTGCACTCACCCAGGCAAGTGAAGAGCATTCCATCACATCCCTGATTTGTTCCTTGTGGATGGCAAGGTTTTGGGGAATCAGGGGGTGAGTCACTCACTGCATAATTCAGTGCATCTAACCTTTATGTTGAAGTGGATGATTCAGCGATGGCAATGCTACTGAATGTCCAGGGGAGGAGATTGGACTCTCTCTTGTTGGACTAGCACTTGTGTGCCACGTAATAGCCCAAACCTGAATGTTGTCCATGAGGGCATAGGTGGCTTCAGATCTGAGGAGTTATGAATGGTACTGAAAATTCTGCAGCCAGGATATTGTCAGGACTCATAGTCTTTGCTGTATCTAGTGTGCTCAACTGTTTCTAGATTTAGATGTCATTATTTTCAGATTAAATAAAGCCTGGATTAAGTCGTGTGCAACAAATTTGCCCAGAAATTTCATCAATGTTGCCAAAACAAAGGGCTTTCAGTGTGAGTCACTGTCACCTTTTATTAAAAAAAGGCAACTGGCATTTCACAAGAAGTTTGCTCTTTATATTGAGAGTTGCAACAGATGAATACACAGCAAAGTCAGCTGGGTACACTCAAGTGAAATCAAAACAAGTATTACGAAAGACACTTGATAAGTTATCAATATTTACAAACCTTGCCAGAAAGAACATGTATTGACAAGAACATTGCCCATTAACTCTCTGCCAGTATCTGAAGCCATACCAGGTTAATCATAGCTGGATTTCAAACAGGCTCCATAAAGCAAATGTTCCAATTTCTTATGATCTTATAAAATCTCCCGCATCACAGCCTGACACGATGGCCCTGATATTTACAGGGAGGCAGCGGGGGATATGGAGGAGGTTAAGAATTTTTCTGTTTCTATTTCCTGGACACAGCCAGCCAGATAGAGAGGGCTGCTGGCCATTGGGTAGGCCTACAACATCAGGTTGCAACGGGGAAAATGGACCAAACTGCAGAGGAGGTCAGGGGCGCACTGGTGGGTGGGACCAGGCAGATTAGGGGTTGGTGGGTCCTCGATTTCAGGGGAAGTGGGCTGTGAAGAGATTGTGGATTCAGGGATGTGGGCTGAACCAGAGAGAATGCAATGGAGAGAAGATCATGGGTGAGCCATGGAGGACATCAGGAGGCATCGAATCTTGGGGCAGTGGGTCCAATCACTGAGGATGTTAACAGGTTAGCCTGGGGGCCACAAGCTGTGCTGGAAAAAACATTAAGCCCGACCACGCAACAGCTCCCACCTCCCTTTATCTTCCCAATTTCCTGAGACTGAAGAAACCTGGCTGGCCAGCACTAAATGGGAAAACAAATCTGAGGTATTCAGCCTTAATAACATATGTAAATGAGTGACCCGCCTCCTGGGAAGTGATTGGTTGCCTGCACTCCCCACCTCCCCCCATTCCGCCCCTATTAAACCCGAAGGTGGGTGAGTTCGAGGAGGTTAGGTTCGGGTTTGAATCTTTCTTGAATCCATTTTTGGGAATTAAAATGACTCCCTATGAGGCAGCAGTAAATAGTCAGTGTCTGACACGATCAGACTGCTGAAGGGTGGAGGGGCAGGGGACAGGAAGACAGGGAAAGGATGGATTTGCCTTGCTATTTGAACTGCTCACCCCACCTGGTTCCCACAGAGCAGGTTGTGTAAATTCCCAGGGTCACAACACCTATGGCACAGCATCACCAGGCCAATGTCAGGCATGTTCTGATGAAGTATTAGCATGGAACAGATACGATGCAGGCTTCAGGCCTCTGAAGGAAATGCGGAAGGGAATGGCTGAGAGGTGTTAGAAATTGTGTCCTCCAGCCCCTTGTATCTGCCTCACCAGGATCAGTGAGACTCGAATTAGAGGCAGTTCTGTATGATGTGCACCGATTCACCTCCCTCAACTCAGTTATAAGTTTGTAAGTAACCCAAAGCAATCAATACAAAGGGAGTAAACGAACAGCAGGAAGTCATTAATTTTAATGATGATCAGTTACTGGTTCAGTCCAACAAGCACACAAACTGTTCTGAGGACTGTGGGAAATACAATTCTCCCACTGAGAGGAACTAGGTCTGGAGATCCAAATGGTTAGTGGGCGACAGCAAGGTGACTACAATCCAGGGAGCCCCTCCAGCAGAGAAAGGGCCAGGTAAAGTAAGTCAGCTGGTGAAGGCATCCTAAAGTGGCATCAGCAACATTAATCAGGCCAACACAGTCAATCACTAAGACTGCAATCAGGCATAGGATCAGGAATAGTCCATTCAGCCCCTCGAGCCTGCCCAGTCATTCAATTAGATCATGGCTGATCAACTCCATTTTCTCACCTTAGCTCCACACTCATTATCCAAGAAAAATCTACCAATCAAGCTCTTAGAGTTCTGTTTGTTCCACCAGAATCCACAGCCTTTTTGGGGGAGGGAGTTCCAGTTTTCTACTTACTCCTCCTCTTCACTCTCATTCAATATTTTCCACATACTGACTCCTGCAACCCACTACTTGATATCCACCAGAGCAAATTGCCCTTCATCCTCTAGATGTGGGTGAAGCATTGAACCATGGAATTATAGGGCAAAGGTCTGCAAGTGCACCCCACCCCTCTGCCCTTCAGAGCTCATGGAGAACATCTCCATGGCACTTGAAATAGACTCTAAGGGGTTTCTGTCCCTTCGAAAGTCTCCTGCTCCTTTGCTTGTAGTGATTGTCCTGCTCTATCCCAACCGGAGCCCACCCTGAGGCAGTCTGAACTCTAACACTTGGTGGATCAGGCCTGGTTGGAAGACCATGAATGTCCTCCCTCAGTGAAAATGAACAAAAGGAGAATCCAGCATGGAGGGAGTGGTTGGGACGTTGAATGAGGAATGGTTGAGGCAGAGAACATTGCATCTCTTATTGGAAAATTGGAAAAATGTTTAAAGCGAGGGAGGTAAACAACCATTTTCACAACGTTCCTCAAAGAAGAAACCATCCTTGACCCCGCTCCCTTACAGAACACTGCCCACTTTCCAAACTTCCTTTCCTTGAACATGTTGTTCTCTCAAATCCAGACCCATTTCTCCTGAAACACCCAGTTTCAATCTCTCCAGTCAGATTTCCGCTGCATCACACCACTGAAGCAACCTGAATCAAAGTCGTAAATCCCATTCTTCATGAGAGTTTACACAACCTGGCCATCGTCTACCTCTCTCCTTGTCTTTAACATAGTCAAAATGATCCTCTTCCAACACCTCTCCTCTGCTGTTCAGTTCAGTGAAACTGCCCTCATTTGGTTCTTAACCTTTCCAATTGTAGCCAGAGCACCTTCGTTAATGGCTTCTCTACCTATTCCCCTACTGTTACCTTTGATCCTCATTTGCACACTCTCCCTTGGTGACACCATGTGTGGAAAAGGATCCATATATGCTTCTTCCATATAAGTATATATTTTCCACACGTAGCTTGATAACACCCAGCTCCATTTCTTCTCCTGTTTCTCAGCCCCTCCACTGCCACTGTACTGTAGAATTCTTGTCTGACACCCAATCTAGCACAGTATCGACAGCACTTAAACAGACCATTTGGTCTAACTGGTGTTAATGCTCCACATGAGCCTCCTACCACCCTACTTAATCTAACTATCAGCATATCCTCTACTACTTTCTCCCTCATGTGTTTATCTAGCTTCCCCTTAAATTCCATTCACCTCAACTACTCCCTGTGGTTGTGAGTTCCACATTCTAACCACTCTCTGTGTAAAGAAATTTCTCCAGAATTTTCTATTGGATTTATCACTGTTCTATTATTCTTCTACTTTCGATCTCCACTTTTGGATTACCCTAAAAGTGAAAACAGCTTCTGCATGTCTGCCTCATCAAACCCTTTCATAATCTTAAGGGCCCTCAGCCTTCTCTTTTCTAGAAGAAAGAAGCTTCCAGACTGTTTATGCCTATCAGGAAATATTGCACACCCTGTTCAGGTATCATCCTAATCAATCTTCTTCTGATACCTGTTCCAGTGCCTCTATATCCTTCTTGTATTATGGAGACTAGGTGCTGGATTTTCACCTTGGGTTTGGGAAATGCGGGCAGGGCAGTTTCCAACTTTGCCAAGCTGAACCCATCACCTCCTCCATTGTATTTCATCTCCTAGAGACATGTGTGGGCAAGGTTTGGGTCTGCCACCACCCTAGGCAGGCCTGAGACAGCTGAGTTCAGATGCCAATTTGGGCTAGTTAAAGGCCTGCCTCAGTTCTCAGAGACATAGGCCCAGCTCTCCACATTGTTCCTATGCCCCTTCACCCTCACTCGCCACCCAACCCACATGCCACTTCCATGCTCCTCATATCCTCAAGCTGAGCTGTTTCATTCCCTTTTGAAACTCAGCCAAGCACTCATATTGGGCTCAGCTATAAAAACAAACCATTGCAGCTCCAGGCAATGGAGCCTATAGAAATTGAAAGAACAGATAGATTTTTTTTTCTAAGATGCATCAGGCAACCTGTCATTCAAATAATTCAAGAATCAGGTGACAGTTTATTTTCTAAATTAAAGCAACAAGCCTTTTATTTTCAAATTTAAAACATTATGGACATTGAAATCACTTCAGACCATGACACGAAAGTTCGCAAGCACTGTTTTCTATAGTTTTGAATGCATAATAAATGCTTCTTAAGAGTAATTTTCCAAATGGGAAAATTTGCCTAATGCATTTCAATACTTACCTTTTGAGGACAGAGCCCTATGATCAATCACTGCAGCACAAACTCATCTAACTTACAAGAAAGCACCTGCTAATTTAATTTGAAGTTGTCAAAACATTTAACACTTACCTGTAAGAATGGTCCCCACTCCTCAGCAGACTGACTCCAAGGTTCCTAAACCCTCCTGCTTGAGGGGTTCCCCAGTCTTTCAAAATCCGCCTGACTCAAAGATGATACAGTGAAATTATATGAAATATATGAAAATATATATGAAGTACAAATTTTCCCTTGGACTATCATAGGCTGTGCAGAGAGGGTTGCAACCCATACCTAAGCCGAACCTCTTCCTGCCTATGGGAAGTTTGTGTAGGATCCTTTTTGAGGGGCAAATTCAAATTTCAGATCCCACAAGCCTCAGTTTGGTTAATTCCTGCACCTACAATTTTTTGGGACATGAAGTCCAGCTGTAGAACTGGACATAGTATTCCAGCTGTAGCCTAACCGAGGCTCAGCGTAAAAGCAAAATACTGTGGATGTTGGAAATCTGAAATAAAAACAAAGTGCTGAAAACACTCAGCAGGTCAGGCAACATTTATGGAGACAGGTAGAGTTAATGGGACCAATTTTACCTCTGTAAATGAATGGGTTTGGAATGAGTTAAAGCTGATGATGTTTTGGCAGGTTCTGTATAAATTTGATGTGCCTTTGCTGCTATTCAATCTATCCCTTCAGAAATGCTACTTTTTCCCAGCACTCTTTTTATGGCCTTATTAACCCGTGTTTCTGTTTTTAGTGATCTGTGTATCTGTAACCCAGATCACATTGAGCTTTTTCTCCAGTTAGACTTTCACTGTCCGAGATGAAAGTGGATTCCTAACTTTTCCTACCAAAATGTACAACTTCATACCTATCTATGCTAAAACTCATTTGCCTTATACATGCCCAAGCTGCAAGTTTGTTAATGGCTTTCTGTATTTTGTCGAAGCCCTCCTCAGTTTTAACTCTACCCTCCAATTTGGTGTCAGTTGCTGGATCAACTGCAATTTCATTGGGAAGACCCTTCAGACCCTGCCACAGCTCTCGACCCAACCTCAACACTGGCCATGTCTTGGGTTCAGTTACCCTATCAGCCTCCTTTCGTTCATGTCTTTCTGTAACATTATACTCGGTGAAACCTCTCTATCTCCCTCTGTAGGTGTCATATCACTATATCCAGTTAAAGCTCTGGCTAACTCCCTCTGTTGGTGTCTCTCTATACAACAATGCTCTGTGAAACCTCTCTCATAAATACATAACTAATAGAAGGAGGAATAGATCATTCGACCTCTTGAGCTTGCTCTGCCATTCACTATGATCATGTCTGATCGTGAGCTTCAGCTCCACTTTCCTGCCTGCTCCCCATATCGCTTGATTCTGCAAGAGATTGAAATCAATCTATCCCAGCCTCTCTCCATCTCCCTCTGCATTTGTATACTCAGCTACATCTCCATAGAATCAAAGTAGGGAAAATTGTATTAAGCCTGTAATGGGCACAGGGATTGTGATATGCAATTAACCCATGTCCTGTTCGTAACAATGCAGGCAGCGCACAAACTTCATGCTGTCTGCTAATTTAAATAATAGTATACAGCCTAGCGCTAAGCATGTTACTGAGTGGCTGCAGTCATCAGCAGAGGGCCCAATTTCTTATGAGGCTAGCCCTACTTAAAGCTAGCCTGCACTTCTTAAAGGTAGGATGCACTCTGGCTGCAGCAGGTGCTGGAAGCGGCTGGGTAAGAGTTTATGAGCAGAAGGAATGAAAATGACGCAACAGGCCAAAGTGTGGGCTGCAAGGTACACCACAAGAGGCCTTGGTGTAGAGAAGAGTGGTCCTCTTCCCTCGGGGCAGTCAGGAAATCCTCGAGATAGATATTACAAAGACAGCGGGAGCAAATGGCTGTCACAATTAAAACCATCAGTATAGAACCGAGCAACTGGATTCAGTGTCACAAAAAGTTCAATGCCCTACCACAAGTGGTCAAGGTCATTGAATGGTCATTCACATGCTATGTCCTTACAAATGAACAACTCATCTCACTCACTGCTGAGTGTACTACTTCACTCCACTCATCTGCCCACAGTCTATATCAACACTGACTCATACACAACTTTCATAGCCTCATCTCACCCTGACTCTAAATGCTTTAAAATTTTGAACACAAACAGTTTATTAAAATGGATGCTGCAAATTGTGTGACCTTTGGCATTCTAGGCTCCAGACAGTCCTGAGTCTGAAGCAAATACCTAATTAAATATGAACATTCATAGCCATCTGGGAAATTCACATATCTCTTCGTTTAAAGATGGACCATCAACAAAAGAAATATAACATTCCAATCAGCTCATCTTTCTGTTTCACCATGGACAAAGGAAGCATCGAAACTGTGTGTTAGATGAATATGAATAGATTCCCATTGGCATTATGATGTTCTTTCATCCAAACTAGACTGGGTGAATTTCAAGGTGTTAAATGACAACACAGGATGTGTAATCAACGCAGCACCCCCTTTTTTTGGAAAATGGATTTTAAACTTGTACAAATCACATGGTGAGGAAGCCATTTTATGGTCTGCTTTTAAAACCACAGCAAGAAGCTATTCTGCAGACAGAGTTCCATCAGAAAGCCATCGAACCAGCTGCAAGTTAACAACATAGCCAAGGTAATAAACAGTAATACCTTGAAAGTAGGAGAAGGACTCTCCCCAGCTTCAAGTTCACCCGAGAACCAAACTCCTGGAAATTTGACTATAAAAAGCCTTGCAGCTTACTGAGAATCTTCTGTTTCACATGGGGTGGAATTTTCTGCTGATCAGGCGGGTGCGCGCCCAACCCAATCGGACATGAAATCACGTGAGATAACGTCGGGTGACCGTCCCGACATCATCCCGCGCTCATGCGATATTTCAGTTGGTGGGCATACGCAAAATTCAGAAGTGTGTCCGGCGACAATTAAAAGGGCAATTAAGCCCATTAATGGAACAATTGACTCCGATGTTTCGTGGTCTGTCCACCTTACGGTTGGCGGACAGGCGAATCAGCCAGGTGGCCTTTACATTTTCATGAAATCTCATCCAAGGATAGGATGAGGCTTCTGTTATAAAATAAAATTAAAATTAAAATCTGTGGACAGTATTTTTTATCATCTCTGTTTTCAGGTATCTGATTCTGATACTTGGGCATTTTTTAAACCAGCCTTTTGAAACTTTATTTGATGGTTTTCAGGTCTGCAGCTCCTTGAGGCAGCTCTTTGCCTTCAGGGGGCTTTCTCTGTGCTCGCCCGCACACACGTAGACGTCATTGTCAGCCCTCTTCCCGCCCTCACCCCAAGAGCGCTGAGCTTTTCAGCGTGAGTTTCACACTGGCTGGCCTTTAATTGGTCTCCGTGACGGAGGAGTCCTGCTATTTTACACATGTGGCCATCAAGGTGCCTGTGCAATAAAGCTCAGAGCCACTTACTTCCAGCATTACATTCTGGCGTACCCTGCACCAATAAAACAAAAAGGTGCAGCATACACAGGCAAAAAAGCAAAATTTATTTCCTTGTGACACTTCAGAACTATTTACATAAACATTTCTTCAATCCCAGTGTAGATGTAATAAATATAAAGGAACATAAAATCATCCGTGACCTGTCCCTCTTCTGCTCATGGTGCCTTTAACTTATGTTTGCAAGTGCTACGTCTAGGTGTTCCCCCTTCACTGGCAGCAGCATTGGAAACAGCCTAACTGTACTGTCTTGTTGGCCTTGATGACCTTGGCGGGCCGTCCTCTGGCCAGTGGAGCCTGTGCTGGTCCCGCCTGGGAGGGAATGGCCAGTGAAACGCCTGGCATCTCCCCAGTCGCCGCAGCTTCATCAGATGCCACGGTCACTGGCACAGGGGCGGAGGAGCTGCTACTGTCATCCAGAGCGCCCTGAGAGGACCCCGCAGATATGGCAGGCAGCTCATGCACCAACATGAGATCACTCTGGACCTCCCTGCACACCATTGATGGGTGGGCACCTAGCTGGGATACTGGATTCCCTATCCATCTCACACACGGACACTGACCACCAGAGGTCAGTGCCTGTGTGAGGGCTTGAGGTCCAAGCACATCCCAGAAACCCCTCATTCTGTCCCTGGAGCTGCCTCTCCATGAGAGTTGCCACTGTCTCAATGGAGCAGCCAGTGCGCTCACCCATGATTGTCAATGCAGTGCTCATGCTCCACATGGACTCCTCCACAACAGAGACCATGGCACGCAGACCCTCATGGATCTCCGCCAGATCCTCCAGCACAACCCGCTGGACATCCAGAATCTGGCGCCTAATGGATGACTCCAGAGGCTCATCATTGACCTTCGACTGAGCATCGTCCTGGTCCCCAGCAGTCCTCCAACTGCCGGCGCCTTGGGCACTCTCTGCCACTACCTGATCCTCAAGCGACTGTGAAGTGCCCTCACCAGTGTGCACCCTGCCAAATTAGTTTAAAACCCCATCAATAGCACAAGCAAACCAACCACACACCCCCACCCACCACCCCCGGTGGAGCCACGTCCATGAGAATCCACCCAGCATGCCATGGACCTTCCTCCAGTGTGTCGTTGCTGTCAGGCTCCAGCATCTTCCACTCCTCGGACGTCCGCAATGTGAGCAAGGCATTGGCGGTAAGACCCGACTTCTGCACATCACAGTTGTTAAAATATGTTCTGCACCGTCGTTTTCCTGCCGATGCAGGCAAACGGTCCAGCAGGAGGGGAGGGGGCTGGTGGGAGGGATGAGTCTGGCAGGCTGGCCTTATAATGATATGCTAATGTATTACAATGAGGATCCCGACACCTGATGGTGGGGAACATGGCCCACCATCAATGGGCTAAGCAGACGATCACAAACTGGTTTCATGACGTTGAGAAACTGATTTTTGGCCTTCTCGCCATATTGTCTGCTCACATCACTGAACACGGCTGACGCCAGCGGGCACAGAGAATTCTGCCCAAGGTGTCCTTCTTAGAGGTTATCTAACAATTTCTTTGTTCAAGCAGTTCTTTTTGTGAAACAATCCGGCAACTGGTGACCTGCGTCGACCCATTTTAGTTTGGAAATCTCCTTCCTTTCCAACATCTCTTCTATACTCGCGAGATCTATCCTCAACCTCTTTTCTGTGACACTCTTTGTCAAATGGTCATTGTTCCAGGGTGAACAGTTATCTATAGACCATTCTATAGGCACATTTTTCCCCAGTTTCCTCTTATATAGAGGTTCCTTTAAAATACTCAATAAATACATAGCCATGTCTGTCGCTTCTACCAGCTCAAGTGTCTCTGCAGCTAAGGTGCATTTTAACTACTCTCTTTATTTTCTTTGATTCCCAGGCTAATGGACAACATTTATCATTTTTCCTGCACTAAAAAAGAATCCTGCTGTACTTGACTAACCATCGGGAAGGCTAGCATGTGAGGCGTCACTAAAAATGACTAATTTCAGGCCCTTCTGGGTCACCCAGGTCTGGAAATCTGAGTATACGTTGTTATAAATTTAATTTCTTTAATGTCCTATCTGATTTTAGCACTTCCCCAACGGTAGCATATTTCTGCATGGTGCTCAATTCTAATACTTCATAGCACACATCCAGTCTAGTTTGTATGCATATCCCGTTTAATGGTCCAATTAAGCTTCTTAATTGATCTGCTTCTTCCTTGGTTGTAGAAGTTTCCTTTTGTGAGGACCTACGTGTAAACACCAAACTCTCTCCAACTGTCAGGTTATTTCTGTTTTGCCTCCTTTATCAACCTACGATCAAACTTGTTAGTAGCCACTAGAGCTTCTCTATTGTAGGGGCTCCTACGTGTCACTCCTCATCTGTTTTTTGGTCCTTGCTCTTGTTAAACTATGTGCCCTACTAGATCCCCTGTCCCTATTTGGGCTACTACTACTACTTGACCTGTCCCTCCTGTGACTAGACACCCTTTCACACATTCTTGACCTTTTCTTTGTGCTGTGATCACCATTAGGCCCGCTGTCTGAACTTACACTACGTTTCCTGGCTTTCCACATATTTTACTTCCTTCTGCCAATCCATAGATCTGATATTCTGCCCCTTGTCCTGCACATTCAGTCAGTTTTTGTATTTCCCTGTGGCGTTTCCTGCCCTTCCTACTGTCGTGGCCTCCCTCCACTCACTAGCCCCTTCTAGCATATACGCCACCCTAGTTTCAAGTTTTGGTAGTTGATCTTTGTGATAAATGGCCCTATCCTGATCTTCTCCATCATTTGGTCCACTCTCAGTTAGCCCATTACCTGCCATAATCTGTTGTTTGTACAGGTCCGGCATATATGTGTGCAAAGTTCATTGTGTACCTTCAGTTTCCATCCTCTGTTCAGGTTCTGTCAATGTGTAATCGGTGCCAGTAAGCTGCATGGAATGTACTCTAACAGTTTGGTTACCATGTTGCAAGATTATCAGTTTGCCCTCAGTGCCTAAAACTTTTCCTGGGCCTCTCCCTTCTTTCTGCCCTTCTCCTTTATAAAATGCCTTGTCTCAGGCTTAACATTCATTTCTGACGGCCTGATTCAATATCTCAAAGCTCTCCTGACTTTTTCTGAAGCCTCTGCTTTAATAAATGTTCTCCTCCCTGCATGCATGGCATTCAATTGAACTAATGGTAGTTTCCCCCCCAAATCTGGGGGATGGTCCCACATTATTGAAAGTATCTTCAGCTTCCTGCCATAAATTAACTGATAGGGGCTGTAGCCCCCAGCCATCTGAAGCGTGCTTTTTGTATGTACTGCCCACGCTAGAGCAGTTGTCAATTTACAATTTGGTTGGTCAGCTTAAACTTTTCGGAGCATTTTGTCAATCACGGCATGATTTCTCTCACATACCCCATTGCTAAAAGGACTTTCTGCTGCTGTGCACATTGCTACAGTATTTAAATTTTTACACATACTCCTGAATTCATCATTGGCAAATTCTCCTCCATTGTCCGTTAAGAATTTAGGTGGTGCTCCCAGCCCCATTCCTATCCATCTTCCGTTATTTTACCGATAATTACATTTTTTACCTTTACCACAAATTATTGTTGACATACTAAATCCAGTCACTAGATCTACAAAATGTAGAAGAAAAATACTTTTTTCTTTATCCCATACTTTGAAGTCCATCTCTATGGTTTTAGTAAAGTCTCACCAATGGAAGACTTACTACTGGCAACGGCGTTCTCCTGTACTCTTTACAAATATTACATTTTTCACTCATATCCTCGACAAGTCTAGTGTATTCCTCATCCAGTACCCCTGAATCCTTTAACAGAATCTTCAACCTATGGCCAGGGGAATTTGCAAATTGTTGATGTAGTTTGGTAATAATTTGCTTCTTTTCCTTTAAATCCCTATCCCCGGCTGCCATTAAGACCTCTTTAACATTCTGTCTAGAGATGATAGGCCTTAAAAGAAAACAATAATTACCCCACTGTGTGGATTGCAAATCTACAGATCTCCCAAACACAACTGCTTTATCGTGCTCCATGTCCAACTTCCTTTGGACCTTTTTCATTGAAGGTTTACTTAACAGTAAAGGTATTTCACTCAATACCACATCAGTACTGATAAAGTGATTTACCCCTGTTATTTTACACAAAATTACTATTCTTTTTAGTGATTTCAACCTATTACTATCACCAAACCTGAAACAAGTAGAACTGTCATAATCTTTGACTTTGTTTCGGTCTTTCTTCCTTAAAGAATCCATGTAACATTTTAGCCAGTCCACTCCACATACTGTGGACGCACACTCGCTATCTAGAACTGCTCAATTGAACGAATCTATGACCAGGATACTCATTACTGGGCTGAAGCTTTTGGTGACCAACACGATTCCTTCTCATTGGTCAGTTTCGTCGTCCTCACCTTCCGTACCTTCCATGTGTTGTCTCAAAAACCCTGCTTTTCATTTTTGGGCAATTCAACACGTAATGATACTTAGAGTTGCATCTGAAGCACCTGTTGACCAGCCCTTTGGTTATTCCTGGGGTTCATCCTCCTTCCATAATGGCCCAACTTCCATCGTCTATTATAGCTCTCAAGAGGGTCGCTGCCCTCATACTTTTTGCTTGTAATTCTTCTTTTGCACAAATGTTTGGGCCCTATATTTGAGCAGTTCAAAATGCCGCCAGCATTCTATTCTCTTTCTTTGGTGTCACTGCTGAAGAGTCCACTTGCGTCATATAAACAGCCAGAAATTAATGTTTTCCCAGACGTTTTTTTAAGGCTTTGGACATTTGATCCAAAAGCGCTTCTCTCTCTGAATCTAACTCTGGTCAAAACCAAGAGCCTATCCATGTTTGATATCCCAGCACAGTGCAATAATTTAAAAGCAAGCACTGATTTCGGAATTTCTAAGTGGAATCACTGTAATGTCGTATATAGTCGGTTAAACTCCATGATATATTCTTCTGTGGAAGAATCATCCATTTTTTTCCCACTTATCAGGTTCGACCAAGCCTCATAGGCATTCAATAAGTCATCTTTCATATAAATTTCATCCATGAATCTCAAGAGATTGTCCGAACTTTCTTCATTGTCCAGTTCCTGAACGTCTAGTTCCGAGAACACTGAACAGCTGATCTTGTTCCTAGCAGGAAGTGAAATTGCCAAAGCAATCCTTTGCTTTCTTTTTGGTGGAGACGTTACCCATGTTCACAAATTGACTTTATTATCCCATTGATCATAAGGTTCTGTTTCACAAAACAGTGGTGGAAAATCATATCCCACCACCCTTCAGTCATCTTTCTTCAAAGAGTCTCCAATTACAGTCTTCTCTCAAATTAACTCCAATTCAAACCTTCTGTCTGGAAGTAAATCTTAGTCTCCAATCTTCACTTTCTGGCAACCATCCTCAGCTACTAAATGTCTGAGAAATTCCCTGCCTGGTTGGGAAGAAGACACAGAGACCATGGTGCTTTAGTGGAGACTGTTTATTGCTTGCCACAAAGCTTACTTCTCCACTCCAACATCCTCACCCCAGTGCTGGCTGACTCTTCTTTATAACACGTCTGAGTACATTTAACTAAGCAACACCCAATCCCTGTTCAACTTATTACCTTAAACTACTGGGTATTTAACATCCATCAACAGAACCTATTAGATACTAATACTAAGAACGGCTGCAGAATTCAGAGGTGCAAAGGCATCTAGGTGTTCTCATGCATGAATCACAAAAAGTTAGTATGAAGGTGCAGCAAATAATCAAGAAGGCTAATGGAATGCTATCCTTTATTACAAGAGGAATTGAGCCTAAAAGTAAGGGTGTTATGTTTCAGTTATACAGGACATTGGTGAGACCACATCTAGAATACTGTGTGCAGTTTTGGTCTCCTTATTTAAGGAAGAATGTAAATGTGTTGGAGGCGGTTCGGAGGAGGTTTACTAGATTGATGCCTGGAATGAGCAGGTTGTCTTATGAGGTTAGGTTTTTGGACAGGCTGGGCTGGTTTCCACTGGAGTTTAGAAGAGTGAGGGGTGATTTGATTGATGTATATTAGACTCTGATTGGTGTTGACAAGGTGGACATGGAAAGGATGTTTCCTCTTGTGGGTGATTCCAGAACGAGGGGGCACTGTTTTAAAATTAGGAGTTGCCCTTTTGGGACAGAGATGAGGAGGATTTTTTTCTCTCAGAGGGTTGAATGACTTTGGAACTCTCTGCCTCAGAAGGCAGTTGAAGTGGGGTCACTGAATATTTTTAAGGCAGAGATAGATAGATCCTTGTTAGGCAAGGGAATCAAAGGTTATCCAGGGTGGATAGGAATGTAGAGCTCGAAACACAGGCAGATCAGCCATGATCTTATTGAACGGCAGAGCAGGGTCGAGGGGCCGAATGTCCTACTTCTGCTCCTATTTTGTCTGTTCCTATGTTCCTTTGTATATATTTGAAACAATATCATGTCAGTGTTAAAGCTGGACGTTGTTCACAAACTAAAAAAATAGTTTGAGTAAAATGCTAAAAAGTTTGGAAACAATTGGAGTTTAATCTAAAATGTTGTTTGGCTTCTTGTGCATTCCCAATTTTAATCACTCTACCAATAGTGGCCATGCCTTCAGCTGCCCGAGCACCAAGCTGTGGAATTTCCTCCCTACACTTCTCCATTTCTCTACCTCACTTTCCTCCTTTAAGTTACTTCTTAAAACCTATGTCTTTGACCAAGCTTTTGGTTATCTGACCTAATATCTCCTTATGTGACTTGGTGTCATACTTTGTTTTATAACATGCCTGTGAAGCACCCTGGGATGTTTAATTACATTAAGAACGCTATATAAATATAAGTTGTTGTTGTCTTCCCTGATGAGAGTATTTTCCTTTTAAGTTGATAATGTTACTTATGATTCTTCTTGTTTTAATTCTTAAGGATAAAATCCTTAAGGAAAGAAAGGCACAAAAACTTGAGAAAAAATGGAGTTTGGTTCTGTTTCAATTGGAATCTTGATTAAAATGGCATAAAGTGATGCAATTGTGTGTGTCCGGGAATGTTTTGCTTTGCCTTTTTGCAAACAAATAGAGAAGTTAACCCTTTTATCACCCCACAAAGAACTCTGTATTGTTGAATATAAATTTATGTATTGGGCATTATTAAATTTTAAGTTTCTAAACTGACAGACATGATTGGACAAATTATCTATTGGGCTCTTAGGCAGAGCCACAATATGTTGTTTGTTTTTTACTTTTAAACAGGTGATCATGATTTTCAGGTCCATGTGAATACTGGTAGCATGGTGATGATCTGGATGAAAGGCTTTGACTTTCAAAGTCTTGGCTTTAACCCTTTTGTTATAATCAGAGCCAAAGTGCTCAAGAAGCGAGGATACTAGCTGTGATGCAAAATCACCATGTCAAACCACCAAGCATGGGGATCATTGTTTCTGAGTTTGGAATTGATAAAATAAATCACCATGAGTAGCCATTTCATGCACTCAATGAGGGAAAGTTTATTTGAAGTTAGGGGATAACCATTTTTTTATGAAAAGAAACTGGTGGAAAGTGGTCTAGGTGTTCCCTATGTACCAGGGAAGAAAATGTTGTGGGAAATAAAATTGAACATTGACAAAACCTGGCAATCGAACAATACCGTTATTTGAAATTGAGGATAATTTTGAAATGATAAATATACCACATACACTCAAGTGCCTTGTGATGCAGCGGGTAGAGTCCCTACCTCTGGGCTGAAAGCTCTGGTTCAAATCCTATTTCAGAATTGGATGGTCATGGAAAATGTGTTCACAATGTGGCCAAGCAGGTTGATTATCAGCCTGTAAATCCTTCCAATATGCCTGATGGCAGGTGGGGGTTTTCCTGATCAGCCATACTGCAGAAAGCAATGGTAAGCCACTGCAATACTTTGCCAAGCATAATCACAGACCCAATTCCATGGTTGTCAAAGTCTTCTTATGGCATGGTACCTGGAGGAGGTACTTGAGTAATAATTGATTTTGTGCAAAGGTTGACTCCCGACTTTGGCCAAAAAACATTCATTTTTCAATAGGTCAACCCCCCAAAAAAATCCAAACTCTTTGTACTTACAACCTGCTTTCCACTGAGGTCAAACTCACCCTCATGCAAACCTATTTAATAGAATCATAGAAATAGCACACCATTGAAGGTTGCTGTTCTGCTCCTTGTGTCTGCGCATATCATGTCAAGGCTACCACCTCACTGGTGCGCGCTGTGTTCCCAGAAATCCTGCCCTCTAATATGGCAGCATGGTACCAAGAAGGAATGGCAGATACACAGCCCAGTTCAAACTTAAAGTTGTCGAGATTGCAGAGCAGGCAAATAATTTTGCAGCAGCCACAGAATCCAAGATATTGGAGAAGAACATTAGAGATTGGAAGAAGCTCTCTACGCAGCTTAGGCAGATGCCGAAGAATAAATGTACAAACAGAGGAAAGCCTAGCACGTAGCCTCAATTGGAAGATGCAGTTGTAAAATACATCAATAAAAATTGCCAGAATGGACTGTCAGTTTCCCAAGGATCTATCTGAATCTTCACCCTGAAACCAGCAAGAAAATTAGGTATTGCAGATTTCAAAGCCAGCCCTGGATGGTGTACCAGGTTTATGAAGAGGAGCAATTTTGTTCGGCGATAGAAGACCAAGATTTCCCAGTGTCTCCCAGCAGAACCTAATGACAGGCTTATCGCATTTCAGCGGTTTATAATCAAACATCAACAAAAGAATGGGTACAGATTGGCCTGTATTGGGAATGTGATTCAGACACCCATGAGTTTCAACATGCCATCCAGTCAAATGGTGAGCAAAGTTGGAGAGAAAACAGTGTTAGTGAAGATAACTGGCCATGAAAAGAGTAGATTCACTGTTGTGCTGTTGTGTATGTCCGATAGGACAAAGCTTAAGCCAGTGGTGATATTCAAGAGTAAAACCCTCCCAAGATAATAATTTCCTAAAGGAGTAGTCATCCACATTCACAACAAAGGATGGATGGCAGAAGGTGGCTTGAAAATATGGCTGAGGAAAGTTTAGAGTTTCAGACCAGGAGAATTACATAAAGAAAAAAGTTTTCTCCTTTTTGCATCATCTGGCTCGTTGGTCTAGGGTAATGGTTCTTGCTTAGGGAGTGAGATGTCCTGGGTTCAAATCCTAGACAAGCCCCATTTTAACTGAGATGAGGAGAAATTACTTCACTCAAGGGTTGTGAATCTTTGGAACTCTCACCCTAGTTGTGTATGCTCCATTACTGAATACATTTAAGCTGGGATAGACAGTTTTTTAGTCTCTTGGGGAATAAAGGGATATGGGGAGCGGGCAGGAAAATAGAGTTGAAGCCAGGGTCAGCCATGATCATACTCAATGGCGGAGCAGGCTCAATGGCCCATGTGGTCTACTCCTGCACCAATTCTTGTGTCCTTATGTATCTGGGATGTGTTCAAACCAGACCTTCTCCATGATTTTGCTTTTGAAGTTAGATCGAAAACTGGACTCAATGGGAATCAGGGGGAAATCTTTCCACTGGTTGGAGTCACGCCTAGCACAAAGGAAGATGGTCGTGGTTGTTGGAGGTAAATCATCTCAGTTCAACGATATCACTGAAGGAGTTCCTCAGGGTAGTTGTCCTAGGCCCAACCATCATCAGCTGCTTCATCAATGGCCTTCCTTCCATCATAAAGTCAGGAGTGGGGATGTTCACTGATGCTCACCAAGCCTCCTTAGACAGCACCTTCCATACCAATGGCCGCTGCCCCACCTAGAAGGACAAGGGCAGCAGATACATGGGAACACCACCACCTGGAAGTTCCCTTCCAAGCCTCTCACCATCCTGACAGGGAAATATATCGCAGTTCTTTCACTGTCGCTGGGTCAAAATCCTGGAACTCCCTCCCCAATAGTACTGTGAGTGTATCTACACCACATGGACTACAGCAGTTCAAGAAGGCAGCTCACCACCACCTTCTCAAGGGCAATTAGGAATGGTCAATAAATGCTAGCCTAGCCAGTGACGCCCGTATGCCATGAATAAATGAAAAAATCCATTGGATGTCTCTCTAAACAAGCCCTTTAAGGTTAGTTTGAGGAAAAAGTGGAATGACTGGATGATCAGAGGAGAGAAGACATTCACCAAGGGAGACAGCATTCGGGCTCCAACATTAGTAACCCTGTGTGAATGGGTTGTAGGGGACTGGGATCAGATTGTTGTCAAATCATTCAAGAAATGTGGGATATCCACAATGCAATTGATGGCATAGAAGATGATTGTTTGTGGAATGATATGGCCAATGATGATGGGAATGCTGATGATGATGATCTGTATGATGATACCATTCAAGAAACAAATTGGGATGGGTTATTTGGTTCTGAAGACAAGGAGGAGAGAGATTTTTATGGATTTTAATACACGTTCAGTGCATGCTCTGCTGTTAAGTAGTATTTTTTTCTGTGCTGTGAGAAAACTGAGTGAAATTGTATAAATGTCTTTGTTTTGATGAATTTGATAAATTTAATGAAATTAGAGTACAGAAATTAATGTCTGTCTCCATGGAGGTTATTATTTATAAATAAAAATTTAATAATAAAAATACTTTCAGCTTCTTTTGCGCTATATTTGGGGGCGGTGTTGGTGGGAACAGTTTTTGACATGGCAACTCTGAGATAGTGGGGTGATACGAGAGGGTAGATTTCAACCTCTCCAAACAGGTTGCTGATGTAAAAGTTGACCCGCTACTTTCTGACTAAAAATTTAGTCTTAGAAACTCAACTTCTACACAAGTATATATGGTAATCGGTTATATTTTTTGGAAATAAAAAGGTCATCTCAAATGAAGAACAAACATGCAAATGTATTAATAACTGGGATATTGTGGAAATGTTTGATTTATATTTGTAGAGTTTTATAAGAATATTGTATTGGACAGGTAAGTTCCTCTAGGGCTCATGAATGAGGTAGAATGGTAATTAATGGCATGTCCCACTTGGGATAGAAGATAGAAATGGGGGGAAAAAAAACATTGCACAAATGGGAATTGGAACACTGCTATTCCAGAAAGGAGGAAGAGAGAAAACTACATCAGTCATCAGGAAAGTGCTGGAAGCTATTATTAAGGAAGTCTTAACAATGCAGCTAGAAAAGTATTGTATGATTAGAACTAGTCACGGTTTAACAAAATAAAAATCCTGTTTGACAAATTTATTCAAATTCTTTTGAGGGTGAAATTGGTAGGGTAGATAAAGGGGAATGAGTAGGTGTAGTATACCTGGATTACCATAAGACATTTGGTAAGGTGCCACACAAAAGGTTAATAGGCAAGGTAGATTTTCATGGAGCTGTGGGTAAAATAATAGCTTGGACAGAGGATTGATTAACACACAGGAAACAAATAGTAAGGATAAATGAGGCATTTTCAAGTTCAAAGGCAGTTACTAATGGAGTGCCGTAAAAATCAGTGCTGGGCCCTCAGCTATCTATATTAATGTCTTAGACAAATAGACAGAGAATAACGTATTTGGGTTTGCCCCTATCAAAGCTAGGTCAGAATGTAAGCTGTGAGGAGGACATAAAGATTCTGCGAAGAGTTTTGAAGAGATTTGAATGCGCTCATACAAGGAACTCAGAAAGTTAGCCTGCAGACACAGCAAACAATTAGGAAGGTAAATGGCATGGTGGCCTTTATTGCAAGGGGATTGAGTACAGGAATAAAGAAATCTTGCCACAAATGTACAGGGCTTTGGTGAGATCACAGCTGGAATATTGTGTGCATTTTGGTCTCCGTACTTAAGGAAGGATACACTTGTATTGGAGGCAGTACAGTAAATGTTCAGTAGGTTGGTCCCTGGGATGGGAGGGTTGTCCTGTGATAAGAGGCTGAGTAAATTGAGTCTATATTCTCTGGAGTTTAGAAGAATGAGAGGTGATCTGATTGAGACATTCAGATACTGAAGGGCCTGGACAGGGTAGACACTGAGAGGTTGTCTCCAATGGCTGGGGAATCTAGAACACGGGGGTACAGTCTCAAGATAAGGGAATGATCATTTAGGACAGAGATGAGGAGAAATTTCTTCACTCAAAGGATTGTGAATCTTTGGAATTCTCTAACAGAGGGTTGTGAAAAGCCACTGTTGAATATATTTAATGCTAAGATAGACAATCTTTTGACCTCTCAGGGAATCAAGGGATATGGGAAGTGGGCGGGAAAGTAAAGTTGAAGCCCAAGATGAGCCCTTATCGTATTGAATGGTAGAGCAGAATCAATGTGCTGGATGGTCTTCTCCTGCACCTATCATGTTCTAATGTTCTAAAATCACCCTAGGTATAATTCAGTGGAACATATCAATCTGGTATCAAAGTACATTCTAGTGAAAGTCAGGAAAGCATAATTAAGAATTGTAAATTGATAAGTTTCTCTTAGAGACATTTGTATCTTTGCCTTTGAACTTTTAAGAAAACAGCATTTGATAGACAGACCACTACCTGAGACATTAGGATCATGCAAGGGGAGATAAGCAAAGATCTGTGGAGGAATTGTCCCAGATTTGTACTAAGTGCGGTAGCGGGCGGGAAAAACAATGTTTAACCCGCCAGCCACAATGGCAGGTTTTCACACCGTATCGTCCCAAACCCGCCACGTTACTTATGCATTCCCGGGAAACACGCCGTTTTGATGGTAGGCGGGCTCTTATTCGGTCTCCATGCCATCACCTTGCTGCTTCATCAGGCCGGGCGCCATATTTGAAGACCAGCCGCAAGCGCACATCTCAGAGCTTCCAGCCCACGACTAATGTAGGGAAGATGTCCACGAAAGGCAAAAAAGACTGCAGCCTCCAGGTTTAATGACAAACAACTGGAACACCTTTTAGATGCCGTGGAGGCCTGCAATGATGTCCTCTACTCCCGCTCTGGCCGTAGGATGGGCAACGGCATGACCAACCAGGTTTGGGAGGCGATGACAGTGGTGGTCAGTGCCAATGCTGCACACAAGAGGTTGGCCATCCAGTGCAGAAAGAGGATGAATGATCTCATCTAAGCAGCCAGGGTATGGCAATCATCTCATCACTCTAAACTCACACAGTCATGCCCATCACACATTCACTGGCATCTCACTCTGCCAGCTCAAGGGACATCACCACCCATTCTCACACATATGCCCTCACATGTCCATCTGACCTCATCTCCTTTGGAGGCTGCCTCCTCAGCCCTCACCATCTTGAGGCCTCTTGCACAGATGAACATGTGGCCCCACACACGCCCTGGGCTACCCTCCTTCCCCAGTGCAGTCCTCATCCTGCAGCCTCTTCCCTTGCCTGAGGCCACTTCTCCCCCTTCACCAAGCAAGCCCGAGCCCTGCAACCATTGAAAAGCCACCCATATATGGCTGATCTGGTAGGTAGACAACTGCCGTGAGCCCCCTTAAAGGTGATGCGGTGCTGTCGGCGAAGCCTGTGCTGATGACTGCGAGTGCTGACCGAAGCAAGGTAGGCAAATAAACCTTGAAGTCTCAAGCGAAGTGCAGCCCACCAGGTGCACTTATGTGCTGTTGTGAAACGTTGGCGTGTTTTCCCGTCGATGTGGGTGGACAATCCAGCGAGGGTGGGGACAATTCCAGCGGGCAGGCCCAATAATGATATACTGATATATTACACTGAGGTTCCTAACATCCGATGGCGGAGAACATGGCTGAGCGAACAATCGCGAACTGGTTTCACGCTGTCGTGAAACCGATCACATCATATTGCCCGCTCACACCTCCAAACACACCCAGCGCCAGTGGGCAAGGAAAATTCCAGCCCTGGGGACAGGCAAGCCCCCCAATCTTTTGGCCAGATCACCTGAAAGTCCTAGAATGATTAAAATATTGTCTCGTTTTATGGTGACATTTTATGTTGTGCTAAGAACTAAGCATGTCAGAAACCCATTCTTCAGTGCAAATTCATACATTTCTGTATTTAGTTGCTTTACATGTGACAAATCACACACACACACACACACACACTTCTTAATATCCATATGTGCCATCGTAGAAATCATTATATAGAAATGCATGATGAAGTCATGGATGTGATGGGATACTCTCTGGTTAAGTGCAGCTCCAATACCATTCAAGAAGCTGGACTCCATCCAGGACAATGTAGCTTGCTTAACTGGTACTTCATCTGCCATATAAACATTCGGTCCCTCCACCACCGACGCACAGTGGCAGCAGTGTGTATCATCTATAAGATGCACTGCAGAAACTCATCAAGGCTCCTTCGACAGCACCTCTCAAAGCAGAGTCCTGTGCTGCCTAGAAGGGCAAGGGCAGCAGATACCTGGGAAGCTCTCCCCAAGCCACACACCATCCTGACATGGAAGTATATCATTGCGAGTCCATATGACTCTTCATCAGAATATGTTAACTGTGTTCCTCTCCACAGATGCTGTCAGACCTGCTGAGTTTTTCCAGCTATTTTTGTTTTTGTTTCAGATTTTCAGCATCCACAGTATTTTGCTTTTATGGAACTATATCATCATTCCTTCATTGTCACTAGATCAAAATCCTGGAACTCCCTCCCTAACAGCACTGTGGGTGTAACCAAACCACATGGACTGCAGCGGTCCAAGAAGGCAATTCACCACCATCCTCTTAAGGGCAATTAGGAATGGGTAATAAATGCTGATCTAACCAGTGATGCCCACATCTCAAGAATGAAAAAAAAAAGGTCACAATTTTGGAGACAAGGTCATATTTGATTTAAATAGGTTCTGGTTTTTATTTCAAACAATGGTTCAGGCGCCTCCAAGCTGCTGGGAACAAAGTTATTGCTGCATTCAGAAGTCTAACCAATTAATAGATTTGGGGCGGGAGAGAGGGGCTCTTTTCTCCAAAGAGGCAAATTCAGCACTCCTTCCCCTTATTATTTGGGGTTAAATTCCTTTTCCGAGAATTGCACAAAAACTAAAGAGGTGACTTGGGGCTCAGCGTGTGTCAGCTGGATGAAATGACTGACCACACAAATAAGCAAGTTCCAGTAACATCAAACATTGGACTTTAAACCCTGCTGCGCAGTCCAGCTTTAGGAGAGACTGAGGCCGGTGGATTTAAACAGGGATTTTATCCACAATGGCTTGGATTCTGGGGCTTGTCCTCTCATCACTGGTTCCTACTGAAGCACATCAACAAGGTTTGTTCTGCGGGGAGCATGCAACCTATATACAATATGGACACTTTTGATATGTTAATTTGATGATCCTGGTGTTGGCTTTTAGCAATAATGCAAAGCTCCCTCTTAGTCTTCCTCCCCAGCACCGCTGCCCGAACCCTGTTGGGCAGACAGAAACGTGAGAATTTCCTGCTGGAAGAGTTAAGGCCCGGCAACCTGCAGCGTGAGTGCATAGACGAAATCTGCAACTTTGAGGAGGCCAGAGAAGTGTTTGAAGATTTGGAGAAGGCGGTGAGTAAACCAGTATCTTGCCATAATCCACCATTCATGGTTAATGCTCAGTGACAGGGAAGGACAGTTGAATATCCTGTGAACACTGTGTCCCTGAGAAACATCAAGGCTCCCCAATTGACCACACTTCCAACCGATGAGGCAGCCCTGAGAAATGTCCCTTTTTTACTCTAAGGATTTAAGCTTAAACCTGTCTTTAATTAAAGCTTAAACCCATGTTAAAATTTAAAATTAAAATCGACCTTAGATATTTAAATCTATCTATAATGACTTAAACTTAAATCTATCTTTTGCATATTAAGCTTTAATCTATCTAACTTTAATCGAGTTTCTTCTTTAATTTATCTTTAATAATTTAAACCACCCTGTTACATGCTTTCAGATGCTTATAGTATCTCTGAAATAGTAATGTGCATGAAAGTTTAAAATCCAATCACTGCTGCACTCACTTAGAATCAGTGAATTTTAGAGCACAGAAGGAGGCCATTCAGCCCTTCATGCCTGTATTGGCTATCTGAGAGAGCTATCCAATTAGTCCTATTTCCCTGTCCATGTTCCACGTCCTTTAAATGCTCCTTTTTTTATTTATTCACTTATCAATTAAGAGCTACTATGGACTCTGTTCACTTTAATTAATTTTAGTAGGGCCTCCCATTTTGATTATTAACATCAGACCTCCTCTTAACCCATTCTCTGCTCTAGTCTAGCGAGCCTGAACTTCTCCTTGGAGCTGAAGTCTCTCAAGTTTGGTATCATCTTAATCAACTTCTTCTCCACTTTCCTTGTGGATTTGACATCTTTCCTACAGTAAGGGGCCTGAAACAGGACACAAAGAAGGTCATTTCCAACTAACTGCTGGAGCGGGAGGACACCATTGTGGGGTTGAGTAGAGGCTGTGGAGCCCACTGTACACAGCACACAATTTTCCTTTCCATTTCTGGTGATAATTTCTTGAAAATTAACCCCAATAGATTCTTTCTGCCCTACTCATAAATAATGCCTGAATGGCAGGAACAGAATAGAGGAAATGTGTTTCTGTGTATATATGTATGTCTCTGTATAGTTGCGTGGGTGTTTGTAAATGTCTCTGTGTGTGTGTGTGTGTGTGTGTGTGTGCGAGTGTGTGTGTGAGTCTGTGCGTGTAGGTGAGTCTGTTTCTGTTAAAGAATGTGGGCATACGTGAGTCTGTGTATGTGTATGTGAGTCTGTGCACGTACATGAGTCTGTTTCTGTGTATGAGTGTGGGCATACGTGAGTATGTGTGTGTGTGTCTGAGAGAGAGTCTGTGTGTGTATGTGAGTCTAGTTCTGTGTATGAGTGTGGGCATATGGATCTCCAAGGGCAGATGAGCCTGGAAATTCTAAGTCCCGTCCCCCCAACACGGCATTTCCTATTTTGGTGGGGGTGGGACTGGAGTCAGGCCGGGGTTCACGTTACGGAGGCAGCTGGCCATTTAAGTCACTGGTTGCTTCCACTGAAGTGGAATTTTGGTAGGCCAGGAGTGTGTAATCCAGAGTGTGCAGAATAGACCAGGTAAGAGGAGGTTTGAACTTGGTGGATTCATTTCAATAGCCAGGGAACCCCTTTGGAGAGGTAAGGAAACCCTTTGGATATGGTCCTGGGACAACTTCAGAAGAGATAAGGCATCCTTTGGGGTTCTCAAAAGTAAACATGATTGTACGTAAAATGTGCTAAACTCATTGGAACTGCCAAAGCTTTCAAAGGACTGTCAAAGTTGTCAAAGAACTGTCAAAGAACTACCAAAGCTGTCAAGGAACTGTCAAAGCTGTCAAAGAACTGTGAAAGCTATCAAAGGACTGTCAAAGGATACTAGGTGAGTTAGCATGAAGGGGATAAGGGCAAATGGTGGTGGGTGTGTGGGGGGCATGAGTTGGCACAAGTTGGCATAGGGGCAATAAAGGGCCAAGATGACGTGGGGGGCATGGATGGCAATGAGGGGCCATGGGGATGGGTAGAGGGCCATGAGTTGGCATAAAGGGGTACGAGGAGCCATGGGGGGCGGGTGGGGGGGCATGGGGTGGCATAGGTTGACATGGATAGGGCATGTGGAGTGTGTGAGGGGTGAGGGCTGGGTGGCTGTTTTTTATTTTAATCTTTTCTTTCACTTAATTCAACAAAGTGCCAGAGCCTAGAGGCAGGCCTTCCACCCAGCCTGCCTCTGCACCCAGCAGCCTCCGCACTTGTTCCAGGGGCATTGGGCCTGACTTCTAAACCAGACACCACCCCAAACCCCCACACCGGAATGAAATTCCAAACTATGGGTGGCCATTTTTAAAGGTTGGGTTTGCAGAGCCAGGACTTCCCCCATCTCTGCACACTTGACCTGGAAGCAAAAATCTGGGCCTATGTGTGTGTGTATACGTGAGTCTGTGTGTGTGTGTGTGTCTGTGTATCTGAAACCAGGCTGCATATGAGTGTGTGCATATGTGAGTCCGTTTCTGTACGTATATGTTAGTTTGTGTATGTATATCATTCAAGTGTGAGTGTATATGTGAGGCTCTGTGTGCGTATATGTAAGTCACTATATGTGTATGTCACTATGCTGCCAAGGCTGACTGCAGGGATGTTCAGATTTCTGCTCGAGGTGCTATTGCCATCCCAAGTCATTAGAGTAACATAAGCACATCTGTAGGGACAGCTCATCAATCAAGTTCAGCAGAGACGAGAAACTTCAGCTTCTGGGTGGCAAGAAGCAGATTTCAACAAATCAGGTCCCCTACAATTCCTATTTCCATTAGCCTTGTGCAGAAACCATCTAGATTTTTCTCTTTAATGTGGCTGACATTTTAAGTCCTGGTACTGCCCAGCCTTCTTCTCCTTTAGCCAAAAGTGTGGCATCGCAGATGGCCAGTACATGTCTGTGATATTATAATGAACAAGAGGGAATCCTGGCTGCAAGGTGAAGGTTCCTGGCCAGTGTGCTTCACTCAAACTGCGCACAGAGTTTTGTGAAAGCAAAACCCACCTTAATATTCAAACTGTGGTCCAATCAATGATTTGTATAGGTTTGGATTTACCTCTGCTTTTCTACTCGATGTTCCGTTGAGGAAACTTGGGATCACACGTGCTTGCTTAACATGAGCTATTATCTCTAAAGATTTGTCTGTGAACCTCTCAGTCTCTCTGCTGCTTTTGGAGCTATATTTGGTAAATATTTGCTCTCCTCACAGTTTTCATGGAACCCCCAATGGCTTCATACGGAGGTAATGTCCATATAAAGTGTTACCATTAACGCGACCCTCCTCCCCCAGGGCACCACTACATTAACACAGGAATGACACCTCTCAAGCTTTCCTAGTGTGAAATGACCCACACAAAATGAGGTGGATAAACCCATGAAGCTTGGCTCGTTGAATTGTTGAGGTTCATCTCCTGCAGCCTCTAACTGTTTAGAGACTGGCACACAGACCAGTAACTCTTGGGAGTTTCAACAATCTGATTGGTAATGGGCAGTATCTCCACTGCAAAGCCTGTCCCAAGAGGAAGGTGTGGAAGAGGAATGTGCTTGTGTCCTTGCAGTCCTTGCATGGTCACCTACCAAGTGAAAAGTCAGCTTGACTCAGTGGTGTCACTCTCGCCCCTCAAAAGCTGGCGCGTTCAAAGTCTCACTCCGGGACTTCATCACATGATCTGGTGGCTGAAGCAGGCCTAGGACCCAATGGCCAACTGGACATGCAGATTGGAAGCATAATGTTTAAAACAAGTGAGGTTTATTCACTCACAGCAGTGATGCCTTTTAACATAGAGTTGAACCAAACCAAATCATTTTCCAGCCTGTACCTCTAAGTCTCACGTCCTTCCTCTCCAACCTTTTCCCTAACTGAACTACCTCCTTGCCTTTTATGCATGCAGGCTGGTGCCATTCCTGAGTGAGCTTACTTGCCTTGAAAGATTTCTTCTGTTTTAGTGAAGCTGGTTAAAAGATAAATATTGAGCGGCACACCAGGAAAAAAAAACCCTGCTCTTCACTGATTAGCAGCCATGGGATCTTCTCATCTACTTCAGAGGGCAGACAGGCCTTTGTTTAATGTCTCATCCAAAAGACAGTACCTCTGACAGTGCAGCACTCCCTCAGTGCAGCACTAGATGTGTCAGCATAGACTTATGCTCAAGTTTCTGGAGTGGGGAGTGAACCCACAATCTTCTTGTTCAGAGAGAAGACTAATAACATTGAGCCCCAATAAAGTCTTTGCTGATGAAGTTAACGTTTCAGTTCAATAACTTCTGATGAAAGATCATTGACTTGGAACATTAATCTGTTTCTCTCTCCACAAATACTGACTGACCTGCTGAATATTTCTAGAATTTTCTGTTTTTATTTCAGATTTTCAGCCTCTGCTATATTTTGCTTTTGTCGTTGTTGGTGAATACTGTCAATATTGCAGGATGCATATAAGGAAACCTGGATCATACAGTATTGATACTTGTAGCAAAGCAATTCAGCAAGGTGGTGCTTCTCTATACATTGTAACATTCTGTTTTCTTTCTCTAGAGGGAGTTCATGAGAAATTACCCTGGTGAGTCACTTATGTATTTATAATTTATCGAGATTTGACACTGAAGGTATTGATGACACTCTAAAGTCTAGAGGATGTCAAGGCAGGGTCCAGAGGAGTTTAACCAGAATGGTAACAGGCATCAAAGACTTCAGTCAAGAGGAGAGATGAGAGGAACTGGGGATGACCTCCATAGAACAGCGAAGGTTAAAGGGAGATTTGACAGAGGTGTTGAAGATTATGAAGGATCTTGATGGAATAAATATAGAGGAACTATTTCCACTGGCAGGAGGGTTGGTAACCAGAGAACACAGATTTAAGGTAATTGGCAAATGGACGAGGTGAAATGAAGAAAATTCATTTAATGAGTTGTTATGGTCTAGAATGCACTGCCTGAAAAGTAGGCAATAACTTTCAAAAGGGAACTGAATACATCCTTAAAGAGGAAAAATGTGCAGGCCTACAGGATAAGAGCACAGGTGCGGTACTAATGGGGTAGCTGTCTCAAAGGGCTGGCACAGGCACATTGGACAAAATGGCCTCCTACTGTGCTGTATGATTTTAATGACTCTAATGCAGCTTCTTCATCTCATTGAGACCTGAAAATACATTGACCATAACATCACTTGAAGCTGTTTCTGCCTCCCCGCTCTGGATTTCTGATATACTTCCTGTGAAGTTACGACTCTGAGGAAATTCCCATCCAATGTTAGCAATTTTCACCCCGGTGCCATAGCTGCACACCTCTCCCACCCCTCCCCCCACTCGCACTAGATGCAATTGACAGTCCTACCGCAAATGCCATAACATAATCAAGGGAAATATGTAAAAGGACAGTGCTACCAACTGCAGTGCCACCCATAGCGGTTTCTGACATTAACCCTAATCATAACACCTTCACCATAACACTTCAACCCCACTCCCAACATCAAACCTCAGTCCCAGCCATTAATCCCATTCCAAACCTTAATCACCCTAACCACTAATTCTAATCCCAACTGCTAACCCTGAACCCTAAGCCACATGTTGTCAATAATAACTTTGTATGTTAAAATGGCGGAAAGCACATCTAAATAGCCTCACACTGGGAACAAAATTCCACCAAATACATCTGCTTTAACACACAAACACCACTTTTCACTAAATTTTAAAAACAGAGAATCACATTTAAAGATCCATAATCCACATAAAAGCAGGTTGGGAGTGTTGGGGGGGCTGGTGGTGAGCTGGCTCTTTGTCCCACTCCTGGGTTGGTTATAACAGAATTTGAATCAAAAAGAGGTGATATTGCCAATTCAATAAGTATCCTTAACTATGTGTAGCTTGGTTTAAGAATTACCAGCCAGGTTCCTTAAGTTAACAAGTAAAGAGTTAGTTTTATTACTAAAACTCACTCAAGTAAAGATGCAGAAATTATTTTTTAATAAAGGTTTAAAATATAAAAATATGTGTAACTACCCTCTAATGCAAAAATAACACACACCATCACCATCAATCCCCCACCCCCAAGCATGCAGAAAAAGAAATAAAATTCTGCAGAGTATCAGATGGTAAAACTTGACCAAGTAACAAGTGAAGTCAGAAAAAACATATTCACAGATTGTCCAGATGCTTCTGTACAGATGAAGGGTCACATTCCACAATACTGCTGGTACTGGGTTATTCACTGGAGCAGTTGTGGTTGGTTGGTTCTCTTTCTTTTTGCAGACAGTGGTGTTGATTCGGAATCCTCTTTTAATAACTCTTGGTTTACAGCAATGGGGTCTTCTGGTGGGTTTTTAAATCACAAACACCTCAGCTTTAATGAGAAAGGTTTCTATCCCCGGCAGTCTATATCGGACTAGTTCAAATCCAGTATACAGTAAAATCCCACTGTTTTCAGGGTTTACGTTCTCGTGAAACCTCACAAACGGCGAAATCGCAAATAATGAACACGCTTTTCCATAGGACTGAATTAGATAGGTTCCAGGCATGTGAGGACAGCATTG
Source organism: Cetorhinus maximus (assembly GCF_964194155.1). Lineage (NCBI taxonomy): Eukaryota > Metazoa > Chordata > Chondrichthyes > Lamniformes > Cetorhinidae > Cetorhinus > Cetorhinus maximus. The sequence continues at coordinate 27,266,119 of NC_135894.1, forward strand.
GTTTGGGCAGTTACTCAACTCTAAATTCTGGTGCAGTACCTGTGTCCGACAGATGGGGGGAGCCTCTGAGCAATAAGATTTCAGAATGAACAGAGTCACTCTCACAGCGAGATTCGGATATTTCCATGTTAATCCCTTCGTTCCAGTCTCTGCTCCATTACGGCTGTCGTGTCCCCAGGGAAAGAAGAGAGAGGGAGAAGAAATGGCGGATGAGCGATCATCGCTCACGCAATGGCCAATGCTGTGTACAAAGTGCAAAACGCGGATAAGTGAAAACAGGAACCAGGGAGCCTAAAGCTGGGACATGTGACCTCTCTCTCGTTTCAACCTGGGCTTATTTGAGCATTCTCTCCATAAACTGTGTCTCCATAAAGCAGCTCGTGTCCTTCGCAAATGCAACATGGTAGCTGCTGTAGGCCAGTGTCCTTTGCTTAACAAAAAATGTACCTTTCAAAGAGTTCATTACATTTGTGTGTCCAGTCGATGTCATTTTAAATTAATGTGCTATAAACGCATTTTCATAACAATACATAATCCCCCAAATGCAAATGGCAACTTGATAAATGCAGCTTGCTATATTTCGATTGGCTATAGGGACTATAGACCATTCGGCCCATCAGGTCTGTGCTGACTCCCTGCTACAGCAATCCCAAACTAATCCCACTGCCCCACACTGTCCTCATAGCCCTGTGTCAATTCCAAACTAACCCCATTGCCTCACTTTACTAGTGAGAAAGGATTTGGCCTCAGAGGATCATGACTTAGAATCAGTACGGATTGAAATTAGGAATAGCAAGCATCAGAAAATACTGGTGCGAGTAGTTTATAGGGCCCCTAACAGTAGTTATGTACTTGGACAGAGCATTAAACACTAAATTATTGGAGTTTGTAACAAAAGCCATGTAATAATTATGGGTGCTTTAATCTTCATATAGACAAAGTCAATTACATTGGTATGAGGGGACAGCTAGCTAAGGTTGTTTGGGTAAATAGACTGAAAAGTATGGTGGTAAATGAACAGTGAGGAAAAATAAAGAAACCATTCAAAATGTTCAGCAAAGTTACAGCTACTATCCCAGACCAGACCCCCAAATTTTGATACGAACCCAGACGAAACCCCCTAGTTTTGTTACGATACAGTTAGGAACCAGTAACCCTTTTCGTTAAAGTAGACAAAATTTGAAATCCCAGTTACTCACTAAGAGAATAAAGCTACAAGATTCCCCAGTTTTAAACAAACAGAATTTTTTTAACCATACATGAGTTAACAAAGCAAACAGTCAACACTATCTATCTTATACCCTAATTTGCAGAATTAATATGAGGTAAACATGAATTAACAGACAAACTATAGTTGTACAAACCTTAAACTAGACATTGCGGAGAATTTTACGTCCCACAAGCAGACATGCACCCAACCCAATCGGACATAAAATTGCGCGCGATGACGTCGGGTGAATGCCCGATGTCACCGTGCACTCACACGGTATTTCGGTTGGCGGGCACGTGTGGGTGCCAGAGCCGCGTCTGCCATTGATTAAGAGACCACTTGAGGCTTTTAGCAGGCCAATTGACGGCAATTTTTCCTTGCCCATGCGATTTTGTGTTCGTCACGCAGACAAAACAGGCATGCAGCTAGCCAACTTTTTCAAAAACCTCATCCAGATTGGGATAAAAAGGGTCAGCAGCATTGCCAGTGTGAGTAGTGAGGAGTTTGGGAGCTAGCTTGCTGCTGGTTGCTTATTTGAACTTGACAGCTTCCTCTCCATTCTGAGCTTCATTCTTAACATTTCCAGGCTCCATTTCAGGACTTATTGCTATAAGGCCCCCAGAGGATTCAAACTGTGTGGACCCTTCCAGGTATCAGACAGTCTTCTGTTACCATGGTAGTGGGGATTGTGGTCTCCACTGGAGGCACCTCCTCTGAGGAGAAAGAGAGGGGCAGAAGGGAGAGGAGGTCAGGTGTCCCTATGCAGCTTCCAGGGGAGGACCCTGTGGAAGGAGAGGCGGAAGGGGCCGCAGAAGGTGCCACTATCCTGCTGCCAGGATTTACAGGCAATGATGCAGCTACCTCAAAATGTCTGAGGTGTAATTCTGAAGGAGGCTCTGCCTCTCAAGGGAGACCTCCATTTTCCAGATGATTGGGACTGAGATCAGCTCCGACTATGTGGGTGGACACCCCATGTCAATGGCTCTAAAGATCACAGTGGCCCTCAACTTCTATGCCTCTGGCTCTTTCCAGGGCTCAGTGGGGGAATCTGTGAGGAGTCTCCCAATCAGTTGTCCACAGCTGCATCAAGCTGGTGACAGAAGCTCTGTTCAGGTGGGTACTGACCTTTATCCTTTATCGTACGGGGTACTGACCTTTATCCTTTACCGTACGGACAAGGCTAGCCAGGATAAGCGAGACAGAAGCCATCAAGGCTCCAGCGGGTCAGCTGGGTGCCTTCATCAACAGGAAAGGATTCCACTCCATGAATGTGCAGATAGTGTGTGATCACAGGATGTAGATTCTGCAAGTCTGTGCAAGGTACCCAGGCAGCTCCCATGACGCTTACATCCTGAGACACTCCCAGGTGCCGAGGCTCTTCAGTGCTCCAGCTGACTGGATGAATGCCTGCTGGGTAACAAGGGCTATCTGTTGAAGAGGTGGCTCATGATGCCTCTCAGCCACTCAAGAACAGAGGCACAGAAGCGTTAGAATATGAGTCATGCCTCCATAAAGGCAATGGTAGAGAGGACCATAGGTCTTCTCAAGAAGCACTTCCGATGCCTGGATGCCAGGGGGAGCACTACAATACCCCCCAGAGCGGGTGTCACTGATAGTGGTTGCTGCGCTCTCCACAATCTGGCACTGAGAAAGGGGGAACCCACTAGAGGAAGAGGATCTTGACGCAGCTGCACAGGACACAGATGATGAATCCTGTAGTGAGTCAAAAGATGAGCACGGTGAGGAGAACGCTGAGGGCGTGGAGGCAGACCTCAGTAACTTCCAGGGTCACCAGGGACCTTAATCCAACGTTCCTTCAGCTGGGCTACCAAAGACCAGCTTCAACCACGTGCCAAGGCTGTCTCCTCCATCCCAGATGTCTGAAAGGACCCTTTCATTTGAACACAAAGAACACTGAGTGCCTGTGCAATAAAATTTAGATGCACCTACATCCAGCATTACATACTGGCGTTCCCCATACCAATGAAATAAAAAGGTGAAGCATTCTTAGGCTATGATGACAAAAACACAATTTATCTCATTCTGACAGTTCAATAATATTTACATAAAATTTTCTGGTCTTCAACCCCAGACCAGTGTACCTGAAGTCAACATTAAAGAACATAAAATCACCCATGACCTGTCCCTCTTGTGCTCAAGGTGCCTTTAACTTACATTTCCGAGTACTACATCTAGATGCCCCCTGCCGCCTTGTTGGCACTGGCATTGGAGACAGCCTGCTGACGCCCCTCTGGCCAGTGGAGCCTGTGCTGGCCCTGCCTGGGAGGGGGTGGCCAGTGCCACGGGTGGCATCTCCCCAGTCGCCGCAGCCTCATCAGATGCCACGGTCACGGGCAGAGGGACGGAGGAGCTGCTGCCATCATCCAGAGCACCCTGAGAGGAGCCCGCAGAGATGACAGGCAGCTCGTGCGCCAACGTGAGGTCGCTCTGGACCGCCCCGATCACCATTGACGGACGAGCACCTAGCTGGGATACTGGGCGCCTTATCCATCTCCCACATGGACACTGACCACCTGAGGTCAGTGCCTGTGTGAGGGCTTGCAGGTCCGAGCGCAACCCCAGGAACCCTACATTCTGTCACTGGAGCTGCCTCTTCATGAGAGTTGCCGCTCTCAATGGAGGACGCAGTGCGCTCAGCCATGAGGATCAACAGGGATGATGCAGTATCAGTGGGAGGTAGCCCAGCTGGAAAAGAAGACCAAGGAGGCCTCCATCACGGAGACCATGGCACACAGACCGTCATGGATCTCTACCAGATCCTCCCACACATCTCGCTGGATATCCAGAATCTGCCACCTAATGGACAACTCCAGAGGCTCATCATCAGCCTTCGACTGAGCATCGTCCTGGTCCCCAGCAGTCCACTGACTGCCAGCACCCTGGGCACTCTCTGTTTCCGCCTGCACCTCAAGCGAGTGTGAAGTGGCCTCACCACTGTGCACCAAGATACTAGCTGCCAATCTTGTGTCCACCAAGGTGCTGGTATCTGCGCTGGTGCCTGGTTCAGAGAACAGATGTGACACAGGTGCAAATGAAACCTGGTGGTCCTCTGGTGTCAGGGGTGGCCCTTCAGGGTCCGGAGGGCAAATACCTGCTGGCGAACTTAAAAGGGAGAACAAGGACATTTCATTAGTTAAAGTCATCCCACTGTCACTGTGCATGCCAGGCACCCTGGCGAGATAATGGAGATCTGCATCAGGGTGCCCACGTCTTCCAATGATCAATGGGGACTCCAAGTCCGAGGCTCACATCAAAGAGGAGACTACACTAGAATGATTGCACAAAACGAAAGTCTTATCTCTGTGCACTGCATTCTTACTTTCGTCTGGCACCCCTGCCTCTCCACGCTCAGGGCGCATGCCAGCTCTCGAGCTCCAGGGCATCTTGCTCGTATTTGGAAAGGATTAAGAGGCTAATGGGGCCTCCGCCGGACTACGATCTTTCTATTTTGCTGTGGGTCGTCTTCTCCTGAAACAACAAAGGAGTGTTGGTTAGTCCACTATGTACCTGCAGCGCCATTGCAGCCTGGCCAACCCCACCTGAGGAACACCTCGCAGGGCACATCCAAGTCGTGGCCCTCAAGCCTCAAAGCACTCAGTCCAAGCATTCAGGGCTCACCCCCCTTGGCCAGCTCCGGTGTCACTGATAGTTGGCACTCAGACGCTAGCACCACTGAGGTCCACAGGGGGATGGCCAGACCTTAACACTTCTGCACACTGACCCATGCCAACACGATACTCACCTTTTCTGAGCGCAGCAGGTCATTGAAGCGCTTATGACACTGGACCCATGTGCGCTGCACCACATCGTGGTTGCTCACCATTGCTGCAACCTCCTTCCATACCCTCTTTATGAGGTGCAGTGGCCTCCTCCTCCCATCCCTGGGGACAAAGGTATCCCTCCTGGCGAGGCACTCCTCAGAAAAGCAGGGCTGGGGGGGGGAGAGCGAGTGCCCACCCGACCTGCCCTCCTTCCTGCCATGTCCAGCCGCACTCAAATCCACAGCAAAAGTACAGGAGATACCCTTCCGAGGGAGCCTTCCAGGGACTGCCTGGGCCATTTTTAAACTGGCCACCGGGTCACCATTGGACCCCCGACCCGCTTGGACTTTCCCGGAGCGGCGTTTCACGCTGGGTGAGCTTTAATTGGCCTGCCAGCGTGAACTTACAGTCAGAACCCGATCACGGGTCGCGGACCGTTTCCCAGCCACCCCACACCACGCTCACCGCACCTGCCCGACAACCTCAAAATTGTGCCCCTTAAATGGCAAACACAATTAAGACAGATTCCCCAAATATCCCAGTAACCAACCCAGACATCAGTCATCACTGTGAGTGTCTGACAAGAGATTTTAGCTCCACTCCTTCAAGGAGCTAGTCTGATCCCCAGCTAACTGCAGCTCTACTCTTCCCAAGTTCCACAGGTACAATCTTAACCCAAAAGCCACACTATTCCAGATTTCACTCACATCTGCTCCCAGTCCAGCCTCCTTGGTCTTCTTTTCCAGCTGGGCTACCTCCCACTGAGACTGTATCCCTCCCTGTGTTGGCCAGGCTACACTCCAGCGTCTAAATGCAGGCACAGTCCCAGCTTCTCAATCAGGCTGCTGGCAACAACTGCTTCTGAGCTTCCCTGAGCCCCAACATTTGGCAGCAAGGTCTTACAAATGGCTCCCAGGTCTTCCCTGAGCACCATCCCCCTCAGCATGGTTGCATTTCAGCTAACTCTCCTCTCCACCTGCTCCTGACTCAACACTCACTAACTGCTCTTCACTGACCCTTGAACTGACCTGTGATATCTCCCAACAGGGTTCCACCACTGTTCCTAGGCAGAATCAAATATATCAACCCTTAGTACATTCTGCGCCTTAAATGGTACAATCTCCAGCCAACTAAGTGTCAACTCCCCACAGGTGTGAATTTACCATGGCTCTAGCAAAGAGCCACCAAAATGTTGACAAATAAATGTTTGACAAATTTATTAGAGGTTTTTGAGGATGCAAGTAGGGCAGATTAAGGGGATCCAGTAGATGTAGTATACCTGGATTTCCAAAAGGCATTCGATAAGGAGCCACACAAAAGGTTAACGGACAAGATAAGGGCTCCTGGAGATGCTGGTAATAATAGTAGCATGGATAGAGGATTAACCGTTAATGGACAGGAAGCAGAGAGTGGGCATAAATGGGGCATTTTCAAGTTGACAGGCAGTGAATCGTGGAGTGCCGCAAGGATCAGTTCTGGGACCTCAGCTACTTACAATTTATATTAATGACTTAGATGAAGAGATAGAAAGTAATTATCTAAGTTTGTTGATGATACCAAACTAAGCTGTGGGAGGACATAAAAAAGGCTGCAAAGAGATATAGCCAGATTGAGTGAGTGGCAACAAGATGGCAAATGGAGTATAATGTGGGGAATTTTGAAGTTATTCACTTTGGTTGGAGGAATAGAAAAGAAGAATATTTTTTAAAAGGTGTGAAACTTGTAACAGTTGGTGTTCAAAGAGGCTTGGGTGTACTCATACAAGGAACGCAGGAAGTTAGCATGTAAGTACAGCCAGCAATGAGGAAGTCAAATGGTATGTTGGCCTTTATAGGATTGGAGTACATAAGAACGTAAGAAATAGGAGCAGGAGTAGACCACATGGCCCATCGAACCTCCTCCACCATTCAATACGATCGTGGCTGACCTTGGGCTTCAACTCCATTCTCCTGCCCATTCCCCATATCCCTTCATTCTCTGAGAGACCAAAAATATGTCTATCCTAGCCTTAAATGTATTCAACAATGGAGCATTCACAACCCTTTGGGGGTAGAGAATTCCAAAGATTTACAACCCTTTAGTGAAGAAATTTCTCCTTATCTTAATCCTAAATGATCAGCCCCTTATCCTGAGACTGTGGGCCCATGTTTCAGATTTCCTGACCAATGAAAACGATCTCTCAGCATCAAGCCCCTTCAGAATTTTGTAGGCTTCAATAAGATCGCCTCTCATTCTTCTAAACTCCAGACAATATAGGCCCAATTTACTCAGCCTCTCATCATAGGACAACCCCTTCATCCCAGGGACCAATTTAGTTCACTGTACCATGTCCAATACAAGTACATCCTTTCTTAAATATGGAATCCAAAACTGCGCACGTACTCCAGATGCGGTCTCACCAAAATTCTGTACAACTGTATCAAGACTTCTTTATTCTTGCACTCCAATTCACTTGCAATAAAGGCAACATGCCATTTGCCTTCCTTATGGTTTGCTGCACCTACATGCTAACTTTCTGCATTCCTTGTACCAGTACATCCAAGTCTCTTTGAACATCAACACTTACAAGTTTCTCAGCTTTTAAAAAATATTCTGCTTTTTAATTCTTACGGCCAAAGTGAATAACTCCACATTTCCCTATATTATACTTCATCTGTCATCTTGTTGTCCACTTACCTAACCTGTCTACATCTCTTTGCCCTCCCTCTGTGTCCTCCCCACAGCTTACCTTTCCACATAGTTGGTATCATCAGCAAACTTAGATAAATTACTCTCTGTCTCTTCATGTAAGTCATTGATATAGATTGTAGGTAGCTGAGGTTCTAGCACTGATCCTTCAAAAAGCCCCGTGTCTGCCCATTCTCTGCTTTATATCCATTAATCAATCCTCTATCCGTGCTCATGTCTATATGACCCCCAACCCCAACTTATTTTGCCTGTTCACCTTTTGTGTGGCACCTTATCTCATACCTTTTGGAAATTCAGGTATACTATATCTACTGGTTCCCCTTTATCTACCCTACTAGTTATATCCTCAAAAAAACTTTAATAAATTTGTCAAACAGGATTTCCCTTTTGTTAAACTACGTTGACTTATTCTAATCATACTATGCTTTTCTTAAGTGCATTGTTCAGACTTCCTTAATAATAGGTTCCAGCATTTTCCCAGCAATTGATGTTAGGCTAATTGGCCTGTAGTTCACTGCTTTCTCTCTCCCTCCTTTCTTGAAAATCTGTGGAACATTTGCCAACTTCCAATCCAGTGGAACCAATGCTGAATCTAATGAATTTTGGAAAATCATAGCTAGCACATCCACTATCTCTGCAGTTATCTCTTTCAGAACCCTAGGGTGTAGGCCACCGAGTCCCAGAGATTTGTTAGATTTTACACAAAAACAAAAATAGCTGGAAAAACTCAGCAGGTCTGACAGCATCTCTGGAGAGGAACACAGTTAACGTTTCAAGTCCAAATGACTCTTCATCAGAACTAAAGAAATATAGAAATGTGGTGAAATACAAGCTGGTTGAGGGGGGGTGGGACAGGTAGAGCTGGATAGAGGGCCAATGATAGCTGGAGGCAAAGAAGAGATTGCCAAAGATGTCATGGACAAAGGGGTGTTGACGGTGGTGATATTATCTAAGGAATGTGCTAATGGTGACATTAAGGGTAGAAAGCAGGACAAACAAGTGGCAGATGGCCCTAGTGAGGGTGGAGTGGGGGGGAAGGGATTGAAATGTGCTAAAAGGTGGAGATAAAACAATAGATCAAAATAAATTTAAAAATAGGTAGGAAAAGAAAAATATAATAATATAAAATATAAAATAATATTAAAAAAGGCACTCTACAGCCTTCCGGACATAACATTGAGTTCAACAACTTCAGATCATGAACTCTCTCCTCCATCCCCATCCCCTTTCCGATGCCCCTTTTTCCAAATTTATATTTTTCAAATATACTTTTCTTTTCCAGATATTCAATGATGTAGTGCTGCTCTGGCACCTCCTCTAACTAGCGGCAGCCTCAGCTGCAACTCCCTCCTGAATGGTCCCATGAGTCACGGCCCCCCTGGAACAGCCCCACAACTCCTTCTGAAGCCCTTGCTCCCCCCTGCTCCCTCACAACTCCTCCTGAAGCCCTGGCTCCCCACTGCTCCCCCGCAACAGCCCCAACTCCCCCCAAACAGCCTCGATTCCCGAGCCCGTGGAACCTTCTGCCGCTGCTGCTGCCGTAGAACTACAGTTTCTAGCAGGCTGCAGCTCTCTGAGGAGGTTTGTGCATGTGCCAGCTGGAAACTGGCTGGAACATGCGCAGTTTGTGTTCCATCGTTCCTTCAGCTGGAGAATGGCCCTGCGCGCATGCACAGAAGAAAATGACCTGAAGGGAACAAACCCTGGCCAAACGGCACAAAACTACAGGCCAGATAACCTGAGCAGGAACACCATTATGGAGGAGGTGGCCCACACAGCAAGGGGGTAAGGAGAAAGGTCACAGAACTTCCAGAAGTAAAGTTAAAGAAAGCTCCAAGTTAAAGAAAGAGCTGCAAAGGGAGCAGACTTGAAGCAAACTGGGCTTGAAAGAAGCCGTGAAGATCTAAGGAGGCTCCGAAGGTTGGTGGCTCCTTACTGGGGCGTTTGGAGCAGTGGTATTCTGCTTGACACAGCTGAAGGTCTGAAAGTGTGCTTGGAAGGTGAGGTTTAAGTGTACTTGCAGATGGAGAATAATTGCAGAAGGTGAGACTGAACAACGTGTCAAAACTACTTTCCATTTCCGGTGCTGCCACATTGCATGCCAGTTATCATCTGTTTAGTGTCTACGTATTTCTTTTCCCAATGCCTAGCTCTCAATCACTAGCAATGGCTGAGGAGACTGCACCAATGGGTGTTAAGGATGCTAAGGATAGGTTGACTGTCCTTGGTTGTGGCTGGCACACACAAATGTAGGTTGGCTGTAATCGAGAAGGGCAAATACCCCAGGAGCTTCAAGAGTAATTTGGGCATTACCAGTTCACTATTCTGCTAATAAAAGAGCCTGGGTAACCAGGGACATGTTTTCTGATTGGTTTCACAACCACTTTGTACCAGAGGTACGTGCGCATTGTCGGGTAGCTGGGCTTGAAGAAAACTACAAAACGATGTTACTCCTGGACAATTTGTTATGATTCCCAGCTGAGATTACCCCTGGAAAAGCCTGATTCTAGGGTGGAACCCAGATCTAACTTTTATTTGTTAGCTTAGATACATGGAGAGTAACTACTGAACAGAGTCACAGGAGTCAGCTGATGAACTTTTAACAAAAGAATAAAACATTCAACAAGAAAAGATGAATTATATTACAATTTTCCTTCACCCACAACTATACCTATACAAATTTGTAAGGATAACACAAGTTACAAAAGCTATTTTATACTTCAATGTTCATTGTAAGTACACAGTCCATGTACCAATAAGTACCTTGTGGTCAGGCACACCATACTCTGAAACTAAGTGACAGATGCCACCCCAGTCAGGTGCTATGGATCTCTCATCAACTCCCCCAGGTGTTTGTCACAGTGAGCCAACCAGTCTTACTGAATGCCGTCTTTAACATGAGGGTTTCCAATCTCCACTCTCCAAGACCTTGCCTTGGAATCTTCTCCCTACACTTTCTCTCAGATGCCTTCCACAAGGGTTCACCTCCAAGGTTTCAAACTCTCCTTCTAATGTTCCTCTCCCCTGAGTCACCACATGTATTCATGCTGTCTTCGATGCACTCCCTCTCATCAACTCAGCTGTCAACAGTACCACTGCTTCACATGCCCATAGCAAAGAGTTACAAACCTTCAGTTGTCTCTTTGGACTTTCTTGCATCTTGTAAGCTGTTCTCGCTTTAAATCTGTTTTTTTGCAGCTTTTGTCTCTTTGAATATGAAGCTTGGAGCCTTTCTCTCTGCCCTTCACTCTTAACTTGATTAACAGGACTTTCCCAGGTTCCTGTCCTTCCTTTTACTAGAAGGTCCATTTCCTATTATTCCACTCCCCTGGATTTTGGGGTCTTTTCTTTAGCTTGGGACTTGCTCTCTGTCCCTTTTGCTCCAGTCTCTATGTGGCACCTACTTTCAACCAATTTTAGCTTGGGGCTGGCTATCTGTCCCTTCTAGGTTGCTTCTGCTTGACAGCTGTCTTCAAAACTGAGCTCAAAATTGCTGTTTCTTTACTTTTTCTGTGTGCCTGTGGGAGGGACCTGCCTCTTTGGACCCCTGTTGCTGGGCAACAGCACTGTTTTTTTCTCTACTCTTGTGTTTGCTTAACTTCTTAAGTCAAAAAACCCTCATTAGAAATGCAGGCACCTTTTTAAAGTGAAACTAAAACTCAATTTGACCTTTCTTAACACACAGATACAGAAATATAAATCAGACTTAAACTTTAAAGCTAAAACACATTGCTAACACCCACAAATACCAATATAACTTACTTAAACTATCTCTATTTCCTAACAAATTGTTAAGCACTGTCAAACTCTTGGTGCAGAACAATGTTTTCACTGTTTACTCCCTTGCACCCGCCCCCCCAACTCCCCCCAAAAACCCCAGCGACCCCTCAACGTAATGTCATTAATTCAGCCGATGAACCATGGCAATTTTCGGGTCATGAAATGTAAGTGATAAAAACAGTGATGATGAGGATGACATAGTGAATCTGGTAGAAAAAGTGCCCATAGACAATATTATTAAGATGTGTGATGGATTGATGGGTGTACTCGAGCAATGTGCATTTATAAGTGAACAAAAAATAATGTCAATCTATAAAATAAAAGACAAAGGTATGAAACAAAAACCAATGTTGATGAAGCAGATGAAGCTAGAAGAACTATCTATTTAAGAATACCTCCCAACGGAGGACATTGACACTCTGAACCCACTCCTACAAGCAGAATCGGAGATGGTGCCACGGGTGGGAACTTATTACAGGTACCCGGCATTTATTATTCAGTGAAACATCTTATTTTTCTAGCCATTTTATTGACTTTGGACAATAGCCAGCCTAGGCTTAGGCTTTGTAATGTAAGAAGGCCTAGTCCTATAGGCCGTATCTGAAAACTGAGATTATCCAAAATCTGAAACGCAATTGGCCCCAAAGATATTGGATGACAGATACTCAACCTGTAAAATGTTGCATAATGAATTTCTAGCTACTCTAAAAGACTAACGATTCAAAATACCACACAGTTCAAAATAAAATGCCTACCATCCATCGGCATTAATATTCTTCACTTAAAAATCATAGTTTACTGATTTTTTGGGGACTCAAATGATTAATACGTAGGAAAAAAACGCAACAGTAGATTTAATAATGACATGGCCAACACATTTTCTTAGAGCTCCTGCACCTCAAAATTTCCCACTACACCACTGGAGATATCATACCCCACACTCACCATGAGGATTCCCTGCGCTGCTATCTCTCTGTGTCTAACTTAAAAAATATACATGGTGCAAGCCTGAATTCTCACTGACACCAAACTGTCTGAACAACTAAACGCTGCTTACTCACTTAACACAACTATTAATTAAAGAAAGAATACCTCCCGTATCATTTTGTGGATCTTTTGTATTGTGTCTGCCAGTTCCCAATTGCAGAGAAGGCCTTTGTGCTTTTAACATTTGCATTCAACATGAGTGCTTAGCACACGGGATTAATATTCCTCTCTTGGCTATATCAGAAGAGTCATTAGCCCCCTCATTTAAATGAGAGAATGAAGAAATGTTCAACTGTGTTCATGAACATGATTGTTGGGGCATAGACCCAGGGGCTTGAATTTTCTTTGGAGGGGTGGGTTCTGCAAAAGTGATGGAACAATGCACTGGGCCAGCTCCCCGACATGTTCCTGCCTCCACAAACTTTTACCAGGGTAGCATCACAGCTCTGACAGCTACCCACCTGGGTAGTCAATTAAGGGAGGTGATTAGGTAATTAGGCTGTATTCTTCTGCGCCATTCCAATTTCCCAGAGGTGACCGGGGCCCCTGCATTGTGCACGGCTCGCAAGCTTATAGGAGGCAAGTGCACAGCAGGAGGACCCAGCAGCGGCAGCTTTATAGGAGATTGGTCAATAATTGGAAGAAGATGTTTGCGATCAAGGGTAGCTAGAGTCCTGCCATTCCAGCTGTCTCCCTTGGAGCTTGCTGCCACTGAAAGTGATGGGCATTAACAAAATTCAACCCTAGAATGTTTGTGGTCTTGCAGGTTGTTCCACTGGGAAATGTTTCCAGGGTCTGATTTCCCCATTTTTATTCCCAACGTAGCACTGTGCCAGCTTGACAGTCTCTGTGGTTCACCAGTGATTCCCGGCTTGAAATGCTGGGGGCCGGGAACATTCTCGAAGTTCCTCATGCTCTGCTTCCGTAACTCACCGTGTGTCAGAAATCCTGCTTACACACATTGTGGGGGTTTCTGCTGAATTTCCAGCAGGAAAAGTTCCAAGAAATCTCCCTGACCGTCAGTCTTTCTTTGCTAGAATAACTCGGGTTACCAGGTGATAAGTTAGTTTAAAATGATGAAAGGATGTGAAGGGTAGATAGAAGAAGACTGCTTTCAATAGTTGAGGAGTCAAGAATGAGAGGCCATAGATACAAAACTAAATATAAGGCATTTGGAACAGAGGGAAGGAGAAACTTCTTCACAGACAGTTGTGAGGCTGTCGACCTCCAGGATCAGTGACTGAGACAGAAACAGCCAACATTAAAGATTAGATTGGCGAGGATGGATGAAGGAAAAGGGGTGGGTAAATATCATTAAAACTGTTTGCTCATGTGGAGCTTAATGCCAACAGGGACTCGTTGGGCCTAATGGCCTGTTGCTATATTCTATACGATGATAAGTATTTCTGTAAGATGGACTGCAATATTCAATCACTTGTTAATCTGGTGTCACCAGCAAGTTCTTTGCAAGCCATCTTTCTGAACACTTTCTACTTCTTGTTTCAGCTAACAATAACGCATGTGCATCGACACCTTGCTGGAACGGCGGGACCTGCCACAATGGCGTTGATGAATACAACTGCACTTGTAGGACAGGCTATGGTGGCAGGAGCTGTGAGATTGGTAAAGCCAACATAACAAGCTGTACTTATTAAAATGGGATAACAGATGTTTGCGCTAACTGCAGTTGAAGGTTTATTTAAAGGAGAGCTGTAGTGTCATTGGAATGCCAGAGATGAGAAGGGCACAGATCCCAGGGGTTCATTCAAATTCCTTGTTACATAGCAGCTGATGGTCCTTCCTGCCCCATTGATTGCCGAGTTTCTACTTGAAGCTCTACCCTTGTTTCAGATATAAACCATGAAATATATCTTTCCAACATCTTCATAATGCTCAATCCTATTTCTTAGCACATGTCAGTCCAGTTCTTTTTCAAGGTGGCAGCTGACAACCAATCAAGTCCTTCCCTTTTTTGTTTTCCTGTCTTTGTTGTCCAGTTTGCTAGCTAGCATTGACAAAGCATCTTTTCACAGTCCCTGCACCCGCAGTCCCAAAGTCCCAACTCACCTCATTGGCCTTCAGGGCAGCAATGTCAAACCAATGAAGATAATGGTCTCCAATCCCAAGGACTAACCAGCTCAGGTTGTTGAACACCAAATAAAACAGACTTTGCTGTAGCTTCTGCCAAACATATGTGACCCCATCACTAAATCAGTTCGTAATTTCATCTTCTCTCTTCCAGTTATTCTGATCTAACCATCCAAGCTCATTGTTAAGATTCTCCCATTTTAAACAAACAACCATGTTCTGTATCTCAACTTATCCTTATACCTGGCTCAGCTGCTGGTCTATAGTGGTTCCTCACCATCACCTTCATCTTCTTCATGAAAACTCCAGGGAGTCAGGACAATGGCACTCACAGCCACTCACAGCTGCACAAGCAAGAGAGTGAGCTAATTAAATGGGTCCCACAGCAGCTAGCAGTGTCAGCAGCTCCATGTCAGCATTGGGAAAGCTATCTTCCCTTTGTTTCTCCAACGTTGCTGCCATTTCCAGTGCGATTTCATGTTGCTGCCAACCACCAATCTACTGCAGGCCTTTCACAACTAACCAGTTGCTAACAGCACCAATGCCATTTGCTTGCCCAGTAGCGTGTAAATTGAGCTGTTCTCAGGGTACTGTGGGGGTATGTCATGATGAGCCCCTGTCCAGATTTTTGGATTATGGACTTTGATAAGCCTGTTGAGCCTGTTTTCAGCTGTGACTCTTGCATTTGGTCAGAAGGTTATGGGTTCGTGTTCCATATGCTGCTTTATGCTGCAAGTATCATTATTTTTTTCTTCATTCGTAGGATGTGAGCATCACTGGCAATTCCAGCATTTATTGCCCATCCTTAATTGCCTTGAAGAAAGGTGGTGGTGAGCCACCTTCTTGAACCGCTGCAGTCCATGTGGTGTAGGTACACCCACAGTGCTGTTAGGAAGGGAGTTCCAGGATTTTGACCCAGCGATAGTGAAGGAACGGCGATATAGTTCCAAGTCAGGATGGTGGAAAACTTGCATACTGAAATACTGAAAAAGATTTCTCTGTACTTATGGAAAGGTGTGATTCAATTGCTAATACAATTTCCTCAATACATTTCAAAATTACTTTGTTTTAGCAGAAAATGATAATTGTGCATCCAGTCCGTGCAAGAATGGAGGATGGTGCCAGAATAATGCCACACAGTACAAGTGTTCCTGTGAAACTGGTTATCATGGTCTAAATTGTGAACTTGGTAAAGTACCTCCAATACTGTAAATCTTGCCAGATTTGACAGTCTAATAGGTTACAAGTATGGAGATAGAGAAGTTCTTAAAAGCATAAGACAATTACTAACTTCTTCTTGCAGCTTTGATCAAAACTGGTAGAAGATCTAGGAACTTAAGGCAACTCTGGGGAAATTCTGAGGTTGTGAGAGATGTGACAAGGGGGCAACAAACATTGATGGGCTCTGATGATGACATTTGGAAGGGTATTGATAAAAAAAATGGGCATTCATTGTAAAAACTGATGGGTACTGATGGTAAAAATAATGGACATTGGTAACAATAATGCATATTGAAAATGTTTTTAAATGATGGATATTGATAGTAAAATAATTAGCAGGTTTTGTCAGTAAACAATAATGGGCAGATAGTTAAAACTAATAGCTATTGATTGTAAAAAAAAGATTGACATTGATTGTAAAAATTGATGCTTTTGACGGCAAGAAATAATTTATCAATCACAAAAAATGATGGGTATTGACGGTAAAAAGTGACTGGTATTGAGAGTAAGCAATACCATTTGGTATTGGTGAATTGGTGAAAATGATGAATATTGATGCTGAAAATTATGCAGATTGAAAGTAAAAATGGATACTGATACTAAACAATGCTGGGCATGGACACTAAAAAATAATGCATTTGATATAGTAATGATGATGACTGATAATTAAATATAATAGATATTATCTACAAACAATAGATATTGATCATAAAGCATGATGTGTATTGACAGTAGAAAGTAATGGATATTGATTGTAAAAATCACAGAATCACCGAAATTATAGCATAGAAGAAGGCTATTTAACCAACGGGGTCTGTGCTGGAGCTTTGATGAGCAGTCGTTCTTAGTTCCATATCCCCGCCTTCTGTCTGTAACGCTGTAAGTTCCTCAAGTACCTGTCCAGGACTCTTTTTAAATTATTTATGGAGTCACCTTGCGCCACCTTTTCAGGTAGAACGTTCCAGACCCCAGCAACTCTGAAAAAAAAATTCTCCTTATCTCCCGTCTAGATCAATGGTTCTCAAAGTATGGCCAAGCGACCACTGGTGGTCTGTGAGGATCCTCCAGATGGTTCAGGGGCTGGTCCAAAATGCAAGTCATTGACATGCAACACCATGGCTGACGACATACAAGAGAACAAACCAGAATCCTCATCCCAATCACTAGGTAACATCAGACAACCAGACCTGCTCTCTCATGCACGGCACAAAACATCATAAGAGCGAGCAACAACAATATAGTTTTATAAGCAAGACTTATATTCTTGTTGGTTTTGTTTGATTAATATAGATGTAAGGTAAGTATTGAGGAGGTCTTGTGGCACAGTGAGTAGGAGGACCCACCATCCGTGGTTAACTAAAGAGGTTAAGGAAAGCATCAAACTTGAGGAAAAAGCATATAACTCCGCAAAGGTGAATGGCAGGTCAGATGATTGGTCAGAATATAAAGAACGTTAGAGAATGACTAAAATGTTAGCCAGGTGAAAGAAATTAGAGTATGAGAGGAAGCTAGCTAGAAATGTGAAAATGGATAGCAAGAGTTTCTACAGGTATTTAAAAAGGAAAAGAGTAAGTAAAGTGAGTGTTCATCCTCTAAAGAGTGACAGTGAGGAGTTAATAGTAGATAATAAGGAAATGGTGGAAGGAACAAACAAATATTTTGCTTCTGTGTTCACTGTAGAGGATACAAAAAACATTCCAGTAATAGCTGTAAATCGGGAGGTGGAGGGGAGCGAGGAACTTGGTGAAATTGAAATCAATAGGGAAGCGGTACTGAGCAAACTGATGAAGCTGCGGACTGACAAGTCTCCGGGTCCAGATGAACTTCATCCTAGGGTCTTAAAAGAGATGGCTAATGAGATAGTAGGTGCGTTGTTGTTAATTTTCCAAAATTCCCTAGATTCTGTAAAGGTTCAGGAAAATATCAAATATAACCCCTCTATTCAAGAAGGGAGGGAGGCAGAAAACAGGAAGCTATAGGCCATTTAACTTGATGTCTGTCATGGGGAAGTTGTTAGAATCAATCATTAAGTAGGTTATAGCTGGGCACTTAGAAGAGCTCAAGGCAATAGGGAAGAGTCAGCATGGTTTTGCGAAAGGAAAATCATGTTTAATCAATTAATTGGAGTTTTTTGAAGGAGCAACGTGCACTGTGGATAAAGGGGAGCCTGTAGATGTGCTGTACTTGGAATTCCAGAAGGCATTTGATAAGGTGCCACATTAAAGGTTATTACAGAAAATAAAAGTGCATGGCGCAGGGGGTAACATATTAGTATGGATAGAAGATTGGATGGCTGGCAGAAAGCAGAGTGTTTGCATAAGTGGGTCTTTTTCGGGTTGGCAGGATGTGACGAGTGGAGTCCCGCAGGGGTCTCTGCTGGGGCCTCAACTTTTTACAATTTACATCAATGACTTAGATGAGGGGGGTGAAGGCATGGTAGCTAAATTTGCAGATGACACAAAGATAGGTAGGAAAGTATGTTGTGGAGAGGACATGAGGAGGTTGCAGACGGGTATAGATAGGTTGAGTGAGTGGGTAAAGATCTGGAAAATAGAGTTTAATGTGGGAAAATGTGAAATTGTTCAAAAGAACAAAAAAGCAGAGTGTTATTTAAATGGAGAATGGCTGCATAATTCTGAGGTGCAAAGGGATCTAGGTGTTCTAGTACATGAGTCACAAAATGTTAGGATGCAGGTACAGCAAGTAATTAAGAAGGCTAATGGAATGCTATCCTTTATTACGAGAGGGATTGAACATAAAAGTAAGGATGTCTTGCTTCAGTTGTACAGGGCATTGGTGAGACCGCACCTCGAATACTGTGTGCAGTTTTGGTCTCCTTATTTAAGGAAGAATCTAAATGCATTGGAGGCAGTTCATAAGAACATAAGAAATAGGAGCAGGAGTAGGCCATTCGGCCCCTCAAGCCTGCCCCGCCATTCAATTAGATCATGGCTGATCTGCCCCAGGCCTCAACTCTTTTGTGTCTGCTCCTCATAGCCCTCAACTCCCTGATATTTCAAAAATCTATCTACCTCCTCCTTAAATGCTTTCAGTGATCTAACCTCCAGAACTCTCCTGGGTAGAGAATTCCAGATATTCACAACCCTCTGAGAGAAGAAATTCCTTCGCATCTCAGTTTTAAATGAGTCCCCTTATTCTGTAACTATGTCCTCTAGTTCGAGGTTTCCCCCACTAGTGGAAACATCTTCTCAACATCTACCCTGTCAAGTCACCCCAGAATCTTGTACGTTTCAATAAGATGACCCCTCATTCTTCTGAACTTTAATGGATAAAGGCCTAACCTGTTTAGCCGTTCTTGATAAGTCAACCCCTTCATCCCAGGAATCAGCCTAGTGAATCTCTCCTAGTGAACTGTCTCCAATGCCAGTATATCCTTTCTTAAATACGGGGACCAAAACTGTACACAGTACTCCAGTTGTGGCCTCACCAAAACCATATATAGTTGTAAAAAGACTTCCCTATTTTTAAACTCCAACCCCCTAGCAATACAGGCCAAAATTCCATTTGCCTTCTTAATTACTTGCTGCACCTGCATGGTAACCTTTTGTGTTTCATGCACAAGAACGCACAGATCCCTCTGTGCTACACTGTTTTGGAGTCTCTCTCCATTTAAATAATAGTCTGCCTTTTGATTCTTTCTACCAAAGTGCATGACCTCACACTTTCCTACATTTAAACCCCGTCCACCAAGTTTTTGCCCACTCACTCAGCATATCTATATCCCCTTGCAGATTCCTTATGTCCTCATCACAACATGCCTTCCCACCTATTTTTGTATTGTCAGCAAATTTGGATACATTACACTCTGGCCCCTCCTTCAAGTCATTAATGTAGATAGTAAATAATTGAGGCCCTAGGACTGATCCTTGTGGCACTCCACTAGTTAAGTCTTTCCAACCTGAAAAAGACCCATTAATCCCGACTCTCTGTCTTCTGTGTGTTAACCAATCCTCAATCCATGTTAATACATTACTCCCAAATCCGTGAGCTCCTATCTTGTGCAATAACCTTCTATGTGGCACCTTATCGAATGCCTTCTTGAAATCCAAATACACTACATCTACCGGTTCCCCTTTATCAACTCTGCTTGTTACATCTTCAAAGGATTCTAGCAAATTTGTCAAACTTGATTTCCCTTTCACAAAACCATGCTGACTCTGTTTGATTGCGTTAAGCTTTTCTAAATGTCCTGCTGTTTCTTCCTTAATAATGGACTCTAGCATTTTCCCAAAGACAGATGTTAGGCTGACTGGCCTGTAGTTTCCTGCTTTTTGTCTCCCTCCCTTCTTGAACAGGGGCATCACATTAGCGGTTTTCCAATCCGCTGGGACCCTCCCGGAATCCAGTGAACTCTGGAATATTTTGATCAATGCCTCCGCTATCCCTGCAGCCACTTCCTCAGAGGAGGTTTACTGGATTGATACCTGGAATGAGTGGGTTGTCTTATGAGGAAAGGTTGGACAGATTGGGCTTGTTTTCACTGGAGTTTAGAAGAGTGACGGGTGATTTGATTGAAGTATACAAGATCCCGAACGGCCTTGAGAAGGTGGACGTCAAAAGGATGTTTCCTCTTGTTGGTAAGTCCAGAACTAGGGGGCAGTGTTTTAAAATTAAGGGTCACCCTTTTAGGACAGAGATGAAGAGAATTTTTTTTCTCTCAGAGGGTTGAGCAACTTTGGAACTCTCTGCCTCAGAAGGCGGTGGAGGCAGGGTCATTGAATATTTTTAAGGCAGAGGTAGTTAGATTCTTGTTAGGCAAGGGAATAAAAAGTTATCGGGGGTAGATGGGAATGTGGAATTCGAACACAAGCAGATTAACCATGATTTTATTGAATGACGGAGCAGGCTCGAGGGGCCGAATAGTCTGCTCCTGTTCCTATTTCTTATGTTCTTATGTTCTGTAATCCTTCCAATATGTCTGTGGCAGGCGGTAAGAGTGGTAGAGTCTTCTGGTCAGCCATGCCTGACGTGGAGTGGCACCCCTCAAGCTATAGCCTCTGGTGACAGGCTAGCAGCCTGTTCCAGGAAAAACTACTATGGGAACAGGTGTAAGCACGTGCTTTGTCTGCCCCATGCGCCACTAGGTATGGGAAGAAAAAGGAAGAAAGTAATTGTGATGATTTTATAACATATTTGAATGTTTAAAATGAGCATGTTCTCTTATAGTACTAATGTTTATAATATGAAAATGTCTATACTTTTTTTCTGGCATGTATTAATAGTATACTTATGACATGAGACTGAAGCTCTCCTGCTTGGAACCAGACCTCACCTCGCTGGTGTCTCACCAAAAGCAGCTCTATTCTTCGCATTAATACAGATGAGACTTTTTTGTGGTCACAAGCAAAAGTGGAAGGGGCGGGACCAGTAGGTGATCCGGCAGTCTTTTGCCCCGCCTAAGTGATCTGCATATGAGAATGTTTGAGAATCATTGCTTTGGAGCTTTCGTTGATGATTTTAAATCTGTGGTATCTTGCTATTGACCTCACTCGTTAGAGGGAATAGTTTTTCTCCAGCTACTCTATAAAAACCCCACATCTTAATAACGTCTATGAAGTCACCTCTTTACCTTCACTGTTCCAAGGAGAACAGTCCTAACTTTTCCAACCTCTCCTTGTAACTGAAGACC
Organism: Cetorhinus maximus; assembly: GCF_964194155.1. Classification (NCBI taxonomy): domain Eukaryota; kingdom Metazoa; phylum Chordata; class Chondrichthyes; order Lamniformes; family Cetorhinidae; genus Cetorhinus; species Cetorhinus maximus. Next base: position 27,287,525 of record NC_135894.1, read on the forward strand.
CTCACCCCTGGTGATATCCTGGTAAAACTCCTCTGTACGTTTTCTAAGGACTGTACATCCTACCTGAAGTATGGTGCTCAGAATTGTCCACAATATTCCAGCTGAGACCTAATTAGTGACTAATAGAGTTCTAGCATGACCTCCTTGCTTTTATATTCTACTCCTTAATTTATAAACCCAAGTCACCTTTTTAACCACCCTATCAACTTTCCCTTCCATCTTTCAGGATTTGTGTGTTTGGTATTAAGATCTTTCTGCTCATCTGCACTTTTCAAAGTAATGCCATTATAATATGTCTTTCCATATTAGTTCTCCCAAAGTGCATCATACCATACTTCTCTGAATTAAACTCCATCTGCCATGCCTGTGTCCAATTCACCATCCTCTTTATGTCAGCCTGAAGCTTATAATTTTTTCATTACTTTCTACTATGTTGCAAAATTTCACATCTTCTGCAAACTTCATAATGCTGCTTCCTACACCTGGGTCTGGTTCATTTATAAAAATTGAAAAGAGTAATGGACCCAAAACTGATTGCTGGAAACATCACTGTAAAATCATCTGCCAGTCTGAAAGACATTCATCCACCAACTTGAAGACAATTTTGTATCTGTACCTCACTTTAAACCCCGTTAATGAGCTTTAGTCTTCTAAATAAGCCTGTGTGACATCTTGTCCACTTCCTTCCAAAAATCCATATATACATCTACCACACTACCTTGATTACCTTCTTTAATGACTCATCGAAGAATTCAAACAAGTCAGTCATATATGGTTTGCATTTAAATCCATGCTGGCTCTCCTTGATTAATCCATGGATTGTCAAATGAAAGTTTATTTTGTCCCTGATAATGGATTCTTATAACTTCCCCACCACCACCGTTAGGCTGACTGGTCTGTACTTTCCTGGTTAGTCCTCTCCCTTTCCTTGAACTGTTGTGCATCATAAGCAACCCTCCAGACCTCTGCCACTACTGTATTCAATGAGGATTGAAAGATTGTTACTAATGCTTCTGCAATTTCCACCTTTGCTTCGATCAGGAACCTAGGATGCATTCTAACCAAAACACACCTTTCAGTAATGCTAATCTTTTTATTATATCTTCTCTATCTATTACCATTCTTATGGAAGTCCATAACTTCCCACTCCTCTTTTAGTGTAACCTCCACATCATCCATTTCCTTTGTGACCATGAAGGTGAAGGGTTGTCATAAAAACCCAAATGATTCACTGATGTCCCATAAGGAAGGAAACCTGTCGTCCTTTCATGGTCTGACCTATATGTGACTCCAGTCCCACACTTCACTAATCCTTAACTGCCCTCTGAAGCGGTCTAGTAAAACACGTAGGTTTATCAAAACCACACTACCTGTGATTCAAGAAGGTAGCCAACCCCACCAGCTTCTCAGGTCAACTGGGAATGTGCAGTAAACACCGGCCTTGCCAGTGATGTCTTGAGAATGAATTAAAAAAGAATCCTGCTAGTGAGAACCTTCCATGGAGTCAGCATTAAAATAAGAGCTGCAGATTGTGCTTGCTCTGCAACAGAACATCCAATGAAAGTGTCCCATTTCCCGCATTTTAGAATTCTTAGCCCACTGTTACAGAAGTTAAGCCAGAAGCAACCAATCGCATTAGTTACCCCTGATAAAGCAGCACAAGAGGACCAATAGCTGAAGAAGTGATAAACACTTTACACAAACTTGCCTTATGCTGATTATGTGATGGCTGTGCTTTAATTGGTGCTATGGCACAAGTTGCTTATTATAATGAGGGATTTGTGAAAATATGTAGTCTTGGGTTTTTTCTTTACCTTAACGCATCCACTAGTTGGATATTACAAAGTGGCCATTTGTTTGGACAGTGCCATGTCATGAAGAACCTGAGGGCACAGTTAGTGTCTTCTTACAATTTAAATTCTGATCTTCATACTTCAAATAATTATTAATAGATTTCAATCTAGAAATCAATTTATCTTTTTGCTTGTGTAGAGAAAAGATAGATGATATATCACTGCTGGTTTCAATGGGAGTTTCCCTTGTGACCTGATAGTTAACCCATCATCCAATCACTTTGTACATAGACTGATGGATTTCAATAACTCTTTGAATTTCAGGTCCCTTCGACTGTTCGTCACATGGACAAACCTGTGACCACTTCTGTAAGTCAGACGATGGCACTTACATCTGTTACTGTGCCGCAGGATATAAACTTGGAGAGGATGAAAAGAGCTGTATTCCTGAAGGTAGGTGTTAAGATATTAAATATGTCCTGTACTTCATTCCATTACAAAAATCAGTGAAGACCCATGGTCTGCACCTGCAGAACTGGGAAAGTGGAGATGGGATTTAGCACCATTTTGTGCCAGCAGCAAGCTCTGCAGCAATGTACTGCAGCCCCAATGCAGCGAGCCCTGCAGCAATGTACTGCAGCCCCAATGCAGTGAGCCCTGCAGCAATGTACTGCAGCCCCAATGCAGCAAGTCCTGCAGCAATGTACTGCAGCCCCAATGCAGCAAGCCCTGCAGCAATGTACTGCAGCCCCAATGCAGCAAGCCCTGCAGCAATGTACTGCAGTCCCAATGCAGCAAGCCCTGCAGCCCCAATGCAGCAATGTACTGCAGCCCCAATGCAGCAAGCCCTGCAGCAATGTACTGCAGCCCCAATGCAGCAATGTACTGCAGTCCCAATACAGCAATATACTGCAGTCCCAATGCAGCAATGTACTGCAGTCCCAATGCAGCAAGCACTGCAGCAATGTACTGCAGCCCCAATGCAGCAAGCCCTGCAGCCCCAATGCAGCAATGTACTGCAGCCTCAAAGCAGCAAGCACTGCAGCAATGTACTGCAGCAAGCCCTGCAGCAATTTACTGCAGTCCCAATGCGTCAAGCGCTGCAGCAATGTACTGCAGCCCCAATGCAGCATGCCCTGCAGCAGTGTACTGCAGCCCCAATGCAGCAAGTCCTGCAGCAATGCATTGCAGCCCAATTCAGCAAGCCTTGCAGCAACACATTGTAGCCTGAATACAACAAACCCTGCAGCTACACATCACAGCTCCAGTGTAACTTTGACTTTGTGTCAATGACGGATCAGTTGAATAATCCCCAAGTGAAAAGGCTCTGAACCTGCTCCATTTCAAGTTTTCCAGCCTGATAGTGCAACCTTGCTTTTCCTTATGGACAGCTTCAACCACCGACTTAGGCAGTTAATTCCAGATGCCCACCACCCTTTGCATGAAAAAGTTTTTCCTCATGTACCCTCTAATCCTTCTACCAATCACCTTAAATCTGTGCCCCCTGGTAATTGACCCCTCAGCTAGGGGAAACAAGTCTTTCCTGTCTTCCCTATCTAGTCCCCTCATAATTTTGTACACCTCAATTAGGTCAACCCTCAGCCTCCTTTGTTCTAAGGATTGTAGCCTATCCAATCTTTCCTCATAGTGGCAATTTTTCAAGCCCTGGCAGCATTCTTGTAAATCTCCTCTGTATTCTCTCCAGAGTAATTATGTCCTTCCTGTAATGTGACCAGAACTGTACACAAAATTCCAGCTGTGGCCTAACCAGCGTTTTATACAGTTCCATTATAACATCCCTGCTTTTGTATTCAATACTTTGTTCAATAAAGGAAAGCATTCCATATGCTTTCTTAACTACTTTATCCACCTGTTCTACCACCTTCAGGGGCCTGCGGAAATGCACTCCAAGGTCTCTCACTTCCTCAACTTCTTTCAATACCCTCCCATTTATTGAGTATTCCCTTGCTTTGTTTGCCCTTCCCAAATGCATTGCCTCATACTTTTCCAGGTTGAATTCCATTTGCCACTTTTCTGCCCACTCAACCAAGCCATTGATATAATTTAGGAGACAACAGCTATCCTCTTCACTATCAACTACACGGCCAAATTTTGTGTCATCTGCAAATTTCCCAATAATACCTCCCATATTTATGTCCAAATCGTTAACATATACAACAAACAGCAAAGGCCCCAACACTGAGCCCTGTGGAACACCACTGGAAACCGTTTTCCATTCCCAAAAACATCAGTCAGAAAACAGAATAGAAAACATGGAATCCAGGTCCCGAGCTATTTTCAAGAGATATGCCAGGATTCCACTTTGGCCGCTGTCAGAATCTGAGAGGCAATGACGTTTTTAGCTTTTTCCCTCAACTGATATCTTTAAAAGGAATCTCAGCTGCTCAGGTGCCATGCTGCTCAGTATGTTTTACTGAGCCTAGTGTTATTGAGGGACCCGGGAGGGTTTTCACCCTGTTGGAGGTGGACATAGGCCTGATGATTGGCACCATTCCACATTACCCGTAATAAAGTATTAAACACGGGAGCATCTGTCTGCCTGTCTTACTCTAATGCCAACATTGCACCTCAGCCAATGCTTTGACACCTGGCAAAGTAGCATTAACTGCCACCTCTGAATGTGGCATTTACACAATCTGATATTGGGTAGAGGTGAGAAATGACAACAGTAAAGAGGTCACTTGTGGGAGAGGTTTATAGGCCCCCTAACAGTAATCACACTGTTGGACAGGGTATACAGGAAGAAATAATGGTGGCTTGTGAGAAAGGTACGGTGATAATCATAGGTGATTTTAATCTACATATAGATTAGACAAATCAGATTGGCACAGTTAGCCTGCAAAATGAGTTCAGAGTGTTTTCAGGACAGTTTCTTAGAGCACCACATTCTAGCACCAATCAGAGAGCAGTCTATACTAGATCTGGTAATGTGCAATGAGGCAGGATTAATTAATGACCTCATAGTGATGGCACCCCTAGGGTAGCAGTGATCATAATATGACTGAATTTCACAATCAGTTTGAGAGAGAGAAGTGGATCTAAGACTTATAAACTTAAATAAGGGCAATTATGAGGGCATGAAGACAGAGCTGGCTAAAGTGAACTGAAAATTACGTTAAGGATAGGTCAGTCAAGATGCAATGGCAGACATATAAGGAAATTTTTCAGAATACTCAGAAAAAATACATTCCACTGAGAAAAAAAGACTCTGAGGGAAGCTCACACCATCCATGACTAACTAAAGAAGTTAAAGATAGTGTCAAATTGAAAGGAAAAAGGTGTATAATTCTGGAAAGATGAATGGCAGGTCAGAAGATTGGACAGAATATAAAGAACAATAGAGAATGACTAAAAGATTAATAAGGAGGGAGAAATAAGAGTAAGAGAAAGCTAGCTGGACATACAAAAAGATAGTAAGAGTTTCTACAGGTATTTAGAAAGGAAAAGAGTAAGTAAAGTAAGTGTTGGTCCTATAGACAGTGAGAATGGGGAATTAATAATGGAAAATAAGGAAATGGCAGATAAATTGAATAAATATTTTGCATCTGTCTTTACTATAGACGACACAAATAACATCCCAGAAATAATTGTGAATCAGGAGGTGAAAGGTGTGGGGGGTTAGGAACTTAAAACAACTACAATCATCAGGGGAAGGGTACTGAGAAAATTGTTAGAACTAAAAGCTGACAGGTCTCCAGGTCCTGATGAAATTCATCCTAGGGTCTTAAAAGAAGTTGCTGCTGAGACAGCAGATGCATTGGTTTTAATTTTCCAGAATTCCCTAGATTTTGGAAAGGTCCCATCAGATTGGAAAACAGCGAATGTGATTCCTCTATTCAAGAAAAGAGGGAGACAGAAAGCAGGAAACTACAGGCCAGATAACTTAACATCTGTTACAGGGAAATTGCTGGAATCTATTATTAAGGAGGTTATAGCAGGGCACTTAGAAAATCTCAATGCAAATAGGCAGAGTCAACGTGGTTTTGTGAACAGGAAATCACGTTTGACTAATTTATTGGAGTTCTTTGAGGAAGTAACAAACAACATAGATAAAGGGGGACCTGAATGTGGTGTACTCAGATTTCCAGAAGGCATTTGACAAGGTACCACATCAAAGGTTACTGCACAAAATAAGATTTCATGGTGTAGGGGGTAACATATTAGCATGGAGAGAGGATTGGTTAGCTAACAGGAAAAAGAGAGTAGGCATAAATGAGTCATTTTCTAGCTGCCACGATGTCACAAGTGGAGTGCCACAGGGATCAGTGCTAGGGCTTCAACTGTTTACAATTTATATCAATGACTTGGATGAAGGGATCGAATACATGGTTGCTAAATTTGCTGATGACACAAAGATAGGTAGGAAAGTAAGCTGCAAAGAGGACATAAGGACTCTGCAAAGGGGCATACATAGGTTAAGTGGGTGGGCAAAAATTTGGAGTATAATGTGGGAAAATGTGAACTTACCCACTTTGGCAGGATGAATGGAAAGCAGCATATTATTTAAATAGAGAGAGATTGCAGAAATCTGAAGTACAGGGGGATCTGGGTACAAGAATCAGGAAAAGTTAGTATGCAGGAACAGCAAGTGATTAGGGAGGCAAATGGAATGTTGTTGTTTATTGCAAGGGGAGTGGAATATAAAGGTAGGGATGTTTTACTACAGTTATACAGTGAGACCACATGTAGAGTACCATGTACAGTTTTGGTCTCCTTATTTAAGAAAGAATATAAATGCATAAGAAGCAGTTCAGAGAAGGTTCACTCGACTGATACCTGAGATGGGGAGTTATCTTACGAGGAAAGGTTGAGCAGGTTGGGCTTGTACCCATTGCAGTTCAGAAGATTAAGAGGTGACCTTATTGAAACATACAAGATCCTGAGGGGTCTTGACAGAATGGATGCTGAAAGGATGTTTCCCCTTGTGCAAGAAACTAGAACTAGGGGAAACAGCTTGAAAATAAGTCTCCCATTTAAGACAGAGATAAGAAGAATTTTTTTCTCTCAGATGGTCATGAATCTTTGGAACTCTCTTCCCCAGAGAACAGTGGAGGCAGGGTCAATTAATATTTTTAAGGCAGAAGTAGGTAGATTCTGGATGAACAAGAGAGTCAAAGGTTATCAGAGGTAGGCAAGAATGTGAAGTTGAGGCCACAATCAGATCAGCCATGATCTTGATCTTATTGAATGACGGAGCAGGCTCAATGGGTCGAATAGCCTGCTCCTCTTGATTGAAACACATGAGACCCTAAGGGGTCGTGACAGGATGCATAGTGTTGAACATGTCTGTGTTCCCCTCTGCAAGCTCTCTTTCTACTCTGAATGACACATTTCCCAACTCGTTTTTTTCTGGACGGGGACCCGTGCACACCTATGCTACAGATCAGAGACTCGGGCACACCATTTGTCAGCTGCCCTGAAAATGATGCATCAAGATCTCTGGGAGGTGCTGCTGGGGTTGGGGAGGGGGGGAGCTGTGGGAGGCGGAGCATTTGTAGGGGAGGGGGAGGGAGTTGTTTCCCGCAAAGTCAGAATACAGTCGTGTAGGTTCTGTTGACAGCACCAACCTGTGGGGAGAAGGTGCATGGAATATCAGAGCCATTGCTGCAATTCTAAGCCAAGCACTGTCTATTTTATGTTGAACAGTGCCTTATCCGTGTGGAAAGGTGATGGTCGCTTCATCGATCGAAGATACAGATTTGATCCTCAGGGCAATCGATGGTGACCAAAATTGTAGGAAGGGCGAATACCCTTGGCAGGTGAGGATTTACTGCACAATAAGGCCCTGTGACACTCATCGTATGAGCCATGTTCTGGTGGCTGCATCCTTTTACCCTCTTGATGGCAGGGTAGTGTCCTCTTCCAAAACATATCTACCTCTCGCCCTAGGACATCAATGCACCCTTGCACCTGGCTGGTATTGCACTGAGTGCAGTGGACAATGTGGGCAGTGAACTCAACATAATCTTCCTACTTCCCCAACCATCTCTCTATGACGTTTTCTGAAAGTCTGCGTACCTTGCTTCAGCAATAGAAACCTCACATTCTCGTATTGTATCAGTCCTGACCACTAATCAGATCAATTTTAGTTTCATGTAGGTTTTTTCAAATTATCATTGGAATTTCAAAGCCCACTCACTGCTACTCATCATCAGCTTGTAAATATTTCTGGACTAATTCCTGCTCCAAATGTCTCTGCTAGGAACTATTAAATGTAAATAAAGGCAACTGCAAAGATATGAAGACAGAGTTGGCTACATTGGACTGGGGAAATAGGTTAAAACACTAGAGAAGCAGTGGCAGACATTTAAGGAGATATTTCATAACTCTCAATAAAAACATATTCCATTGAAAAGAAAGACACTACCAGAAGAATGCACCATCCGTAGTTAACTAAGGAAGTTAAGGGAAGGCATTACATGGAAAGAAACAGTGTACAATGCTGCAAAGATTTATGGTAGGGCAGAAGATTGGCGAAATTTTAGAAAATGGCAAAGGATGAATGGAAAAAAATAAAAAGAGGGAGAAATTATATTATGAGAATAGATTAGCTAGAAATAAAAAAATAGGTAAGAGCTTCTACAAATGTGCAAAACAGAAGAGAGTAGCTAAAGTAAACGTTGGCCCCTTAGAGACAGAGAAATTAATACTGGAAAACACAGAAACGACAGAGACTTCGAACAAGTATCTTGCATTTGCCTTCACAGAAGATGACAGAAAAAACATCCTAAGAGTAGTTGGAAGTCAAGGGGAAGAAGGGAGGGAGGAACTTAAAATTGGAGAAAAATAGGAAAACTAGTGTGACTAAAGGTTGAAAAGTCCCTTGGACCCGATGGGCTACATCCCAAGGTCTTAAAAGAAGCAGCTGCAGAGATGGTGGGTGCATTGTTTGTAATCTTTCAAAATCCCTATGAAAGGTCTCAGTGGATTGGAAAACTGCAAATGTAACACCTCTATTCAAAAAAGAAGGGAGACAGAAAGCAGGAAACTATAAGCGTTTAGTCCAACATCTGTCAATGGGAATTGACTAGAATCCATTATTAAGTAGTAGCAGGGCATTTAGAAAATCATATTACAATCAAGCAGAGTCAGTATGGGTTTATAAATGGGAAATTGTGTGTTTGATAAATTTATTAGAGTTCTTTAGTGTGTAACCAGTAGGGTGCATAGAGGGAAACCAGTATATGTAGATTTCCAAAGGCATTCAATAAGGTACCACATAAAAAATTATGGCACAAGAACAGAACTCATGGTGTTGGGGCAATAAATTAGTATGGATAGATTGGTTAACTACAGAAACAGAGTCAGGATAAATTGGTCAATTTAAACTGGCAAACTAACTCGTGGAATTCCACAGGGATCAGGGCTGTGGCCTCAATTATTTACAATCTAAATTAATGATTTGGTGAAGAGACAGACTATATTGTAGCTAAATTTGCTGATGAGACAAAGATAGGTAGAAAAGAAAGTTGTGGGGAAGACACAAAGAGTCTGCAAAGGTATATAGATAGGTTAAGTGAATGGGCAAAAATTTTGCAGATGGAGTATAATGTGGGAAAATATGAGGTAGCCCACTGGAAAGAATAGAAAAGTAGAAAATTATTTAAATGCAGAGAGACTGCAGAATGCTGCAGTCCAGAGGGATCTGGGTGTCCTGGTACATGAATCACAGAAGTTAGCTTGCAAGTAATTAGGAAGGCAAATGGTTCATTGGCCTTTATTACAAGGGGAATGGAGAATACAGGTAGAAAAGTTTTGCTGCCATTGTACAGGGCATTGATCAGACCACACCTAGAGTACTTTGTACAGTTTTGGTCTCCTTATTTAAGGATGGATATACTTGCATTGGAGAGAAGGTGCATTAGGTTGATTCCTGGGATGGAAGGGTTGTCTTATGAAGAAAGATTGAGCAGTTTGGGCCTGTATTCATTGGGCTTATAAGAATGAGAGATCCAATTGAAACACATAAGATTCTGAGGCAGCTCGCCAAGATAAATAGATGTTGAGAGGATGTTTCCCTTCATGGGGGAATATCGGTCCTGTCACTCTGTTGCACATGTGGATACTAGACTCCTTCCACTTCACAAATCATCTTCATGGGGAGCCATGCCACTGCCAAATCACTGTTCTGTTGAGGCCCTCAGGTCTAGGTCACTGAGCTCCTCCACTGAGAGAAATTCTACTCTGCCTTCCATGGAGGAACATCCCACTGCCCCCTCCCACATCCAGGTCCTTACACTCTCAGTTTTACCCCTGTGAAAACATTCCTTACTCATGATCTACTTCCTGCTGAGTGAGCACACTATCTCTCATGTGAGGGCAGGTGCTGGATCCATGATACGGATGGTAAGCACAGGGCAGGAGATGTGCAACTTGAAGTGCTCGGCTGGCCCTCTGGTTCTCCTCTACCTTTGAGCTACCACTGAGGAAGTTAAAAACAGTCTTTAGCTATACGAACCATCAAATGGTCCTTCGAAGAAATAGGGCTGGAGTCAAAGCCTACTGAAATGCCTTGTTATTCTACATGCTCCTCAGGAAAACTCTAATCTTCCATACCAACCTGCTCCCAGCACTTTTGTTCCTACTTGCCTGCTTTCCACAACTTTTCCTGTGACCTTTACGACAGGCTTTAAACTTTCACCCTTGTGAGCATCAGAACTTTTGATACTGGACCAAATCAGAAAGTTTCAAGAGTGCTTCCAAGCAAAACCTCATTAAATTGCACCTATTCAGATATCTGTCCAAAGGTGAGGTGGTGATTGTGAATTTTGATGCAAGAAAAAACATCTTTCTTCAGCGTAGCCTGATTGAGGCGATTCTCTCTTCATCCTGTTCCTGTTCTGCCTCCATCCATTATTACCATAGATTGGGGAATGGTCTGGAGACTTTGATGTGACAACACTGTTTAAAGGCAGTTTGCCTGAGCTCTCTTCAGCAGCAGGAGTACAACAAAATTATCTGAATCACACTAGTAACTGCAGCGAAGTTAACCAAAGCTTCAACCAGCCACTTGCTCCTCAATCTACTGACCATGACCTGGTTAATACAGATATGAGCAAAGCCAGGAGCTGAAACGGCAGAATTTCATATTACAAATACAGAATTACCTGGAAAAACTCAGCAGGTCTGGCAGCATCGGTGGAGAAGAAAAGAGTTGACGTTTCGAGTCCAACATGACCCTTCAACAGAACTGAAGTATAGTTAGGAGAGGGGTGAAATATAAGCTGGTTTAAGGTGGGGGGCGGGGGGAAAGAGAAGTTGAGGGTGGGGTGGTTGTGGGGACAAGCAAGCAGTGATAGGAGCAGATAATCAAAAGATGTCACAGACAAAAGGATCAAAGAGGTGTTGATGGTGGTGATATTATCTAAGAAAAGTGCTAATTAAGAATGGATGGCAGGACACTCAAGGTACAGCTCTAGTGGGGGTGGGGTGGAAAGACTAACAAGGTATTAGTTGTAGATTTAAAAATAATGGAAATAGGTGGGAAAAGAAGAATCTATATAAATTATTGAAAAAAAAAACAAAAGGGAGGGGGAAGAAACGGGGTGGGGATGGGGGGAGGGGGAGTTTAAGATCTAAAGTTGTTGAATTCAATATTCAGCCCGGAAGGCTGTAAAGTGCCTAGTCGGAAGATGAGGTGCTGTTCCTCCAGTTTGCGTTGGGCTTCACTGGAATTTCATATTCATTAAATTGGCCATCATTCCCATGCATTCATCCATGCATTCCATTCCCCATTCCCAGGATATCCTGACACAATGATAAATGGGGTGGATTGCAGGGTTGTCCTAGTCCTGGCTGGGATTCCAACCCTCAACCCCCAACCAGAAACCCAGTCTTAAACAATTCTAACTTGCAGAATTTCTGGGCTAAGATGGCTCATGTGTTTCTACCCTAGGTACTTTTAAAACATGACAATGAAGCAGTCTGCGCAGGTGCCATTCTAAATAAGGACTTTGTGCTAACCTCAGCTGACTGTGTAAACCAGTTGCATTCCTTCACAGTTGTTGTGGGTGAGTGCTTTCAACTTTAGTTTCTGCCTTTCTGTACTCAAATTAGATTTGATGACATTGTGACAGTGACATTATGTTTTATTTTCTCCCCTTTTCTCTTTAAAGCACTGCCTTAAACGCAGCAATGCCCATCGGCATCATATCTCCGCTGCCTCTGTCTGTTGGCCATTTGTGAGCCTAATTATTGTGTCTAAGACAGCTATTTAACCATAGGCAGCACTGTCCTAACCAGCCAACTCATGTAAGGGCTTTCCAGCAGGGATGGTGACCAGCAGCAGGAACTATGGCAGGTATTTGTCCCCTATGCCCACAGCCATAGGGTGAGGCCAGTTGTCTCGTATACTACCAGCTGAATTAGAATATTATGCTGAGAGGATGAGGTGAACTAAGGTGAGAGGAAGCTGGTATGGTCATAAGCACCAGCATAAACTAGTTGGGTCAAATGGCCTTTGTGTGTGCCATAAATTCTATGTAATTCTACAAATTTACTGCTAATATTTCTGTTATTTATACATAGCATCGAAGATATTATTTGAAGTACCTCAGATGTACATTCAAACATTCAATTGCTTTAATTTTACAATGCTAGCTATTCTCTGCTCCATATCCCTGCTGTAGTGCTCCTGTCCAGGAGGGAGCATTCTCCCAGTTCCTGGTCAATTATTATCCCCTCAAACTGCTTTAGATGGTGCTGGTTATCTCATTTTTATTTGTAGGACTTTCCTGTGTGCAAATTGGCTGGTGTCTCCCTACAAATGACTGCACTTCAAAAATAACTCATTGGCTGTAAAGTACTTTGGGACACCATGAAGTAGTGAAAAATTATATATAAATACAACTACTGTTTCTCTTATTATTTTTCAGACCAATATCTTTTTCAAAAATTGAAAACATACATTTCTGCAAAAGGATAATCTACTTTGTCCTTTTTGTTTTATATAGGCGAGAACAACCTGGAAGTAAACGAAGGTAGTGAGCAAACACACAATATCAGTCAAATACACATTCATTCAAGGTACTCCCGAGTTACTTTTGAGAATGACATTGCACTACTGAGGTTAGAGACACCAATCGAGTTCAACAACTACACCATCCCTATCTGTCTTCCCGAGACAGACTTTGCAGAATTCTTTTTGATGAACTTGGAATATGGGGCCATAAGTGGATGGAAACAGAAACAGGGCCGCATCAACCAGCCAGTTCTACTTGGCGTCCCATATGTTCCTTATGTCGAATTTTCAAAATGTGAGAGGCTGCAGCATTTTCCCGTTGTACATCGAATGTTTTGTGCGGGTTTCGAAGAACTGGAAGATCCGCTGTGCTACTTAACCAGAGGAAGTCCCTTCGTCACTAAGTACAGGGATGTCTGGTATTTGACAGGCATGAGTTTAGGAGCAGGAGAATATAACTGCTCCATGGTACCAGTTTATACAAAGGTATCAAGGTACATAAATTGGATTAAAAAAACAATGGCTTGATCAGTCTTGGGTCTCTAGATGTGCACCCAACGTAACAAATTAACATGACTTCAGGATGTATTTTTGCCACCAATACTCCTATAGACAGAGAAACAGGAGTGGAGAATTGAGTTGAATTGAGTATTCTTGAGAACCAAAATAGTGATTAAAAAATGATTACTGACTCAAGTCCTACTTCTGTTCCCTAATTCTAACTCCATGGGGCTGTTTACAAAAACAAAAATGGATCCTTAAGCTTGTAGATAGCAACTGGTTTTAACCATTCCTGGAAATATGTAGAGCTACTGATGAAATGATGTGATTGTAAACTGATGTAATAAACAGATGCAATAGAATTACACTGATACCAGTGATAGTGATGATGCTGCTGATAGGGCTGGTGATGGGTGATTGTGTCAGGTGACGATTACGATAGTAACAATGACATTGGCGATGATGATCGGTGTTGGTGATGTGTGCAAGATGTGTTTCTCCCACATATCCTATATTCAAATAATTTTATGGAAGATGACAGATTTCTAACAGAACCCATGCAATTATATTTTTGTCTATTCTGAACTCTCTATCTGTAGCCTTATGGTTTAGCACAAACACTGATTAGCGAATGAAAAACCAACACTAATCTGAATATTTAAGCATAACTAGTTGATATCCGGTGCCATTGATCATGACAGCCTGGGGCCAGAGAAGTCCCAGAGGATCCCAGAGAGGCCGATAATGAAGCTGCCAATGTTGTTGGTCCAGCCAAGAGGAACAGGAAATTACGTGCAGCACAAAAGGTAATGGGACAGCTGAGTCACAAAAAGTGATCATTTCCTGAGATCACAGCACCTAAAGAGGGCATCAACTTGTCATGGTCTAAGTAAAACCACCTCTCCTCAAAATTAACCATCGAATCATAATTATGAGCATCAGCATGGTACCATTCCCCATTATTCTATTAGATAAACAAATAACAAGCAGTCATTGCATCAAATAATTCCAGTGATCTAGTACTGTCACAAAAGCCTCATCAGTTTCTGCACCATGGACACCCCTTGTGGCCGCCTGACCTTTGCTTTGTCATATCCTATCATTTCTATGTCACACCTGGGACAGCTGTTCCAAATTACAAGAGCCCCTTGGGTTTGAGGTGACTGGCTCCGCTCCACTCCGTTCCGCCCGGGGATCGGCGCAGGGATAGGATCATTCTTTATTGGGACAGAGGTTGCTCCAATCTGGTAGAGTTGGAGGCTTCCGCAATGAGTTAAAGATTGGCTGATGTTCCTGCTTCCATGAGGGGGACCAAGCCCCAACAACTCCACACGATGCTGAGAGTAGGATCCTGGTCACCAGCAATCAGTGCGACAACTGATCTCAGTGAAGCAGAAAGATCCTGGGATCCCGGACTAACTGAATACCATCTGGTGGTGCAAGAATACTGCCTTGTATACAACTATCTCACCTTATCAGCGTTATCTGTAGGCGCAGAAAATGCTGGAAAAACTCAGCAGGTCCGGCAGCATCTGTGGAGAGAGAAAGAGTCGGAACATTAACTCTTTCTCACTCCAGAGACGCCGCTAGACCTGCTGAGTTTTTCCAGCATTTTCTGTTTTTATTTCAGTTTTCCAGCATCTGCAGCATTTTGCTTTTATTATCTGTTGACACCCCAAGATACTGGCTTTAGGCTGCTCAGCTCAGGGTAGCAGTGCTGCCAGAGATAAAGGTGACTGCATTCTCATGCTCTTCAGCAGCATTCTTTCTCCTTTCCTGTTTTGCCACGTCTGGATGGGGAAAGAAAAAGTTTGCATGCAGGTCAGGCAGAGTCAGAGCTATCAGAAACAGGTACTTTGTGGATCTCTTATGAGGAAGCTGGTGGAGAGACTGAAGAATATATACATTCTCATGAACTCACATTTGTCACAATGTCCGACCTCCCCTTCACCCGCCCCACATCTTCATTTTCAACTGCGAGGCCAGTTAATTTCAATGATTGATAGCACCACTTCTTTTTGATGACTTAAGTGAGTGAATGCCTAGCATTATGTGCTGGATTCCTGTGCAGGAGGAACCCATAGTATTAAGTGGCTGTAGGTCTACAGATCCTGCAGTGTCAACCTGTCAATTTTAATGGTAGTAATGGTAGGTGGAAGGAGTAAGGAATGAAATGCTGAGAGTTCAATGCATGACAGGATGTGAGAACTGACATGAGTGATGCCAAGTTATATTGTTTCTATGGCGAGCAACAAGGTGCAATGTGATATCCCAAAGGGCATTGCTTGAATATTGGGGCAGGACACTGCAATTTGCATGTGTTTCTATAAGCTGCGTTGCTATTCAGCAGACATGCTGAACTACCTTTACTGCCCTAGCGAAGTCATTAAACTGCACATGTCGCTGTAATCTGGCCTTTGGGGTTATGGAGGTCCGTCTCATAGCCATATCCTTCACGTGTACCATGCTGCTGTGTATAATAGCTTCTTCCCTGTACTATCAACCATTGCACTCTCTCAGATAGCACCGGCCCTTGCATTCTCGCTTTCCAGAGGCTCCTTTAAATGGATCCACCCTTTCAAATAATGAGGCTTCACCCACCTATTTCTCTGAATTTTCTGCCCCTTTCTGGAGAAAAAGGAATTACCATTTCAGACCTATGAGCTTTATTCAGAAATTCTGATAAAAGGTCATCACACATTTTTAAAATTTATTCATAGGATATAAGGGTGGTTGGCAAGGCCAACATTTATTGCCCTTGAAATGGTGGTGGTGAGACACCTTCTTGAACTGTTCAGTCTGTTTGGTGTTAGGAAGTTCCACATTTTTGATCTAGCGACAGTGAGTGAAGGAACGGTGATATAGTTCCAAGTCAGGATGTTGCATGACCTGATGGTGTTCCCATACACCTGCTGCCTTTGTTCTTCTACATGGTAGAGGTCACAGGTTTGGAAAGTGCTGGCAAAGGAGGCTTGGCGAGTTGGGTCAGTGCACCTTGTTGATGTGCACATTACTGCCATTGTGCACTGATGGTAGAGGCAGTGAATGTTTAATGTGGTGGATGGGTGCCAGTCAAGCAGGTTGCATTGTCTTGGATGGTGTCAAGCTTCTTGAGTGTTGTTGGAGCTGCACTCACCCAGGCAAGTCGAGTGTATTCCATCACACTCCAAACTTTTGCCTTGTAAATGATGGACAGGCTTTGGGGAGTCAGGTGAGTTACTCGCCATGGAATTCCTAGCCTTTCATCAGCTCTTGTATAGTATCTGGTCCAATTTTTGTTAATGATGGGGAATTCAGCGACGATAATGCCGTTGAATATCAAGGGGAGATAATTAGACTCCCTTGGAGATGGTCATCACCTGGCACTTTTGAAGTGCTAATGTTACTTTCTATTTATCAGCCCAAACCTGAATTTTGTCCAGGTCTTACCGCGTACAGGCACAGACTGCTTCAGTATCTGATTTCCAAACAAAGTCATATTGGACTCAAAATGTTACGTCGATTTGTCCTTCCACAGATGCTGCCAGACATGCTGAGTTTTTCCAGCACTTCCTGTTTTCATTTCAGTATCTGAGGAACTGCAATGGAACAGAACTCTGAAATCACCAGCAAATATCCCCAATTCTGATCTAATGATGGAGGGAAGGTCATTGGTGAAGCAGCTGAAGATAGCTGGACCTAGAACACTGCCCTGAGGAACTCATACAGCAACGTCCTGTGGCTGAGATGATTGGTCTCCAACAACCACAACCATCTTCCTTTGTGCTAGATATGATTCCAACCAGTGGAGAGTTTTCCCCCTGATTCCTAGTGACTTCAAGGAGCCCAAGAAAAATTGATGCCACACTCAGTCAAATACTGCCTTGATGTCAAGGGCAGTCACTCTCACCTCACCTCTGGAATTCATCTCTTTGGTCCATGTTCGGATCAAGACTGTAATAAGGATTGGAGTCACGTGGTCCTGGCAGAATTCGAACTGAACACTGGTGAGCAACTTATTGTTGAATAAGTGTCATTTGAAAGCATCGTCAACAATACCTTCCATCATTTTGTTGATGATTGAGGGTGGACTGGTGGGACAATAATTGGCCAGGTTGGATTTGTCCTGGGAAATTTTACACGTTACCCACAGATGCTGCCTGACCTGTTCGGTGCTTCCAGAATTTTATGTTTTTTATTTCAGAAGATTGTATAAAACACTGATGAGGCCACAACTGGAGTATTGTGCGCAGTTCTGGTCACATTACAGGAAGGACATAATAGTTCTGGAGAGAGTGCAGAGGAGGCTTACAAGAATATTGCCAAGGTTAGAAAAGTGTAGCTACGAGGAGAGATTGGATATGTTGGGGTTATTTTCCTTAGAACAAAGAAGGCTGAGAGGTGACTTGATTGAGGTGTACAAAATTATGAGGGGAATAGATAGAGTGGACAGGATAAAATTGTTTCCCTTGATGGAGAATTCTAGAACCAGGGGACATAGATTCAAGATAAGTGGCAAAAGGTGTAGGGGGGACATGAGGAAGAACTTTTTTACGCAGAGGGTAGTGGGTGTCTGGAATTCGCTGTCCAAGTTGGTGGTAAAGGCAGAAACTCTAAACTCTTTTAAAAAGTACCTGGATCTGCACCTTAAGTGCTGTAAGCTGCAGGGCTATGGGCCGGGTGCAGGAAGGTGGGATTAGAAAGGGCACCTGGGTGTCCTCGGGCTGGCATGGACAAGATGGGCCAAATGGCTTCCTTCTGTGCTGTAACTTTTCGATGGTTCTAAGAGGCAAGGTTAGCAGAGGAAATATTGTGTGAAATATATTTTGCATGAAATTTATTTTCTGGTGTGGGTAGGGATGGAATGTTTGAGGGCAAGCTGGCAAAGCAAAAAACTCAAATTTTTGGTCTTGTGCGTGTTCCATTTTGAAACATTTTAGGATAGATGAGGTACAAATTATTAATATGGTGATATCAATCTAAATTCTTCAGTTTCTGCAGCAGAGATATATAAACAGTGTGCTTCAATAAAAAAAGTTTGTATTAATTACAACATCATTGTCATTTAACAAGTTCAAGTTAACAAAATATATCTTGCATCACATTTGCATCTTTAATGAGAAATACAAAATTACACTGGAACAATGACAGAGGAAATACATCAAACAATGGCAGGAAATACTCACTGGAATGCAAGTCACATTATCCTTAGCTTTACATACAATCCTTGGTGATGAGGCCATCAGCCTGCAACACGTGCGTGTCCTGGGATTGACGTGGGGAAGCAATATATGAACATCTGACCTCCTTTGATTAACACACAGAGGACAGTGGTGGGAAAGGATTCTGTTTACTGACAACAAGCTTCTGATGCTGGTGAGAGATATAACCCTTGATGTGTCCCTACAAAACAAAGAATGAAATGTGACCACACGCAAATGCTACTCTATAACGATTTAGCAAAAGGACTTGCATTTTTATAGTGTCTTTCACGATCTCAGGATATCCCAATATGCTTCACTGCTAATGAAATGCTTATTGAAATGTACTCACTATTGTCATGTAGGCAATGATACAGCCAATTTGTGCACAGTAAGCTCCCACAAACAGCAGCATTTGTAAGCAGATAATCTGTTTTAGTGATGTTGGTGAGTGATAAATTTTGGCCTTCCAAATAGTCCCATTTAATTACTTATACATACTTGAGAAGGTCAGGTGGGGCCTTAGTTCAACCAAAAGACAGCACCTCTAAGAGTGTTTGGATGTGCACTTGTGATGCCATGGCATACAAGGCTGTGGGCCTAGAGCTGGAAAATGGGATTAGATTAGTTAGGTATTTATTTGACCAGTGCAGACTCGATGGGCCGAAGGGCCTTTTCCTGTGCTATAGACCTCTATGACTCTATGAGTGTGGTCAAGTTTCCAGACTGGGACTCCAGCAACCAGTTACATCAACCTTTTGACTCACGAGTAAGACAAGTGAGAGTGCTAGCCATTGAGCCACATTGACACCAATTGTTAACGGCCCTCAAACAGACAACGCTGTCATAATGACCTCTTCACCCACCATAAAGCTACCCAAGTAGCCCCTTCAAAGAACAGGGGTTAGCCGACCTGGTGGCACACAGCAAAATCTCATCTGCTAAGCCCTTGCTCTGTCAATTAATATAGAAAATGATGGAAAACGCTGTCATAAACCTTGGCAATTTTAAAGATAAACTCACAGTATAAATTTAAAATAATTTCTGTCCATTACAAAGTAGGACTTATAATTACTGCTAGCTTCCAACCTCAGTCATGAGTGCAAGTGAAGCAACTAATAGTGTCCTTAGTTTAAAAAAAACTAACAATATCCACCAACACCAACTCAGTAAGATTCAACTCATCAGTCCCTCTCCATCCAGAGTCCATGTCTGATTATTGGACCCCATCAGTCCCTCTCCATCCAGAGTCCATGTCTAGTTAACAATCTTCTTCCTCCTTCCCTTTTGCAAGTTCTTCTTTACTTTTATTTTGTATTCAGTCCTTTCCCATCACCCTCCAACCTACTCCAGAATACAGATATTAACTGGGGTCATTCATATTCTAAGCATACAAGTGTGAGGGAGGGTGCAATACTCAGCAGATTCAGGTCAGAGCGATGCAGAGGGTACCTGTATATGTTGACTTGTGATACTGAACACTGGCTGGACCCCAAAACCATGATGCTTCTAGGTATGGGAGTTACCTATATTTCTTTCTTTTAGAAAATGCTAAACACATGAATATTTATATTGTTTAGAAGAAATGTGCTACAATTAAGAATTTATGAATCACAGAATCTTATAGTATAGGAGGAGGCCATTTAGCCCATCATGCCCCTGCCAGCTCTTGAAAAAGCTATCCAATTAACTCTATTCCCCCTGCATATTTAATGCACTTTTATCAAATCTAACAATGATAGTTAGAACATTTTGTAATCTATGGCCCAGAGCTTCCAATCTCCGGATGGTCATACCCCAAAGGTACCCCCCAAGATGTGCTACGGGATCCCTTGTAAGTGCCAACGCACTGACTATGCGGGAATTTCCTGTGAAGTTTAGACTTCCAATGGGCAATTCCCATGTGTCTGGAACCCTCCGAATTAGAGACTTTGATGGTTCCGACTCACTTAGCAGAATAGTTACTCAGGAAAAGTTAGGAGGGTTAAAACCAATTCTAACTTCTGGGTACCTATACCACTGACCCCCCTGATGACCCCCCCCCCCCCCCACACCACACCCCACCCACCACCCCCACCCCCCCAAACCCACCACTACTCCCCAACCCGACTACACCCCTACCCAACTAAACCCTCCCCCCATTCCACATTATGCTCCATATTCTGAGGAAGCCCAATTCAGAAGTCTGGGCAAGAAATATGGAGCTCCGGTGCAAGGGAAGTTAACAGAAGCGGAGTGGCAATCCAACAGTGATTGCCACTCCTCAGAAGATTCGGCCCTATATTTCCCTCATAAATTGAAAACGAGGGATTAGACGACAATATGCAATATCAAGATGGTCTAACACATACCATGTAGATGAGGTTTGCTAAAATACATTGAACTTCATCAATGTCAACACCCTCGACTTGCATGAAATTAAGAGCAACCAGGAAAGCATCGAGTGGCAGCTGGTGTGTCCTGAGCAGTAAATACCTAGAAGAACAGAATGAATTAAATATAAAATTGCTGGTTAATTAGGAAGTACTGTGACTGTTCACACATGACACAAACAGACAGCGAATCAAATTTTGCACTTACACTTTCTTGAAAAGATTTCTGTACGTGATGATTTTCAGTTTTTCAAGTATTAGAAAGATTCCACAGCGAATGAAGAAAGCCTCATGTTTTGCCAAAGCTTCATTTAGTAGAAGAAGGTTCCCTTCACTAATTAAACAAAAAAACAACAAAAGAAAATTAATAACAAGGAGACTACACATCAGAACTGGGTCCAAACAAACCTTTACTCAACCCATATATCAGCCCATCTCCAACCAATAAGAGTGACCATGTCCATTACTGGCTTGAAATTTGCTCAATGGGCTACACCATGTCCAGAATGATAACAATGATAATAAGAACAGTTTTTAATCATATAGCACCATTAACACTTAAAAACACCCAAGGGACTTTAGAGGGTGGAGAGGGTGCAATGGATGTTGAGTCATTGTCAGCATCTAGGAGAGGCAATGGGCTGCTTGGTTATCAAGGTGTGGGCTTTGAAAAAGATTCTAAAGGTAAAGAGAGGAAAGGAGAAAACAGCCCTCAGTGTCACAAATGACATCCTAGATGACTGAGCATTGCAAATTAGCCCTCCTTATCCATCTTGTTCTATCTGAGCCTTTGACAGGGTTGACCACAACATCCTTCTGAAACACCCCTCCTCCCTTGGTCGGATGGGTAGGATTGCCCTCACCTGATTCCATTCCTATTCGTTCAGTTGGAAGTCGGGCAATCTTCTGAAATGGCTTCTTGTCCCACTCCGGCATCATTACCTCTGGTGACGTCAAACATCTATCCTAGCCCCCACATCCACCATTTCTCATCTACATGCTGCCTCTCGCAACATCATCCAAAAGCTCATCAGGTTCCATTAGTACGCTAATGATGCCCAGCTCTACCATTCTCTCCCTTGACCCCTCTAGTGTCTCTGATTTCTCATGTTGCTTGTCTGACATCCAATATTGAATAAGCAAAAATTTATTACAATTAAATATTGGGAAGACTGCCAAAAACCCTGTGCCTGGTAAATGTCTGAGGTTAGACCAGACCTTTCCCAATATAGCATTCTATTTGACTGACATTTTGGGAATTAGAGTTCCAGATCTTCACTAGCCTTTGTGGGAAGAGTGCTTCCCGATTTCACCCAACACCACCCACAACACCCCACCCCGGCTCCCCACCCCTCGCCCCAGCCAAATGACCTAGCTCTAATTTTAAGGTTTTACCACCACTGTTCTGGACTCCCCTTACACAGAAAATGGTTTTCCTCTCTCTAACCAATTAAATTCTTTAATTATTTTAAACACCTCAATTACATCACACCTTAATCTTCTATATACAAAGGAATACAAGCTTGACTATGCAATTTTTCCTTATAATTTAACCCTTTCAACCTACATAAATCTGCACTGCACCTTCTCCAAGATCAATATAAAATTCCTGGGTCAAGGTGCTCAGAACTGAATGCTATACTCTAAATGGAGTCTGACCAGAGCTTCATAATTTTTGTGCTTTTGTACTGATGCATTTTTCAACAATACTAACATTCCTGGTTAGGGAAAGAACATTACATTGAAACTCCCTCACACTACCTTTGACGCATCTATTCCAAAGTACATTAGTGGTTATAACTGTCATAAGAATAAATTTGATTTCTATAATAAAATCTATACCAGAACCCAGGCTAGATAACTCAAGTGCCCAACAAAGCAAAGACAGTCAACCAGCAGGACTGCAGGTCTGAACATCAACTAAAATTTGCCAGTGAATTACTGAACAAATCAAGGAATCATCCTCCAGCACATTACCAGCTGGTATTAAATTCAAAGCCTACTAATTTACAAGGTTTCCTTTACAAATTATCATAAAATTCATACCCAACAGCTTTGGTGACATCAGAAAACTGCAAAAGGTCATATTTTCGTAAAAGCTGGACTGTTGGCATGTGGCCCTGTAAAATAAATGTATTGTGTTAAAAGAAAAGAAAGAAATGAAATAGAAAAAGGGAAGGAAAGAAGGATAGACTCGGGACATTCCAAGGCAGTTTATAGTTAATGAAGTACTTTGGAATTGTAGTCAGTGTTGTAATTTAGGAAACACAGCAGCCAATTTGCACATAGCAAACTCCCACAAACAGCAATGTGATGTGAATGACCAAATCATCTGTCTTTAAGTGATGTGGATTGAGGGATAAATATTGATCAGGACGCTGGGATAACTCCACTGCTCTTCTTTGAATAGTACCACGAGATCTTTCACATCCATCTGGTTGAATGCCTTATCCAAAAACAGCATTTCACAACTGCATTGGAGTGTCAGTCTAGGTTACACGCTCAAGCCTCTGCTATGTGGCTTGAACACAAAAAGTAGTGTCAAAAACTGCATTCCTCTCAACATCCAATATCAATGTTTTTTTCAAACAGTTGTTGTCTCCTAAGATGTAAATGCCTGGATACTAGTTTTATTATTGCTACACAATGTGGCTTACTTACAAGGAGCATCTTCACAGGTAGCAGGTAGATCAGAATCATCCGCTTGTTTTTCTGGCTGGACCTGTGGCAGTGTCGAAATGCAAATGATAGATATTCTTCAGCTGCAAAAAGAGGACAGAAAATTTATATAAATTTGGTCCATGTGTACTTCCTGGCCATTACATGCCAGATTTACGTTCTCTTTATATTTTGTGTGTTCTCCCTTTTGATGTACTTTACACAACTAATAAGATAATAGCTATAAGATAAATAAACACAACTTTGTTTTTGAATAGAGCAATCTAAAATGCCTGTAAACAGATACTGTAGAATAATAAGCCTACCCAGTACCGGGTTATAGGAGTGCCTCACCTTGCTTAAAATCACTGTCAAACATGGCTTTCCTCCCAACATAGTACTTGTATGTCACCCTTTGTGCCATGCTGTACTCATCCTTTAGACTGGAGCTGTCAATTGCTCTGATTAAGGGCTTACACAGATGGAGTTTATTGATCTGTTGGAAAATGGTTAGAATACCAAGTAATACCAAATACGAATTTCTAGTGGAGTTCAAATAATCCAGTTCTATTCCTATATATACACACAGAGCAGTCAGTCTCTTAGAGATATTGGCCTTGCTATCACCACCAATAAGTTATGGGTTAAAAAGTGAAATGCAGAAAACACAACATTAACCTGCCACCATTTTTACAGCACCACTGGAGCCATTAAATAATTAGGCCAGGGGATGACAGATACAGTTTAATGTAAATATGTACAAGTGATCAGAAGAGGAATAAAGTGTTGAATGGACTATTGTTGATTAACCTATGAGACCTGTCAGCGCAGTGCTTGACTGAGTAAACAAGGCAAGCCAGGTAAACATGTCCAATAACATGTGGACTAACACAATAGGTAATAATGTGTGAGCTGGTGCACGTACTCTGATGACAGCTCACATCCCACTGAGGCATTGGTCTTGATAGTAAACCCAACCCCAAATGCCTACGGGTGTGAAAGGGTTAACAACTCAAATATGGGAAACACACCCCCAACTTCTCACTCACTGTCTTTTGCAGTAGCAGATATCACAGTGTCACGAGTGTCTAGATGGAGACTGGGTGCTTACCTAACATTATTTAAATGAAGTTCCTAAAGGGCAATTAGAATCTCGATTTAAAATACATTGCTGTTGCTCGGATTCAGGAAAATTGGCAGTCAAAGGGAGGCTGATACTGTCAATTCCACAAGGCAAGTGCCTTTTCCGGCACTCCTTGTGGGCCAGGAGGAGGAGGAGTGGGCCCCCGGCCCCGCTTTGCGACCGCCCCTTACAGCCCTGATGGCTGATCTCAACACCGCCCCCATCTCCAAGAGTCCCTAGCCACTCTCAGTTATCGATCAAGATGTCAATATTAACAGGGGAATGGTAAGGAAGTCCTGTCATTAGATTGGGCAGGATCTCTACGTCCCCAGCCTTACTGGGTTCTTCAGCTATCTTCAACACTCCTTGCCTCCCTATTGATATTGGGGCAATTCAGTGAGTACTGGTTGTACAGTTACACAGCTGTAAATACAGGGATTTTTTTCCTTACCTTAAAGTATATTTTGAACAGCTGATTGATGAGAAATAACATTCCCCACTTCTTCGAGTCATCGATTCCAGCTCGGCTATTTTCAGAAGCAATGATAATATTCAGTAAAATCATTTTGATCATTTAAAAAAAAAGTAAAGCCAAAAAATTATCAATTAAAAAAAAATCAATAGATTATGAGAAGAGTCCCCTAACCAAAGTTCCCTTTCACTATCAGAATGACGACATATTTCTTCACTGTGCGTTATGTTCGGAGTAGAACATTACAATCAGCTCCTGCTTTGTAGAAGTTTAGATAAAAATAAAATTTGAGGACATTTTGCTGCTGTTTAATGAATTCAAAATCTGTGAAGCACAAACTGGAAGAGCTTCTTAGTCTACTCAAAATGGACAAAATGAAAAAGTGTACTTCTTCATTTAGACCTTGGAAAAGTACAAATGCCATTAAGCTGCATTTATCCATAATGAACTGTTCAGAGGATCTGGCTTGGGATTTTCCTCATCCATAAAAAGTGTTACAAGTGGAAGATTATATTAAAAATCCTCTCCCAAGGAAGTCAGACAGTGCGATGTGACACAGGAATCACAGAATTGTCATGGTAGAGAAGGCCATTCGGCCCATCATGTCTGAATCAGCTCACGAATGAGCATTATGACCTAGTGCCATTCTCCTGCCTTTTCCCTGCACATTGTTTCTATTCAAATAATCATCTAATACCCTCTTGAATGCCTCGATTGAACCTACCTCCACCACACTTCCAGGCAGTGCATTCCAAACCCGAACCACTCACTGTGTGAAAAAACTTTTTCTCGCATTGCATTTGCTTCTTTTGCAAATTACTTTAAATCTGTGCCCTCTCATTCTTGATCCTTTTATGAGAGCGGGAACAGTTTTTCCCTATCTAATCTGTCCAGCCCCCTCATGATTTTGAACACCTATATTAAATCTCTTAGCCTTCTTTTCTCCAAGGAGAACAGTCCCAACTACTCCAATCTATCTTCATAACTGAAGTTTCTCATCCCTTGAACCATTATTGTAAGCCTCTTCTGCACTCTCTCCAATGCATTCAGATCCTTCCTAAAGTGTGGCGCTCAAAACTGTACACAATATTCCAGCTGAGGTCTAACTAGTGTCCTATACAAGTTCAGCATAACCTCCTTGCTCTTGTATTCTATGCCACTATTAATAAAGCCTAGGATACTGTATGCTTTAATAACTGCCCTCTCCACCTGTCCTGCCGCCTTTAATGACTTATGCACATATAAACCCCGGTCCCTCTGCTCCTACACACCCTTTAGAGTTGTGCCCCTTATTTTATATTGTCTCTCCAGGTTCTTCCTATCAAATGGATCACCTCACACTTCTCTGTATTGAACTTCATCTACTGCCTACCTGCCCACTAACTTGTCTACGTCCTTTTGAAGTTCTATACTGTCCTTCTCACAGTTTACAATGTTTCCAAGTTTTGTAGCACCTGCAAACTTTGAAATTAGCCCCTGCACACCAAGATCTAGATCATTAATACAGATCAGGAAAAGCAAGAGCCCCAATACCAACCCCTGGGGAACTCCACGACAAACCTTACTCCAGTCTGGAAAATATCCATTAATCATTACCCGCTGTTTCTTATTACTCAGTCAATTTTATATCCACGTTGCTACTGTCCCTTTTATTCCATGAGCTATAACTTTTCTCACAAGTCTGTTGTGTGGCACTGTATCGAATGCCTTTTGGAAGTCCATGTACACCACATCAACAGCATTACCCTCATCAACCCTCTGTTACCTATTCAAAAAACTCCAGCAACTTAGTTAAACCCAATTTTCCCTGAAGAAATCCATGCTGGTTCTTCCTAATCAACCCACATTTTTCAATGTGATTATTAATTCTATCTCGAGTAATTGTTTCTAGAAGCTTCCCAGCCACCGAAGTCAAATTGACTGGTCTGTAATTGCTGGGCTTATCCTTACAGCCTTTTTTGAACAAGGACATAACGTTTGCAATTTTCCAGTCCTCTGGCACCTCCCCTGAGTCTAGAGAAGACCGAAAGATTATAGCCAGTGCCCCAGCAATTTCCACTCTCACTTCCTTCAATATCCTTAGATGCATCTCATCTGGTCCTGGTGCCCTCTCAACTGTAAGTACCTACAGTTTATCCAATACCCCCTCCTGAACAATTTTGAACCTTCTAGTGACAGAGTTTACTCTGTCACTATGGCCTGAGTAGCATCTGCTTCCTAGATAAAGACAGATGTAAAGTATTCATTTAACACCTCAGCCATGCCCCCTTCCTCCATGTGTAAGTCACCTTTTTGGTCCCTAATCAGCCTTACTCCTCCTTTTACCACTCTCTTACTATTACTGTGCCTAAAGATGACTTTGGGATTCCCCTTTATATTGGCTGCCAATTTTTTCTCATAAACCCTCTTCGCTTCTCTTATTTTCTTTTTCCCCTCCCCTCTGAACCTTCTGTATTCAGCCTGGTTCTCAATTGTATTTTCATCTGACACCTGTCATTAGCACAATTTTTCTTCTTTATCTTAATTTTCTATTTCTTTTTTCATGCAGGGAGCTCTGGATTTGTTTGACCTATCTTTCCCTTTTGAGGGAATATATCTTGACTGTGCCCGAACCATTTCTTCTTTGAAGGTGGCCATTGTTTAGCTACAGTTTTTCCCATGAACCTTTGGTTCTAGTGTATCCGGCCGAGCTCCATCTTGCTCCATTGAAGTTGGCTCTACCCCAGTTAATTATTTTTACTTTTGATTATCCATTGTCCTTTTCTACCATCATCCTACTCCTTATGATACAATGATCACCTAAATGTTCCCCCACTGACACTTGATCTACTTGGTCCACCTCAATTCCAAGAACCAGGTCTAGCAGTGCCTCCTTTCTTGTTGGACTGGACATGTACTGCTGTAGAAAATTATCCTGAACACAATGCTTTCCCCTCTCTGCCCTTTACACTACCTCTATCCCAATCTATATTCAAGTAATTAAAGTCCCCACTAAGACTGAGCTGACAAACCATTTCTTTTAAAAAAGAATGCAGAAATGTCAGTCAACATCATATTGGGGGCTGCTTACAATGTGGGGCAGAACCGTAGCCATGGGAGACGGCATCAGGGAAGGGGCATACTTTAGCTGTTCCAAGATGCAAAGCATTGAGACCAACAAGAAAGCTCAGCTGTAACTAGGCCACAGTCCCTACCTGCTTTGGAGATCATTAATAGATGACTCATAAGTTAGTAAAACAGATAGGTAAGTTTAATTATGACAGAAAAACATGACAGGCAATGTGACACTTATAGTTAGTGTGCCATACACAAGACTGTAGCAGGGGGGGTGAGAAACCATCATAGCAGCTTAACCTGCAGATAATTTTTTGTTTTTTTAATTCATTTACACAATGTTGGCTTTATTGGCTGGGCCAACTCTTATTGCCCATCCCTAACTGTCCTTGAGGAGGTGGTGGTGAGCTGCCTTCTGGAACCCTGTGGTGTAGATACACCCACAGTGCTGTTAGGGAGGGAGTTCAAGGATTTTGACCCAGTGACAGTGAAGGAACATTGGTATATTTCCAAGTCAGAACGGTGAGAGGCTTGGAGGGGAACTTGGAAGTGGTGGTGTTCCCATCTATCTGCTGCCCTTGTCCTCCTAGATGGTAGTGGTTGTGGGTTTGGGAGGTGCTATCTAAGGAACCTTGGTGAGTTTCTGCAGTGCATCTTGTAGGTGATACATACTACTGCCACTGTTCATCTATGGTGGAGGGAGTGAATGTTTGTGGAAGGGGTGCCTATCAAGCGGGCTTTGTCCTGAATGGTGTCAAGCTTCTGGAGTGTTGTTGGAGCTGCACTCATCCAGGCAAGTGGAGACGATTCCATCACACTCCTGACTTGTGCCTTCTAGATGGTGGACAGGCTTTGAAGAGTCAGGAGGTGAGTTACTCACCGCAGGATTCCTAGCCTCTAATCTGCTCGTGTAGCTACAGTATTTATATGGCTAGTCCAGTTCAGGTTCCGGTCAATGGTAATCTCCAGGATGTTGATAGTGGGGGATTCAGTGATGGTAATGCCATTGAACGTCAAGGGCCGATGGTTAGATTCTGTCTTGTTGGGAGATGGTCATTGCCTGGCACTTGTATGGTGCGAATGTTACTTGCCACTTATCAGCCCAAGCCTGGATATTGTCCAGGTTTTGCTGTATTTGGACATGGGAAACATTTATTCACCATTCATTTTGTACACAATGAAAGCAAAAAATAGTGCCTTAAAAAGAAACGGTGACAACGGCGAGATTACAGTCAAAAACAGGCACATGAAATGTTACTATCAAGCAGGAGTTCCAAACTACAGTCTATGGACCTCATACAGCCCATAAAGGTCAGACAACTTATTATTACTTGCACTTGTGTTTGCCTTTCCTAAATTGTGTGGACCTGGATGTCTGGAGAGGTTTGTTGGCTGGAACTTCTCCCCCACCCCATTCAAATAAATCCTAAATCAGAACCCCAAGGTCCTTTAGTATCAACAGCTTGGGAAATAGGAAAATTAACAGAAAATGGATTTAAACTTTGTCCTAACACTCCATGATATACACCTATCCTTTGTAGATGTTGCAACACTCAATGGCACACACCAGTCCTTTTTACATGTCTTTGGCACTCCATGCTATGCACCTATTCCTTGTATATGCCCACTAAATTCCATGCTATGTACCTATCCTTTGTACATCCCTGACACACCGTGCTACACACCTTCTCCATGTTACACACTTACGTGGCCCATGAAGACAGAACATTTGGGAATCGCTGGTCTGAAGATTTAACCATGGAATTCTGAAATCCGAAGCAGTTCCATGTTAGATTTAGTGCTCTAAGAGCACCGGGTGTGGCTGTGAAACTGTAGCCCTGTCCTCAGTTATGCAAATCAGATAAATTTGCACTATTTCTTGTTTGCTGTTAGTTACGATTTTAAAAAATTTGACTAATTACAGAAAATTTCTTACCATAGGAGGGCATGGGAGTTAGTTTTAAATCCTGGGCTGAAGTAGTACCGTACCTAGTGTCAATATAATGATAAAAACAAGCTGTTAAAACACCTACTTGTCACTGGCACAGACCCGGAAACAACTCATCAGTAGTTCAGCAGCTTTTTCCAACATATCTCCAATCTTGCCCTTTCCTTTCTTCCCGAGCTGTTGGTCAGCCTGGTCACAAAATGGGGTGGGGAGAGGAAATAAAAATCATGTTAATAGTTTCTGATGATACATCTCTGGTTATCATTGCACTTGTACTAAATCTGTGGCCTCCATTGCAGTGCAATACTTTTTCATTGGACACTTTTAAGTGTTGCAAGCTAACTCTTGTGCACACGATCTGGTTTCACACAACTAACAGAGGCTTTTATCAGCCAAGCCGGACTACTGTATTCAGCACTGGGTGTCAATGACTTTCATCATGCAACTCAAACTTTAATAGCATGGACTAAACAGAAAGCATACAAATAGAAACAATTCAATGACCAGGATCAATCTGAAGGAGCAGAGATAGTTGATGAAGAGAATGTGGTGCATGTTGTCTACATGGCTTTTAAGGAAGTGTTGACAAACTGCCACATGAAAGGCTGTTTAACAAAATTAAGGCTCAAGGAATCGGAGGATGGGTCAGCTTAGATTAAAAAAAAATGGGCTTATAGACAGAAAACAGCAAGCTGTGGTAAATGGTTGTTTTTCAGACTGGAGGGCGGTAGACAATGGTGTTCCCAAAGAGTCAGTGCTAAGGCCACTGTTTTTTTTGATATATAAACAACTTGGATATTGGCATATAGAGCAAAATTTCAAAATCTGCTGATGGTACTAAACTTGGAAGTGTTGGCAAACAGTGAGAATGACACCAACAGATAGGCTAGCAGAATGGGCAGACAAGTGGCAGATGGAATTTAGAATCAGAGAATTGTTACAGCACATAAGGAGGCTATTCGGCCTCTCGTGTCCATGTGGATCCTTTGAAGGAGTAATTGAATGACTGCCACTCTCCTATCTTTTCCCCACAACCCTGCACTTTTTTCCTTTTCAAATAATGATCCAATTCCCTTTTAAAAGCCTCAATTGGCCCTGCATCCACTACATTATACGTCAGTACATTCCAGATCCTAACCACTTGATGCATTGAAAGAGTTTTTCCTCATGTCCATTTTCTCCATTTTACCAATCACCTTAAATCTGTGCCCTCTGGTTCTCGATCCTTCCACCAATGGAAACAGTTTATCCCTATCTACTCTGTCCAGGCCCCTCGTGATTTTGAATACTATCAAATCTTCTTTCAACCTCCTCTTCTCCAAGGAGAAGATCAGTCCCAACTTCTCCAGTCTTTCTAAGTAACTGAAGTTCTTCATCACTGGAACCATTCTCGTGAATATTTTCTGCACTCTCTCTCATGCCTTCACGACCTTCATAAAGTGTAGTGCTCAGACTGGATGCAATAGATCAGTTGAGGCTAAACCAGTGTTTTATACAGGTTTAATATAGCTTCCTTGCTTTTGTACTCTATACCCCTACAAATAAAGCCTAGGATGCCATGTGCTTTATTAACCACACTCTCAATCTGTCTTGCCACCTTCAAAGATATGCACATATACACCTTTTGCTCCTGCAAGCCCTTGAAAATTGTACCCTTTATTTTATATTATCTCTCTCTCTCGCTCCATTCTTCCTACCAAAATGAATCACTTCACACTTCTCTGCATTAAATTTCATACTTCGCTTGTCTGCGCATTCCACCAACCTGTCTATGTCCTTTTGAAGTTTTACACTATCCTCCTCATGGTTCATCTCCAAATTTTGAAATTTATATCCATCAGGAGTCCTAACACTGATCACTGGGAACTCCACCACAAACCTTCCACCACTTCGACATCAACCATTCACCACTAATCTTTATTTCTTGTCACTCGACCAATTTTGTATCCATGTTGTTACTGTCCTTTTTATTCTATGAGCTCCAACTTTGCACATAAGTCTGTTATGTGGCACTTTATCAAATGCTTTTTGGAAGTCCACATACATTACATCAACAGCATTATCTTCATCAACCCTCTTTGTTAGCTCATCAAAAAATTCAAGCAAGCTAGTTAAACATAATTTGCTGTATTTTCTTAATTAACCCGCATAGAGAGAAGTGTGAGGTGGCAGAAGTAATAGGGAGATTCTATATATACATAACAGCACAGTTCGAAAGACTGTGCAGAGATAGAGGAACCGTGGTTTGTTGGAGGGTGGGAAGACATATTGATGTCAGCAAAGCTTAAGGGATACTGGGCTACATAAACAGGAGTATTGAGTACAAAAGCAGGGAAGTTATGCTGAACATTTATAAAGCTCTAGACTATTGTGTCCAGTTCTAGTCAACATGCTTTAAGAAGAATGTGAAGGTCCTTGTGAGGGTGCAGAGTAGAATTACCAGAATGGCTCCATGGATAAAGGGAATTTAGCTACAAGGCCAGGTTGAAGAAGTTGGGGTTGCTTTCCTCGGAGCAAGGGAGAGTTGATAGAGGTGTACAATATTATGCAGGTTTAAATATGGTAAACAAAGAAAAAGATGTTCCCATTAGTTGATCGTACAAGGACTAGAGGAACCAGATTTAAGACTTTGGGCAAGAGATATGGGGGGGGGATGGGAAAGAGGTGTGAGGTATTGCTGAGAAGAGAGGCATGCTGCAGAAGCTTTTTGCCTTATACTCATCAGGACAAGTGCAAGAAAGCCAAATTTCAAACAATCACGAGAATTTATACGACAGGTGAAAAAGGGTACTGATTGGTTGGCAAGTCAACTATGATTGGCTGAGACGTTCCCACTAAGAAAGCAACGGAAAACTATAGGTTCCCTATGTTTCCAGGTTTTTCAAAAAAATTCGCAAGGCTCAAATATATTCCTTTTGTTTGCAAAGAACAGATCCCTGTGTATGACTGTATGTTACTTCTAGAAAGCGTAAATGAGTCAAGTTAAGAGCTTGACTGATTATTTTAAATTGGTTGTTAGTATAGCTATTAGTGCACTCAGAATTATTCAGCAAGTGCTGCCCAATTGCATCTAACAGTAGACATTTTGTTTTGGGTTTTGCAACTGCGGGCAGCTTGAGTATAGTCTGTACTCTGCATGTTACAAAGACCAGAGGAACATCTGGTTTGATTCAATCAGCCAATCGTCGGGAAGTACGGCCTACGAACCTGGCATCACACTGGCACTGAAACTCATACGTGATGTTGCTTAATTGTGTACTAGGCAGAATGTCTTTCTGGACTGATAGAATGCTGCTATTAGTGGAAAATACCACTGAATAGTCGTGGCATGAAACGGCTTGTTAAACCTGTTTGAAGTACTTTACCTTTTCAGTGTAATTTGAGGTTGACTGGACACTTTTCCAGTTTGGAAGTGACAGCCATTGGTCCATTTGCTAATAAGCATTTAATAGATTCCCATAAACAGAGCAATACTCACATTATTTGCAAAGATCCGCAGATCCAGGGCTACTGCATACATAATTGGTAGAGCCCTGATTGTGACAA
Source organism: Cetorhinus maximus (assembly GCF_964194155.1). NCBI lineage: Eukaryota > Metazoa > Chordata > Chondrichthyes > Lamniformes > Cetorhinidae > Cetorhinus > Cetorhinus maximus. Next base: position 27,321,153 of record NC_135894.1, read on the forward strand.
AACACAGATGCATCAAAATTAAAAACTACACTGTACCTAAAAATCAATTTATATTTCTGTTCTTTCATAGACATTCATAGTCTCTAATAAGCTCCTAGATCTCTTTACCACCTTACGGAGTTTTTTAAAGTTTACTGGAAGACATGAAAACATCAAAGCAAACCAACATTTCTCCTACTGCTTCACTGTAAGATTTAATCATCAATTTTGAAAAATAATGGACAGGAACGTGAAGGAGTTAAACCTTTCCATTGGAGTACATAGTTACAATGAGACTGTATAGTGTGTCATTTGGCATATAATGACTATAACTGCAAGGGCATCACAGTAGAAAACAACTGTGTCAGAATGCTCCAATTCCCCACAATTTCTGTTGTGCTGCATTAGGGACATCAGGTCACTTACATGATCATAAAGGCCATGGAAGAGGTTTGAGACAGGTTCAAGGAATTCAGCCAGCACCCTCAACAGGTTCACATCCCCTCCCTAGAATTTGGCATAAAGTCACAAAACACAGCATGCTCACTTTAGTTGGTAGCTTCATTGCCCCAATCGACATTGTTGCTAACTGCTTTTATTCCATTTATGGTAAGTTCATCTGGACTCCACTGCTGCCAAGTTTCCTAAGTGTTGGATTCCCTCAGTTAATGCAAACAGTAGAGTGATATTTCCTTCTTCAGCAAAAATCTCCTTCCAAATTGCTCTGCAGTGGAATTGGTTCACATTGTAAGAACGTGAAGCTTCTCATCAGCCTAGCACAATCACAGATTGTAACCAACAGGTTCAGCATCACGGAAATTTACAGCATCATCAGCATGAAGGCTACCAACCAGTACAGCACAGAATGCACATGACTTCTCAAGCTTCTAGTTAAGCTGGTTAGGTTTGTTAGCAAAAGTAGTTATTTTCACCTTACAGCAATTCAGACAGCTGTGTGCAGGCTCATTGCTCAGGACTGGGGCGGGTTTCTTCCTGTGCTGAAGGCTGAGTTCTGGATTGCATTTCCACAACTACAGGGAGCTAGCTGTTTCACATTGCCAATATGCAGTAGTAACACAAGTGGTATTCTCCACGAACAGAATGCTGCTGTCAAGCCAAAAAGACATTCTGCTTGCTATACAACTGAGTAATGTGGTAAATGAATTGCAGTGCCGATGTGATGCCAGGTATGTCAGCCGTTCGTCGCAATGATTGCTGGATCGTATCAAACAACATACCCCTTCGGCTGCTCAGAACAGGCATACAGACCATACTCAACCAGCCCGTGGTTGCAAAGCTCAGAACATCAGTATCCAACATTAGATGTGATTCAGTGATTGGACAGTACTTACTGAACAATCCCAAGCGTGCTAAAAATTACACTAACAACCAAGTTAAGATTATCAGTCGGCTCACAACGTGGCTCGCTTGTGCTTGCTAGAAGCTACATATATTCAGACGCAGGCCCTGTCATCTGCAAACAGAAAGAATATGTCTAGACATTGCACCTTTTCCCATTAAACAAAAGCATGGGGACAATTGTTCCCTGGTGCATTCCTCATGGCAACACCTCGACCACAGTCCACTTGCCAAACAATTAGGACCCTTTTCCATGCAGTATAACTTCTTGTTCCCTTTCAAATTTGGTATTCTTGCACCTGTCCTGATGTGTGCAAGATGAAAAGCTTCCAAAGCATTTATTTTTTGCAGAAATTACATTCTGTTTATCAGGCAGGTTTCACACACTTCAATGTAGCAGGGGATTGTTGATTGATCAATGATTGGACAATGGCTGATATCTTGCATCACATCACTGTTACTCCTTCAGCTTTACTCTCCTACTAAAGGTTCTTAAAATTTAGTTTGCCATTTCCAGATTGTTAGTAAAACAGACTGGTCTCAGCATAGTTCAAAAAAGAAAAAAGTTGTGCATTTATATAAAGTTTATCACCTCAAGACATCCTAAGGCAGCTCAAAGCCAATTAAGTATTTTTGAAGTATAATCAGCTTTAATATAGGGAAACACAGCAGCCAAAGTGCACATAGCAGGATCCCACAAACGGTAATGAGATAATGAGCAGATAATGAGATAATGAGCAGACTCTGCGACACATCAGGGAGTGGGAATGTTACCTGGCTGCTTTGTACAAGGAGGCAGTCACACCACTTAGCACAGGGTCTTCTGATTTGGTCAGTGGTCAGGGAAAGGAGGGTATGACTGCAAGTGAGGCAAGTAAGGGGACCCAGCGGGCCGGAGTAAAAGAGCGTGAGCCTTTGCAATTGTCCAATAGGTTTGAGGGTGTCTCAGCTTGTTTGGTTGAGAACAGGGGCTGCAGGGTTGATGAGCAAACTGACCATGGCACTGCGGTACAGGAAGCCATTCAAACGGGTGGAGCAAAAAGGAACATAGTGATAGTAGGGGACAGTATAGTGAAGGGGATTGACACTGTTCTCTGTAACAAGGAGCGAGAGTCCAGACGGCCGTGTTGCCTGCCCGGTGCCAAGGTTTGGGACATCTACTTAGGGCTGGAGAGGAACATGCAGTAGGAGGGGGAGGATCCAGTTGTCATGGTCCAAGTAAGTACCAATGTCATAGGTAGAACTAGGAAAGCGGTTCTGCATTGAAAGCATGAGGAGCTAGGCACTAAATTGAAAAACAGAATCTCAAAGGTTATAATCTCTGAATTCTTATCTCAGCCGCGTGCAAATTGGCATTGGGTACATAAAATTAGAGAGGTGAATATGTGGCTCAAAGACTAGTGTGGGGAGAAGTGGGTTCCGGTTTGTGTGGCACTGCACCAGTACTGGGAAAAATGCGGGCTGTACTGTTGGGACGGTCTATAGCAGAACCAGGCTGGGACCAATGTTCTTGCAAGCCGCATAACTAGGGAAGTAGAGAGGGTTTTAAACTACATAGTGGGGGCAAGGGATCAAATGTGGAAAGATGTGGTGTATCAAAGGGTAGAGATCAGGTAAGAGAGGAAAATAGTAATATGAGAAATGAGGGTTGGAGAATGACAGGAAGGAACAGAGAAACACCTAAGAATGTACAAAGAGTCAAGACTCAAGACTAGATGTACAAAGATAACAAAAAGACTAAATTAAAGGCTCTGCATCAGACTGCGCATAGCATTCATAACAAATAAACAATTTGATAGCGCGCATTGAAGTAAATAAATACGATCTGATAGCCATTACAGAGACATGGCTGCAGGACAACAAGGATTGAGTCCTGAACATTGAGGAGAATATGATATTTAAGAAGAATAGGAAGCTAGGTAAAGGTGGAGGGGTAGCACTGTTAATCAAGGATGGCATTTGTGCAATAGTTAAAGATGGCCTTGGTTCAGGAGATCAGGGTATAGAATCGGTTTGGGTGGAGATAGGGAATAGTGGGGGAAAGAAGTCACTAGTGGGAATGATCTATAGGTCCCCTGACAGTAACCACAATGCAGGACAAGGTATACAAGAAGAAATATTGGGTGCTTGTGGTAAAGGAACGGCAATAATCATGGGTGATTTTAACCTACATATAAACTGGAAAAATCAGATTGGCAGTAGTAACCTGGATGAGGGCTTCATAGAATGCTTTCGAGATAGTTTCTTAGAGCAGCACATTCTGGAACCAACCGCAGAGCAGGTTATATTAGACTTGGCATTGTGTAATGTGACAGGACTAATTAACAACCTCAGAGTAAAGGCACCCCTAGGTAGCAGCGACCACAATATGACTGAATTTTACATCCAGTTTGAAAGGAGGAAGAGTGGGTTTAAGACTAGTATTTTAAACTTAAATAAGGGCAACTATGTGGGCATGAAAACTGAACTAGCTGAAGTGAACTGGGATACTAGGCTAGGGGATAGATCAATGGAGAAGCAGTGGCAGAGATTTAAGGGTATATTTCAGAATACTCAGAATAAATATATTCCTACTATAAAGAAAAATTCAAATGGGAGCACCTGCCACTCGTGGTTAACTAAAGAAGTTCAGGAAAGCATAAAACTTATTGAAATAGCATATAACTGCACAAAGATGAGTGGCAGGTCAGATGATTGGTCAGAATATAAAAAACAGCAGAGAATGACAAAGGTTCACCAGGAGAAAGAAATTAAGAGGAAGCTAGCTAGAAATGTAGAAACAGATAGCAAGAGTTTCTAATGGTATTTCAACAGGAAGAGTAGGTAAAGTGAGTGCTAGTCCTCTAGACAGTGGGGAGTTAATAGTAGATAATAAGGAAATGGCGGATGAAACAAACAAATATTTTGCTTCACTGTAGACGATATAAAAAACATTTCAGTAACAGCTGTAAATTGGGAAGTGATGGGGAGAGAGGAACTTGGTGAACTTACAATCACTAGGGAAACAGTACTGAGCAAACTGATGGAGCTGCAGGCTGACAAGTCTCCGGGTCCAGATAGACTTCATCCCAGGGTCTTAAAAGAGGTGGCTATTGAGGTAGCAGACGTGTTGGTGTTAATCCAGAAAAGTCAGCATGGTTTTATGAAAGGGAAATCATGTTTAACCAATTTATTAGGATTCTTTGAAGAAGTAACATGTGCGGTGGATAAAAGGGAGCCTGTAGATGTACTGTACTTGGGTTTTCAGAAAGCATTTCATAAGATGCCACATGAAAGCTTATTGCGGAAAATAAAAGCTCATGGTGTAGGGGGTAACATGTTAGCCTGGATAGGGGATAGGCTGGCTGTCAGAAAACAAAGAGTATGCATAAATGGGTCTTTGTCTGATTGGCAGAATGTGACAAGTGGAGTCCCACAGGGGTCTGTGCTGGGGTCTCAGCTTTTTACAATTTACATCAATGGCGTAGATGAGGAGAGCGAACGTATAGTAGCTAAATTTGCAGATGACACAAAGATGGGTAGGAAAGTATACGGTGAAGAAGACAAAGGGTTTGCAGAGGGATGTAGATAAGTTGAAGGAGTGGGCAAAACCTGGCAAATGGAGTATAATGTGGGAAAATATGAAGTTGTTCACTTTGGCAGGAAGAATACAAAAGTAGAGTATTACTTAAACAGAGAACGACTGCAGAATTCTGAGGTGCAGAGGGATCTAGGTGTTCTCACGCATGAGACACAAAGAGTTTGTACGTAGGTACAGCGTGTAATCAAGAAGGCCAATAAGCTATCGTTTATTAGAAGAGGAATTGAACATAAAAGGATGTTATGCTTCAGTTATACAGGGCATTGGTGAGACTGCATCTAGAATACTGTGTGCAGTTTTGGTCTCCTTATTTAAGGAAGGATGTAAATATGTTGGAGGCAGTTCAGAAGAAGTTTACTAGACTGATACCTGGAGTGAGTGGGCTGTCTTATGAGAATAGATTGAACAGGCTGGGCTTGTTTCCAATGACGTTTAGAAGAAGGAAGGGTGACTTGATTGAAGTATATAAAATCCTGAATGGTCTTGACAAGGTAGATGTGGGAATGATGTTTCATCTTGTGGGTGAGTCCAGAACTAAGGGACACTGTTTTAAAATTAGCGGTCTCCCTTATAGGACAGAGATGAGGACAATTTTTTTCTCTGAGGGTTGTGCAACTTTGGAACTCTCTGCCTCACTGAATATTTTTAAGGCAGAGGTAGATTGATTCCCTTGCCTAACAAGAACCTAAGGTTATTGAGGTAGATAGGAATGTGGAACTCGGAAGACTAACAGATCAGCCATAATCTTATCGAATGGCAGAGCAGGCTCAAGGGCTTAATGGATTACTTCTGCTCCTATTTCGTACGTTCGTATTTTGATAGTGCTGATTGAGTGATAAATGTTGGCCAGGACACCAGGGTTAACTCCACTGCCCTTCTTCTAAATAGTACCATGAAATCTCTTATGTCCACCTGAGACAGCAGATAGTCATTGACAACAACGTTTAAACTTGGTTTAATGTTTAATCCAAAAGGCAGCACACCTTCAGTACTGCACTGACATGTCAGTTTGTTCAAGTTTCTGGGAGTAGGGCACAAGTCCATAACACATTATCAAAAATTACATCCATCACATTGCTGACCCATATCTGCAGGTTTTCTCTTTGTTTTTCTCCAATTTCTTCCATTTCGCCACTCTTTTCCTTGAATGGGCCATTCACATTTGATTTGACTATCCATTGTCTCATTAAAATTATTTTATCATCTAGTAACCTGCTTCTCTTTTAATCAGATTACTCAGGCCACTGGACTGGAATATCATTCTAGTTCATCTCCCATTCTTCTGAAAGGCTTCTTTATCTTTCAATGTTCAGCCCTAGAACATAAGAAATTGGAGGAGGAGTAGGCCGTTCGGCCCCTCGAGCCATCTCCACCATTCAATAAGATCATGGCTGATCAGATTGTGCCTTCAACTCCAGTTTCCTGCCTGTCCTCGATAACCTTTGACTCCCTTGTCGATCAAAAATCCCTAACTCAGCCGTGAGTTGGCCTCCACTGCTCCCTGGAGAATTTCAAAGACTATCAACAATATGAGAGAAGAAATTCCTCATCTCCATCTTAAAGGGAGACCCCTTATTTTGAAACTATGTCCCCTAGTTCTAGATTCCCCCATGAGGAAAAACATCCTCTCAGTATCTACCCTGTCAAATCTCCTCAGAATCTTATATATTTCAATAAGATCACCGCTCATTCTTCTAAACTCCAATGAGTATAGGCCCAACCTCTTAACCTTTCCTCACGTCATGCCCATAAGACATGAAAGAAATCATGATGTGGACCAATTACAATCAATCAAGGGGAGTAGCAGATGGTGCATCTCCAGAGCCTGGACTTGTAACAAGGACAAAGAGCCATTGCAACTCATTATATCTGCAGAAGTGCTAATAGCCATCATCTATCTCCTAAGGTGAACAATGGATTTTGACCAGAGACACAGAAACTGATTGTTAATCTGAAACTCATTCACCAATGGATAACACCACATAAACTAAGGTCCTTTGGCAAGTTTTAATGTTGCATATCCAGACTATCTACTGTTAACATCAAGCCTGGCAAAACCAAAGTAGGACTCCAGGCTGACAACAAAGCCTGCCTCACATCTAAACCTCCTTGAAGCCTGGTTCTCTGGAAGATTCCTGTCATCGCCTGTAAAGCGGACCAAGTCTCTGTATACAAACTTCATCTTGAAACTTTGAAGGAATTCAGCCAACTCCTGCTTTCAGCTAGCTGAATAAACCTGAACTTATAACTCCTACATGAAGAAAGGAACACTCATTTGTGATGAAACACAAATACTTACCTTAATCTGAAGTCGGAGGTTGGGAACTCCAGTTCCTGGCGAGCCTCTGGCCTTTTGAGCATACACCAGCTGGGAAATGGCCGCATATGTGTAGTTCATTTACTTTACCCTCTTCAGGCCAGGAACTGGTCCTATGCTACAGCACAGAAGCAAGGAAGGGCAAATGGCATGAAAAGCAAGTCAGATGGCCTGCACCTGGGTGCCATGGCCAAGTAGGTGTCCCGAGCAGAGCATAGGTGGGGGACATGAAGGTCCCAGGAGGTGGTCCCAACTAAGGTTCAAAGACGGGACAGCTTAACTTAAATGTTAAGTTAAGCTAAAGGAAAGGAGCAGAGAAATAGGCTCCGAGTTAAAGAAAGAGTTGGAGTGAGCAGACTTGAAGTGAAGTGAAGTGGGCTTGAGAGAAGCCCTGAAGATCCACGAAGGCAGCCAAAGGTTGGTGAATCTGTGCTACAGGCTGTTGGGATAGAAGTATCTTTTTGAAGCAGTGGTGTTCTGCTTGGCTTGGCCGAAGATCGGAATGTGTTCTTGGAAGGTGACACCTGAGTGTACTCGGAAATCCAGGGGAAAGGAATCTTGGAAGGAGAGATTGAAACCCTGCCAGGTGGACCACTGTTGAAGCTGCTCGAGTGGGAGCGACTTTTGGAAAGAAATCCAAGGTGAGATTTTCAAATGTGGATATTGGAAATCCTCTTGAGAAAGGTGAAGTTTAATTGAGATTGGTTGGCTCACAATGTGAGTGGGTGGGTTGTTGAGAAATCCATGGAATCTGCTTTGGTCACATCTGTCATTTATATTTGTGTGTGCCAGAGAGAGAAGGCAGGGATTTTAAGCTCTCCAAGAAGAAAAACTACAAGGCTATTGGGACAGTAGTTAACTGAATAATCAGTTACAGGGCTCAGTAAAGTGATCAGTTTAGCAGAGGTGCTACTGGAAGATGGGAGTTTAGGAAACTCATTTGTTTGCTCCACAACTGAAGAAACAGAGTTTAGAGTGCGGCTTTCAGGTGTCTCGAGGAGACATACGAGTCGGATGAGAAGCATCAAGTGAACGCTCAGGAGTTCACTAAAAGAAAACCGTTTGCAACTGTGCCAGTCGTAAGCGAGCAGCCTTTGTGTCAAACTAGTGGCAATTCTTCACTGGTTTGTGTGTCTGTAAAGATATTGCTGGGGTAAAGGAATAGCAGGAATTCATCTTGTGTTTGTATTGAGATTTTTCCAACTTTTTTGTCTAGTGTAATATAGTTCACTTTTGTTTTAATAAATGTTTTATTCTTCACATTAAAATGTTCATCAGCAGACTCCTGTGAATTTGTTCAGTAATTTACCTCCACAGTTTCTAAAAAAAGCTAGGATCTATCATGCCCATTTCACTCTGGGATCTGACTTGCCCAGTATTAACATCAGTTGGGATGGTAACACATTGGACTCTGACATTGTGGATTCAATATTCACATGAACTAATATTCCTTTTTTTTTGTTTTAAGTTATCCCTAGTTGTAAGGCTCTTTGCTTTCCTATCTCCTTCTAGTATGCTTGCGTGTGTGTGTATATAATTGCAACGACCATCCCCAGGTTTAAATGTATGAATCTATGAGCATACGGATTAGGAACAGGAGTGGGCCACTTGGCCCTTCGAGCCTGCTCCACCATTCCATAAGATCATGGCTGATCTGAATGTAACCTCAACTCCAAATTCCCACCTACCCTCAATAACCTTTCACCCGCTTGCTTATCAAGAATCTATCTACCCCTGCCTTAAAAATATTCAAAGACCCAGCTTCCACCACCTTTTGAGGAAGAGAGTGCCAAGAATTCATGGCACCTAGTACTAGATTGTCCCAGAAGAGGAAACACCCTATCCACATCGACCCTGTCAAGACCCCTCAGGATCTTATATGTTTCAATCAAGTTGCCTCTCTGCTTTTCTAAACTCCAGTGGATACAAGCCTAGCCTGTCCAACCTTTCCTCACAAGTCAACCCGCCCAATCTAGGTGTTAGTTTAGTAAACCTTCTCTGAACTGCTTCCAATGCATTTACTTAAATAAGGAGACCAATACCGTTCTCAGTACTCCAGATGTTGTCTCACCAATGCCCTGTATAACTAAAGCATAACTCCTCTTTTGTATTCCATTCCTCTTGAAATAAATAATAGCATTCTATTAGCTTTCCTAATTACTTGCTGTACCTGCATATTAGTCTTTTGTAATTCATGCACTAGGACACCTAGATGCCTCTGTACATCAGAGCTCTGCAATCTCCCATTTAGATAATATGCTCCTTTTTTATTTTTCCTGCCAAAATGGGAAATTAAACACTGTCCTCCATTATACTCCATTTGTCAGGTCTTTGCCCACTCGCTTATCCTACGTATATCCCCTTGTAGCCTTCTTGTGCTCTCTTCACATCTTACTATCCTACCTATCTTTGTATCATCATCAAATTTAGCAATCGTTCCTGTGGCACCTTCACCCAAGTCATTTGTAAAAAAATTGCAAAAAGTTGCCCAGCACTGATCCCTATGGCACAACACTCATTACATCTTGCCAACCAAAAAAAGACCCATTTATGCCTACCCTCTATTTCCTGTTAGCCAGCCAATCTTCTAATCCATGACAATGTTACTCTCTACATCATGAGCTTTTATTCTTTCCAATAACCTTTGATGTGGCACGTTATCAAATGCCTTCTGGAAATCTAAATATAGTACATCCACTGGTTCCCCTTTATCCACAGCATATGTTACTTCTTTAAAATACTCCAATAAATTGGTTAAACATGATTTCCCTTTCACAAAACTATGTTGACTCTGCCAGATTACCCTGAATTTTTCCAAGTGGCCTGCTATAACTTCTTTAATAATAGCTTCTAACATTTTCCCTGACAGATATTAAGCTAACTGGCCTGTAGTTTGCTGCTTTCTATCTCCCTTTTTGAATAATGAAGCTACATTTTCTATTTTCCAATCTAATGAACCTTCCCCGAATAGGGGATTTTGGTATATTAAAACCAGTGTCTCATTATCTCACTGGCCACTTCTTTTAAGACCCTAGGATGAAGTCCAATAGGGCCTGGGGACTGGTCAGTCCCAACATAAGGACATAAGAAATAGGAACAGGAGTAGACCCTTTGCCCCTTGAACATGCTCTGCCATTCAATAAGATCATGGCTGATCTTCTTGTGTTTCAATTTCCACATTCCCATCCAACCCTGATAACCTTTGACTCCCCTACCTAACAAGAATCTATATATCTGTCCTATAAGGGAGACCCTAATTTTAAAACAGTGCCCCTTAGTTCTGGACTCACCCACAAGAGGAAACATCATTTCCACATCCACCTTGTCAAGACCATTCAGGATTTTATATACTTCAATCAAACCACCCCTCACTCTTCTAAACTCCAGTGGAAACAAGCCCAGCCTGTCCACCCTATTCTCATTCCAGGTATCAATCTAGTAAACCTCCTTTGAACTGCCTCCAATGCATTTATATCCTTCCTTAAATAAGGAAACCAAAACTGCACACAGTAATCGAGGTGCAGTTTCATCAATGCCCTGTATAACTGAAGTATAACATCCTTAGTTTTATGTTCAATCCCTCACGTAATAAAGGATAGCATTCCATTAGCCTTCTTAATAACTGGCTGTACCTGCATACTAACTTTTTGTGACTCATGTACTAGAACACCTAGATTCCTCTGCACCTCAGAGCTATGCAACCGTTCTCCATTTAAGTAATACTCTGCCTTTTTTTTCCTTCCTGCCAAAGTGAACAACTTCACATTTTCCCAGGTTAAATTCCATTGGCCAGGTCTTTGTCCACTCACTCAACCTATCTGCGACCTCATGTCCTCTTCACAACATACTTTCACAACTATCTTTGTGTCATCTGCAAATTTAGCTACCATGTCATCACTCCCTTCATTGATGTAAATCGTAAAAAGTTGAAGCCCCAGAACAGACCCCTGCGGGACTCCACTCATCATATCATGCCAATCAGAAAAGGAACCATTTATGCATACTCTCTGCTCAGTGAATATGAGCAGAACAATCTGCTCAGTGAACATGAATAAACAATACTTCTGAGTTAACCCTAAAGAGAGTTTGCTGCGAGTCGCTTTAAAATTGACTTCACAAACAGAGGGTTTCGGGAAACACGCCACAGCGTTCAAAAAAATTAAAATACCACTGTTAATGGGACAGGACGGTGAGAAAAATAGGATAAAAACGAAATAGGAGAAAAACAGGAGTTCAGTTTACCTTTCTCCCAGTCTGTAACACTTATAAAACAACTCCTTCATCCGAAGAATCAGCCTAGTGAATCTTCTCTGAACTGCCTCCAATGCAAGTATAACCCTCCTTAAGTTATCCAATTAGTCACACTCCCCTAATTATACCGAATGCCTTTATTTACAGCGAGACTAGGAGCAATCAGGTCACAGCAGGTGAGACTGTATTCAACCAATTCTTTAACATGAAGGAACACAGAATTGTTTGTACATTTGTATAAACTATATCTTTCCAGGTTTATAATGGCATTTGTGGAAAGGTCAATCATCATTAAGTTAGGTTTGGTTACCTTGGCAGGTCTAGCCTCACTATTTGTGGTAAACAGTTGGCAGAAAATACATTTACTACAAATCAGTTTCTTTTCTTCAGAATTATGAATGTGGGAATATAAGTTTTAGGCATGCATACATATTTTATTGAGCAAAGGAGTTTCTTGTAAAGTCACTCAGAATTAAATAGCTGAATGAGTTTGCGTTCATATAGAGCATTTCACATCCTCAAAATGTCCCAAATCACATCACAGCCAATGAAGTACTTTTGAAGTGTAACCACTACTCTTGCTGGGAAATGTGCCAGCCAATTTGTGCACACCAAGGTCCCACAAACAGCAATGAGACAAATGACTAGATAATGTGTTTTAGTGATTGTGGTTGGGAGTTAACGTCAGCCAGGACAACAGGAGAACTTTACGCTTTTTTCAGAAAGACAGCGCCTCTCAACAGTGCAGCACTCCCGGAGTTCACCTGAATTAAATGCTCAGGTCCCTGAAATAGGGCTTAAACCCACAACTTCCCAACTCAGAGATGTGAGTGACACCACTAGGCCAAGGATAACACCTAATATTCCATTGGGGCTGAGCAGGAAAGACATTTTTCATCCTTGTAAATGGAGGGAGAAAAAGTTTATCACAAGAAACAGCTATTCAAAAATCATGATAAGATGACACATTTTGAAGTGGTGTTCAAACGAACAATTGAAACTTACCAGTTCTCCTCTTTGTGAGCTTGGAAGGCCCTCAAGAATGACGTTTTCCAATGAAGGAAAAATATATTTATATATTGTTTCATAACTTCAATAATCAGAGAAATAAACCGTAACTACTATTTTAAATACAAATAGACTTCCTGTGATATTACTCCAGTCCATAATGTTTTACCCCATGCTCCCACAAACTGTGATAAAAGTGCACCCCAAAAAGTGAATAGAAGCTGTAATACACAACCTGGAGGTTCAAAAATAATGGAACAAACCAGAAACAAAATTACAATTAAATACTGGGTGGGATTTTCCGGTCCCGCCCACGGCCAGGATTTTCCGGTGCCGCTGAAAGTCAATGGACTTTTGGCTGGCTCCCCAAATTTTCCATTCCCACCCACGACAAGTCTCACCCAAATCCTGGCCATTATTTCTTTCTTTACACATACAATTACAACAGGAGAAACAAACCCAAAAGGATCCAACAAAATCAATTGTGTGAATCATCCCAGGACACATCACAGGAATGCCGCCAAATAAAATTTGACAGTGCACCACATAAAGGGATATTAGGACAAACGACCAAAGGTTCAGTGGAAAGAGGTTTTAAGGAGCATCTTAAAGGAGAAAAACAAGGTAGAGAAGCAAAGAGGTTTAGGGATTTCAAAGCTTAGGGCCTAAGCAGCTAAAGGCACAGCCGGCAATGGTGAGAAATTCAAATTAGGATTGCTCAAGAGTCAGAATTGGGGAAGCACAGAGAGTTCGGAGGGTTGTGAAGCTGGAAGAGATCACAAAGATCATAGGACTGTAGAACGTGTACAGCACAGAAGGCAGCCATTCGGCCTGTAATATCTGTGCTGGCCCTCTGCAGGAGCAATTCACCCAGCGCCATCCCCCCACCGCCTTCTCCCTGGAGCCTTGCACATTTTTCCTTTTTAGATAGTGATCCAATTCCCTTTTGAAAGCCTTGATGGAATCTGCCTCAGCCACTCTCAGGCAGCACATTCCAGATCCTAACTACTCATTGCATGAAAAAGGTTTTCCTCATGTCACCATTGTTTCTTTTGCCAATTAATTACCTAAACTCCCAGCCGTAGGTGGGACCGGAAAATCCCAGCCGTGGGTGGGACCGGAAAATCCCATTCAGTATTTAAATGTAATTTTGTTTCTGGTTTATTCCATTAGTTTTGAATCTCCAGGTTGCGTATTGCAGATTTTATTCACTTATTAGGGTGCACTGTTATCACAGTCAATCCTTCCAACAATGGGAACAGTTTCTCCCTATCTACTCTGTCCAGGCCCCCTATGATTTTGAATACCTCCATCTCCTCTCAACCTTCTCTTCTCCAAATAGAACAGTCCCAGCTTCTCCAATCTATCAATGGAACCAAAGTTCCTCATCCCTGGAACCATTCTCAAAAATCTTTTCTGCACTCTCTCTAATCAATGCCTTCACATCTTCCTAAAGTGTGATGCCTAAAATAGGGTGGGTCAGGGCCATGGAAGGATCTGAAAACAATGATGAGAATTTTAAAATCAAAGCTGGCTATTCTGGGAGCCTACGTAAAGAATGGAGGGTGAAAAATGAAGGGGATTTGAGGCAAGTTGGAATCTGGGCATCAGATCTTTGGAGGAACTGAAGTTTACAGAGCGTGGGAGGCCAGACAGGAAAGCACTGGACTAGTGAAGTCGACAAACACAAACAATAAGCAGCATGACCAAGTACCAATGAAAGGATTCTGATGGATATTACAGCAAAGTTTAACAGGTGTATCAGTGAATTAAGAAATTAGTGGAGCAGCAAGGGTTACTTAATCGACAAATTCAGATGGCAACAGGCAACAACAAATTAATGCTGCAGCAGGTCCACAAGTGAATTAAAAAGTCAATGAGTCAATGGCTGGCTGCTAACCAAATGAAGTAGGCAGCAGTGAGCTAATAAAATTAGAGTGCAACAAGTTTTTAAAAAATTCATTCTTGGGATGTGGGCTTCGCTGGCTGGGCCAGCATTTATTGCACATCCCTAGTTGCCCTTGAGAAGGTGGAGGTGAGCTACCTTCTTAAACCGCTGCAGTCCATGTGGTGTAGTTACACCCACAGTGCTGTTAGGAAGGGAGTACCAGGATTTTGGCCCAGCGACAGTGAAGGAACAGTGATATATTTCCAAGCAAGGATGGTGAGTGACTTGGAGGGGAAACCAGCAATTAAATAAATTAATGCAACAGGAAGCCCCAATGAATTAATGAAATAAAGGAACAAAGGAGCATACCAACAAATCAGTATTGGACATCGGTGAATTAATGTCACATTCCTATCATCAACACTGCTTCCTGCCCACTACTGGTTTGATGGTTGCTGGTTTAACAGCTTTGTTTTCAAAGCAGAGTGATCATGTATTTACCACAGTGAAAGTAAGTTAAAAACCTGCAACTCTGGGTTAAGAAAGGAGCTTTTAATTTGCTATGTCATCTAAAACAGTCACAGCAATGTCATTAATTAATATAATGAGGTAATGTGTTTATAAAAATTCTCTTTAAAAATTCATTATGAGGCTAAGTCACTAAACCACTCAGAAAGGAAGGATGCAGTTAAGTAGAGGAAGTAATGGTGGGAAGAGGGCAAGGGTCGTTGTGGAGTCAGATGTCGCAAGGATTGCGGGGGGCGCACGCGTGCACTGTGGGATTGGAGCCCCAGTGCGGTAAACTCAATGGCAGCCAGTACTGCAGTGGGGAGAGTAAAAAGTGTCTTAGTCTGACCCAAAATTGGGCGGTCAGCAACACTATCATCAGGTGGGATTCAGCCAAACGGGTTCCTTCTGTCCTGTCGATGAGGTGAACAACCAGATAAACAGGGTTTAAACGTCTCAAATATCTTTCCATCCGATAAATTGGCCAAACAAAACGCCAAAAGAGGAGAAAATGTATTTTAGAGTTGGGAGACTTGTACCACAGGACTGAACTTAACTGGTAGTTGCATCAAGACAGGCAACTACATATACACAGATTCACATTACAAATACATACAGGCCAATTTTAAAGTTAAGTGCTCTCGCAAAAAATGATTTTCAAAATTGTTATGTAAAGGGGAATAGGAGGTAGAATCTGTGGACAGGAAGTATGTGGGCACCATGTGAAGACTTTTATTAATATACTAAACACCTTCAGTGGCATTATATGGGGAGTTAAGACTGAACAATCTTCAGGTGAAGTGAGCTAGGCAGTGGGAGATAATTGGATCACTGCATGCAGACATAATTCAGTTATACATTTGTCCTGATTTTTATAATTCATTTCTATTTTACATTTCTATGTTCACATTTACAATAGAAATAACCTATGTAAACTTCCCGCACTATAAACATAACAACTTATATTTATATAATGCCTTTAGATAATAAAGTGTCCCAAGGTGCTTCACAGAAGCATTAGATTAAATAAAATATGACACCAAGCCACATAGAGATATTAGGTTAGATGAACAAAAGCTTGATCAAAGAAGTGGGTTTAAGAAGTACCTTCTTAAAGAAGGAAAGTGAAGTAGGGAGGTGCAGAGGTTTAGGGAGGGAATCCCAGAGGTTACGACCTAGGGCAGCTGAAAGTATGGTCATCAATGTAGAGCAATTAAAATTGGGAATGCTCAAGGAGGCCAGAATAAGAAAAGCGCAGATATCTCGGAGAGTTGTAGGGTGGAGGAGATTACAGAGATAGGGAAGGAATGAGGGAATAGAAGTATTTAAAAACAAGGATGATAATTTTAAAATCAAGTTGTTTGGTGAGTATTGCTGAAAAGAAAGACATGCTATTGAAGCTTTTCATCTTGCACTCATCAGGACAGGTACAAGAATGCCAAATTTCAAAGGAAGCAACAATTTACAAGAAGCCATAGATATTTGCGCAGCACACTATATCAGGGTGAACTAGGCCCACCACCATTGCATGAATCAATATTCATCGAACTTATGAACTCAGCAACTCGCGCAGTTGAGTTCAGTTTTAATGACACCATGTATGCCCAAATAGATGGTGTTGCCATGGGATTCCCTCTAGGCCCAGCTCTCACAAACATTTTTGTTGGGTTCCATGAGAAACATGTTTTGGATGGAATGACACCTAACCGCCAACCCCTCACATATTTCTGATGTCTGGATGATTCGTTTGCTAGATTTAAATCCGCAGTTGCATGTAACAATTTCCTTACATGTCTTAATAGGCTCCGTCCTGCACTAAAATTCACCTTTGAAATGGAGCAGTCAAATTAACTCCCTTTCCTTGATGAATTGTTGAAAATCTATCAGGGGGCTCTCTACCACAAGCCTACATTCACTGGTCAATATACATGCTGGGATTCTTAACAAGTTCCACACGCTATAAGATTGGTCTTATCGACAACTTTGTAAATAGGGCCTGAGCCATTTGCTCACCATGCAAGCTTGATGCTGAAATAAAGCGCATCAAAGGCGTCCTGCAGGAAAATGGCTACCCTGATCAGATAATTTCATGCTGTATATCATGGAAACTCAAGAACAGGCCTATGGCCGTCACGTTCGGCCCTGGAAAGTGTCCAGTCTCCCTCAGATTGCCCTGGGAGGGCAAGTTATCTCAAAAATTGGAGCAACAGGTGAAGCTAGCTGTTTCACGCTGCTATTATGCAGTAGGAACACGAGTGGTATTCGCCACTAACAGGGTGTTGCTGTCAAGCCCTTGGTATTATATTGGTATTCTTGCAAAGTGTCCTGATGAGTGCAAGACAAAAACCCTAGAGATGTCTCTTTACTCAGCAATACTCAAGTTCTGTACACCAAACGACAACATGAGAAAAGAGTCTGACTTGCTGGCTGGTTGTTTAATTATAAAAGGCGCAATGCCTAGACATGCTCTTTCTGCTTGTGAGCAAGCGTTAAATGAGCTACATTGTGAGCCCGACTGATTGGTTGTCAGTGTAATTCTTAGCACAGTCAGGATTGTTCAGCAAGTGCTGTCCGGTCACAGAATCACACCTAACGTTAGACCATTATGTTTTGAGTTTTGCAAGCTTGGGCCGGTTGAAAACATTCAATACTCTACTTATTGCAAACAGCTGAAGGAATGTGCTGTTTGACACGATCCGCCAGTTGTCAGGGCGTACGGCCTACATACCTGGAATCGCACCAGCACTGAAATTCATATACCAAGTTATCGATTTGTGTGGTAGGCAGAATGTTTTTTTGGCTTGATGACAGTATCCTGTTTGTAACAGCACGAAATGGCTAGCTTGAGCTGTTGCTCAAATCAGTAGGAATGCCGTGTCAATATGCTCATTCGACATTGTGAGCCTATTCACTAATGTACCACTCAAGGGAGCCATAGACATTTGAGCCACGTCACTATATCATGGCGACCTAGACGTGCCACCACTATCTGACTCTATAATCATTTAACTTATGAACCTAGCAACTCGTGCAGTTGAGTTCAGTTTTAATGACACCATGTATGCCCAAATCGATGGTATTGACATGGGTTCCTCTCTAGGCCCAACTCTCACTGAGTTTTGTCAGTTCCACGAGAAAAACATTTTTGAAGGATGATCCCTAACCTCCTACCTCTTTCATATTTCCAATATCTAGGTGATATGTTTGCCAAATTTGAATCTGCAGCTGTATGCAAGAATTTCCTTACATACCTTAATGCAAATCATGGATGAGGGTTTCAGCAGCAGATGAGCTGAGGTAGGGGTGAAGTTCGGCAATGTTACAAAGATCGAAATGGGCGGTCTTTGTGATGGATGAAAGTGTGGTCAAAAGCTCATCACGGAGTTAAGTGTCACACAAAGGTGCAAACAGTTGCCAGGGAGACAGATGGAGTCAGTAGTTAAGGAACTGAATTTGGAATGGGGACTAAACACAATGGTTTCAGTCTTCCTAAAGTTTGATTGGAAGAAATATCTGCTCATCCAGTACTGGATGTCACATCATTATAATCATGTGTTCTGCTCAAAGGCAGGTCATTGGCTTATAGTAGTCTTTCCATCTCTCCCAATCCTGTGCCAGTCTTTTCATTTGCCAATAATTTCCATCAATTTTCAACCCATCCAACATTGATATTCTCTTCCTCCCTCTTTTACCTTGAAATCTTGTCACCATCACTTACAAGTCTGTTTCCTCTTAAGTGTGTCCTACCCAGTCTCTCTGTCTTTTCCTAATTAAATTCAACAAATTTCTTTGCTCATTCACTCTCCACAGCACTTCATCATTTGTTACTTTTTCTGTCCAGCTGATCCTTTCCATTCTCCTCTAAACTCACATTTCGAAGCTATTTAGCAAGTTGATCTCCTTTTTCCGTAAGGTCCAAATTTCACATCCATACAAAACAACACTCCAAATCAAGCTCTTCGAGTGGTTTACTCAGCTTTCTGGTTAGCAACTGTCTCTTCTTACCAAATGTGGCCTTTCCCATTGCTATCCTTGTTCTTATTTTTGTTGCATCTTCCATCTGCAGATATTATGCTTCCTAAATACTTGAATTTTTGCTCCTGTTCCAGTTCTCTTCCTTCTATGAATATTTCTTGGTGATTTTCAGATATGCATCACTTTCGTGTTGCTAGTGTTCACTTTCATTCCAAAGTTCATACCTGCTGTTACTAGTCTATCTATTAGCTCTTGTAATCCTTCTTCTGTGTTTGTTATAAGTGCTTTGCCATCTGCAATCTAACTGATGTTATCATTCGTCCCCTAATCTTAAAACCAGATTCTGGGTCTTCAAACGCTTCTTTGATCATAGCTTCTACATAGACATTGAAGGGGACAGGTGATAAACAATACCCTTGTCGAGCTCCTCTTCCAATTACGACTCCCCGTTGGCCACTCTGTCGCTGTTTTTATATTCATATATTCTTTCCAGTCTATCAAAATTCTTTTAGCACTGTCAAGAGCTTAATCCAGTCAGCCTTATGAATGCTTTTTCAAAATCTACAAAACGAACATGGGGCAGAATTTTGCCCTCGTCAGGTGGGCGCAGAGAAGCCGACCGCCGCCCACGATCGGGCCCGGACACGGATTTCACGCTGACTGGCCAATTAATGGCCAGCCAGCGTGAAACGCGTGCTGCAGCACTCAGCACTGCTGGGGTGGGGGTGGCAGGAGCGCGAGCGCCGATTTTCATGCATGCTTGCGGGTGCGTGCAGTAAAAGCTCCCTGAGGCACAGAGCTGCCTCAGGGAGCTGAAGAAATAGGAGGGGCCAAAGACTGGAGAAGATCGGGACTAATGGCACGTTGGTGGGAAGAGAAGCCACGGCAAGTCATGCTCTGGATATGATTGATAAGAATAGAACCAGGCAAAAGTAACTCCATCCAGTTGGATGACAAGAGAGAGGTGTTGCAGGAGGATGGTGCGGTCAACCATGTCATAGGCTGCAGACAGATTGAGAAGGGAGAGTTTACCCTTGACACAGTCACATGGGATAACATTTCTGACTTTGATAAGAGCTGTTTCAGAACTGACTGGAGGGATGCACACACCGAGTTCCAGGAAAACAAGCACTGATTTGGAGGGGGCCGACAACAAGTTCGAAGGCTTTGGAGACTAGAGATGGGACGGTGGTTTGCAAGGACTGTGGAGTGAAGGATTGTTTTTTTTTTGAGTAGAGGGATGATGTGGGCAGATTTAAAGGAGAGAAGGACAACATATCAAGAGAGAGAGGATGTTAATAATACCAGCTAACATGGGAACCAGGAGGGGAAGTTGGCTGGTCAGCAGTTTGATGGGAATAGGATCAAGAGAGCAGGAGGTGGGTCTCATGGGCAAGATAAGTTCGGAGAGGGCATGATATCTTCTCTTATGAAGATAAGAGAGAAACTACAGAAAGCTGTGATTTTAAGATTAGGGCTAGGACAGGGGGAGCTTTGGAGAAAACTTAGCCCGGTGGGCTAGTGGAAGGGAAGGATGCTTCACAGGCAGCTGAGCAATGGTCTCAGTCTTGGTGACAAAGAAGTCCAGAAGCTCTTCACAATTATTGTTGCAGGCAGAAGAGTTTAAGAAGACAGTATGCAATAGAGAAAAGAAGCTGGGGGAAGGGGGAGCATGGGGAGGTGGTTTTGAAAGGAAGCGAGGCAGTGCCCAAAGAAAATTGTTATATTCATTCATGGAATGTGGGTGTCACTGGCTAGGCCAGCATTTATTGCCCATCCCTAGTTGCGCTTGAAAAGGTAGTGGTGCGCTACCTTCTTGAACTGCTGCAGTCCATGTGTTGTAGGTGCACCCACAGTGCAAAATTATTACAAAGCCAATTAGCACGTGGTCCAGGAAGGGGAGTTAGGTGGTTTGGTGAGAATGGGGGTCAAGGGAGCAGGAGGTGGGTGTCATGGATGAGATAAACGTGTTGAAATAGTAGAGAAACTAGGCCAGATATAGTTCGAGGCTAGGGCTAGGCAGGAAGTACAACAAGTGCAAAAATATAACTCCAGATTTCTTTAAATTATGTTTATAATTTCTCACTGTTCTTTAGGAAGGATATTGAACCACAAACGTTTGGCATTTGTATGCTTCTACAAAGTCATGATTTGCAACAGCGAAGGCACACCTGTTAAAGGAAAAAGAACAAGAATTACTCTGCATTTTAATGTGAATCCAAGGCACCTGCTGACTTAGGTTTGATTATCTAATATGCAGATTTCTTCTTCCTCGGTACTCTCCTCCACATACCATCAGTATTACTTAATAATTTAAAAGTAAGAGACCATTTACCAAACAATGATCATAATATAATTGAACTGAACCTTAGGTTTGAAACATAGAAACTTAACAAAGTGACTACGATTCTAGACTTTTGTAAAGCTAACCTTCATAGGATGAGACTAAGACTGACAACAGTAAACTGGTTAAAACTACTATCAGATAAATAATACAAAAGAACAGTGAAAAGTATTCAAAATTAATTAAGCTTAATACAAGACTACTATAACCCCCTAGGGGTAAGAGTACCACTTACCAAATAAAAAAGCCACAACAGACAAAAGAGGTGAGAGATAGCATAAAGCTAAAGGAAAGAGCACACAAAAGTATAAGGATAGTACAGGAGCCAGGAGCAATATAACGAGCAGCAAGGAAGGCAAAAAAGATAGTGGGGACTGCAAAAATGAATACAAAAAGAATCTTGCAAGAGATGCAAGATTAACACACAGAAGGTTTTTACAGTTATATTAGAAGAGAAAGGGGAATATGGGCCCTTAAAAAACAGTTACAGTAATATTGCAAACGAAAATAAGGAGGTGGCAAACTTGTTAACAAATTACTTTGAGTCAGTCTTCACAGTAGAGGGACAGGGTAGATACCTGACATTCCATGGAAACTAATGAATCAAGGGTCGGAACTCACTAAAGTCAGCAAAACAGTATTAGGAAAAGTACTGGCGCTGAAGGCTGACAAATCCCAGGGCCTGATGGTTTCCATCCCAAAGAAAAGCACATGGGTTCTTTTCTACAAGGGTGGAATTGAAAAGCAGAGAAGTTGGGGTAAAGTTTCTACTTTTCTCACACTCAGCAATCCGGCCTGAAATTGTGCTCGTTTTCAGAAACAGGTTTTTTCTGGTTCAGGTTTTTGCTCAAACTCATCTGCATAGCACTGAACATAAAATCTTCAGCAAGTCAGCACAATCAGGCAGTGATTTGGAGCATTGTTTAAAGAAAACTAAAAATGATCTATTTAAGGGTGATAATAATGCATTTGATGGTAGTGATGCAATTTTATTAATGGAGCAGAAAATGAATTTATCTTACTTTGCACTTGTAATTTTTCGATCTTTAGTGCTGGTTTGGCCGATGTGAGGCCAATTACACTGAGAAAAAAAAATCAGTGCAACCCCTGGAAGCTCCAGGCCAATCACAGAGCCTTGGTTCGATCACAATTAGAGCACTTTCAACGGTTCTAGTCGCCATATTATTAAAAAAAATATATAATTAGCATTGGAGAAGGTGCTAAAATGATTTACTCAATCAATATCAGAACTCCAAGATTATACACAAGGAAAGACTGAGCAGGGTGGAGGTCTTTTCTCAAGAAAATACTGAGGAGTGACCTGATAGGGGCCTCTTATGAAAAAAAATGATAGGGTACACATAGGGAAGAGATTTCCACTTGCAGCAAAGACCAGAAACAGGGGCCATAAATATAAGATAACCACTATTACATCTAATAGGGAATTCAAGAGAAATTTCTTTATCCAGGAAGGTTGGAATATGGAAATCGGTACCGCAGGGAGTGGTTGAAGCGAATAGCAGAGCTGCATTTAAGGGGAAGTTA
The DNA here is from genome assembly GCF_964194155.1 of Cetorhinus maximus. NCBI lineage: Eukaryota > Metazoa > Chordata > Chondrichthyes > Lamniformes > Cetorhinidae > Cetorhinus > Cetorhinus maximus. Next base: position 27,343,906 of record NC_135894.1, read on the forward strand.
GATCAATACATGAGGAGGAAAGGAATAGAAGGATATATTAATGGGTCAGATTAAGAAGGGTGAAGGAGGCTTGTGTGGATCGTAAAGATTGGGATAAACTTGCTAGGTCAAATGGCCTGCTTATGTGCTTTAAATACTGTGTAATAGTTCAATAGATTAAGCAGGTGGATGAAACTGTGGAAGATGGATTTCAAGAGCTAAGTCTAAACACATCCATTTTAGACCAAAAAAGGATTGATTTGAGCATTTTTTAAAATGGTGAGAAGCTAGGAACAGTGGAGATCCAAAGAGATTTAGGGCTCTGTATACAGTAGTCCATGTAGTCATCAGATACAAAAATAATCAAAAAGGCTGATAGGATGTTAGCCTTTGTAACTTGAGGGCTAGAATATAAAAGGGGAGGAAGTTTGCTAGTTATATAAAGCCCTGTTTAGACCGCATCTGAAGTACTTTGTACAGTTCTGAGCATTGCACCTTAGAAAGGATATACTGGCTTTGGAAAAAGTACAGCGGAGATTCACCAGAATATGACCACGTCTCCAAGGGTTGGATTATGAGGAATGATCACAGAAACTATAGTCTTGTACTCCCAGGAATATAGGTGGTTAAGGGATGATTCGATTGAGTTGTTTAGGATTTTAAAAGGAATTGGTAGGATAGATAGAGAGAAACTTTCTCTGCTGGTGGGACAGTCAAGAGTATGGGGACATAACCTTAAATTCAGTTAGGCCATTCAGGAGATAAATCAGGAAATATTTCTTCGTGTGAAGACTCTCTGCCACAAAATGCAGCAAATACTAGCTGAATTAATAATCTTGAATCTGAGATAGATTTTGTTAGCCATGGGCATTAATGGATATGGGGTCAATGTGAGTAGATGGAGTCAGCATACAGATCAGCCATGATCTGATTGCAATGAGGTAAAATAGGCTAGAGAGGCCGAATGGCCTACTCCTGCACCTAAGTATAATTACAGCACCAACTGTGAACCGTGATAACATCACATGAAGCTTTCCTAACCATGTAACTTTCCATTTATAGCACCATATCTAAAGGGTTTTCCTCACAGTTACTACATCAGTCATTTCCCCAGAAGATGCAAGAGTACTTGTAACATGAGGTGTTAATGTATTTTGCTGTGAATACCATTCACTGTTCTCAATTACTTTTTGCTGAGAAAGATTCAAAGGTAAATGGTTTTACCAATGCATTTTGCCACAAAGTGCATGTTGGTGGAGAACATTCAAGGAGGAGGCAGTTTCCCCATAATTGGGGAGGAAAGGGATTGCGCCAAGTTATTAGAGTTCCCTCACATGCAGTGGAGTGAGCAGTAATACAATGACACCATAAATGATATGATGCAGGGGACTGCAGGCAGAAAATATATCAAAAGAGGAAAAATAAGTTTTAAATAAAAGATGTTAATGGCAAATAAACATTGAGGCTTCCTTTACCTTAAATGAGCTGCCACCATTTCATCATAAGGGGGTTCCAGGATCTGCTGGCATCTCTCCTCTGGGCTTGCTAACTAGTTTAGAAGCAAAAATAGATATCCTTTAGAGATATGAAGTTTCTGGCCCCGGTTCGAAGCAATGATCTTAACGTTTCATATAAAATCATGGAAGCCTAAGGACTTAAACGCATTGAGCATAATATTGCATTGTAATATATTACTGACACAATTACCAGATGCTTAAAGCTAAACTGCTACAGGATAAATTGGATTTTTTACTGTTCTGGTGAAGCAAGTGCATTCAGAGAAACTAGAGCTCTTTTTATCACAGCCAAGTTGAGAGATAAAAAAATCTATTTCTATCGGTCAGATAGTTGGTGCCTACAGGGTAATAGCATTACCCAAAGAATGAAAAGAGCAGGTCGGAAGAAATGTTTATCCATGGAGCAAATACTCTGGATGCTGGAAATCCAGAATCAAACCAGAAAATGCTGAAAATATTCAGTAGGTCAGCAGCATTTCTGGGGAGAGAAAAAGAGTTAACGTTTCAGGTCAATGACCTTGCATCAGACAAAACGTTAACTTTTTTCTTCTCTCCACTGGTGCAGATAGGCCTGCCCCACAGAAACAATGGGTCTTTGACTGCTTTGGGTAAGTATTTAAAAGAAACATTTAAAAGGATACAAGGGCAGGGGAAATGGATTGTGTGAATAGCTCTTTTCAGGGAACCAGCACATACAAGTGCAGCCAAATGATCTTATGTATAAAATTCTATGATGCATATCCTCTTGCAAGGCCAGCCAGTTTTTACTGTATTTCCCTGCTATCCTGGTGTGCTACTCTTGCTTTCGTGTATATACAACATTCCTATCGTCACTACTGCACTGGCTGTACACCCCGCCACCTTCCAATCGCTAATATCTTTCCTGAAGAGAATAAGCTGGGGATGAGTGTGAAGCCCAGAGTGAGTGAAGGTCAAGATCTACTAGTTAAATTACAGGATGGACTTCCCTTCCACACTACCGCAGATCCCTTATTTTGGGAATCGCACATTTCCTTCCCGGATTGTACCCAAAGCAAAAATACTATGCTGTTAATCTCTCCCAAATCCCTAATCCCACTGCTCAACAAATATTGATCCAGCTCCTTCTAAAGCTACCAACTAGCCCTGAAACACCCTAGGAACCAGAGGAGGTAAAAAGCTTTTTCTGTTCCCTGAACTTTCTTGACGCTTGGGAATTTTGCCCCCGTGCTTCCTTGTTCATTCTTTACTTCTAACTTGTCAACAATTTCCATTGCCTCGAGCAGCGGAAGCAGCTTTACTGTAATGCACAAGAACATGCATTTATATATAGCATCTTTTATATACTAAAATGCCCCAAGGCACTTCACAGGAGTGTTATCAAACAAAATTTGACACTGAGTCACAGAAGGAGATATGAGGGCACGTGCCCAAAATCTTGGCCAAAGCAAAGTTTTATGTAAGAAAGAGAGCTAGAGAGTTTTAGGGGGTGAATTGCAGAGCTGAAGGCCTAGGCAGATGAAGGCACGGGCAATAGTGGAGAAATTAAGAGCAGGAATGCGCAAAAGGCCAGAATTAGAGGAGCACAGATATCTCAAGGGTGGGGGGTGTAAGAGGTTACAAAGTCAGGGAGGGAAGAGGCCATGGAGGGAATTGAAACTAAGGAGGAGAATTTTAAAATCAGGGTGTTGTTTAAAGTTAATCAATGTTGGTCAGCAAGCACAGGAATGACAGGTGACTGGAATTCGGTGCAAGTTTGGATATGGGCAGCAGGTTTTTTGGATGAACTGAAGTTTATGAAGGGTGGAAGATGGGAGTCTGGCCAGACATCAGCTGGGATAGTTAAGTCTAGCATTAACAAAGGTGAGGGTGAGGGTTTCCATGCAATCCATGAGCAATCCCATGCAGACCTACTAATTATTTTACAAATAATGCATTTCTTATAGATTACTTAGTATGTTTAATGAGGAGGCCTTGTGGTGCAGTGGGCACAGTCCGCGCCTCCGAGACAGAAGCTCCGGGTTCAAGTCCCACTCCAGGACTTAATGACCAAGGAAGGTGCGTTCATAATGTAGCCAAACAGGTTGGGTATCAACTCGTAAATCCTTCCAATACACGCCAATGGTAGGCTGAAGAGTGGGAGAGATTTCTGGTCAGCCATGTGATGGAAAGAAATTGGCGCCTCTGTCATCACTGTCCATGGTTCTAGACATGTAAAGATGCATGTTGTCACAGCAACTCAGACTCCTGGGGGAGAGGGGCCTGGTTGCCTCAATTGGCTGGATAGCCGGTGTTGACCAGATTGGTGCCAACATCGCAGGGTTTGGTCCCCGTTCTGGCTGGGGTGAATTTGGGGCCTGCCTCTTTGTCCTACCCATGGTAGAGGTCGTGGCACTATGGGTTGGACCTGCCTGCGGGCAAAGAACTCAACAAGAAAAAAAAGTAGTATGTTTAATATATTGCAACAATTGTAACTTCTACAATCTCTCAAATACCTTGTCAAATACCATGCTCACAGAGAAAGCTCTATATCTTACCTGTAGCCTACGATTTGCAACATGAGGGTGTTTAAAAGACAAAAATTCAGCACAGGAATCACCATCTCTACTGTCGATGAACTCCAAAACCTAATACAGCAACAGGAATGTAATAGTATGTTAGAATTCCAGTGGTACATGTATAAAAGAAGCGTACACAATTAATCAAATGTGTTAGATACAACTGGTGCATGTATAGAGGAATGTACACAATTAATGAATGTAGTTTAAATGTTAACAGTACATGCATATGGTCATTAATTTCCCACAAAACACTGAAGAGTCTGTGTAGCCTTAGCTCAGTGACCTCTGCTTCATTTCAAATCTCTACAATTGATGGTATTTCTCTTTGCCAAAAGATAGAGATAGAATTACCTGCTGTAAATACTGATTTAGCGTGATGTGTGCCATTTCTGGCAGTGCGGAGTATGATGGTTAACGGTTCAGGCAGCACCAAAGCAAAGTAGCATGAGATCACCTGAGGAGATGGAGGAAACAAAAAAAATAATCAAAGAGAATGCAGTTATAATTCTAGGAGGCACACTTCTTTCATTGAGGCAGTGTTTGTTAAATTAATAGAACATTATCCTTCACTTTTTTTAAATAAAATACATGGAAGCGATTTGTACTAGTTACAGTACAGAGGCCACTTCAAGTTACTAATGTTATCGTAGCTGATTCGGGTCTTAATGTAACCATGGGAAGATCATTAGTATTGCCCTTATAGGACAGAGATGAGGAGAAATTTTTGCTCTCAGAGGGTTGTACAATTTTGGAACTCTGCCTCAGAAGGCAGTGGAAGCAGGGTCGTTGGATATTTTTAAAGCAGAGGTAGATAGATTCTTGTTCGGCAGGAGAATCAAAGGTTATCAGGGATAGATGAGAACATGAAATTCAAAACACAAACAGATCAGCCATGATCTTATTGAATGGCAAAGCAGGCTTGAGGGGCTGAATGGTCCTATTTTGTATGTTTGCATGTTTGTACTGGGGGGATGGAGCACTGATCACACTGATTTGTGTGTTCATCTGAGTAGCTATGTGCAGCTCTGTCTGACCCAGTCTCTGAAAAGAGAGGAACAAAAACAGAATTACCTGGAAAAACTCAGCTGGTCTGGCAGCATCGGTGGAGAAGAAAAGAGCTGACGTTTCGAGTCCAACATGACCCTTCAACATGTTGGACTCGAAACGTCAGCTCTTTTCTTCTCCACCGATGCTGCCAGACCTGCTGAGTTTTTCCAGGTAATTCTGTTTTTGTTTTAGATTTCCAGCATCCACAGTAGCTTTTAGCTTTTTGTTTTTATCTCTGAAAAGAGAGGCTCTGGTGTACCGTTACACAGGGAGGTAGCCCATGCCAGGAGACCAGCAGGGCGCCCAAAGCTCCAACTCAAGGATGCTGTCAAAAGGTACATGAAAGCCTTCAACATCAATCACGACAAGTGGGAAACTCTAGGTGATGATCAATGCAAATGGTGGGACCAGCTATGGGCAGGAATTTGCCACCATGACGCCATGTGCCTTCAGAAACTCCAAAGCGACGCCAACCTTGCAAACAAGGCGTCATCAGAGGTCATCCCACACCACTGGCAAGGGACATCTTCATGTTTGGCACTTGTGGAAAACTTTGCCTTTCCAAAATCGGCTTGTTCAGCTATCAAAGGAAACAGAGATAGTACCATCTGACCTCACCAAAGTTCCGAGACTGCATTCCCATCATCTCTCAGCGATGGATGAATACAAATTATCAGTGTGCCATTAGTGTGGTAAAAAAACTACATTAATGTAATGATATTCCGTCACCGCTATCTATCGCCATGTGTCTTCTCACTCCGTGGATTATGCTGCTACAAGTTAGGGTGCCTCATGTCCCTGTAGTTCACTGGTGAGTTTTTAATTGCACTACGAATGTCAAGATTATGCTACCTCCTTAGTGTTCACTCACTTTCTCTCAGGAAAGAAACATAGATAGCACATGATGGAGCACCTTGCATCACTGCTCCAGCTTTGATCCAGTAGATGACTGAATATCAGGCATGCTATTTTGTGCTGTGTCCGGTACTGGAGCAAGATTTGATGGTCTCAAAGATTCCAGCAAAGGCCCAATTCAGGGCAGCAGGGAAGGTCCATGCTCTTCACTTTCTACCCGCTAGGTTTGTCCTGTGTAGATCAGGATCAATGCCAAGCCAAGGGCCAACAGAGTGGACTTAGGGGGATGTTACCTATTGTACTGGTTGTGCCTTGCAAAACAGCCTGCAGCTTGCTCCCTCCCAGCTCAATACGTGCACCGACCTAACTCTGAAAGTGCAATGTACAGTCAACAACAATTCCAATATGGCTGTATCATGCAAGGACCAGGATAGTACAAGGCCAACTAGATGGTTATACTTCAATATAAAATCATTAAATCCATTCATTCCATGATTTCTGCCTTGTCATACATGAATGCTGTAACTACCAACACTGGTTCCTTCCATATCCAATATCAGGTCTATAATAATCTTGATGACCACCATGCCCTACGCGCAGGAAATGAAAATCCTTTTGCTTTCTATTCTTCAGTTTCTTCATGTCTTTGCAAACCTACCAACAGCTACTATCCCCTACTATCAATGGTTCCATCTTCCTACACCCATCATCATTCTTGGCCTCGTCATCTCCTCTGATCGGAAAAAGAGCTCTCAACTCCTCTCCATTGTTAGAGCTGCAAGAAATCCAAATTCCTTGTTCCTATCAAGTAGCTCTGCCATCCCGACAACCCTCTAATCAGTATCAGCTCCAAATCAATTCCTACAGCAATCCTAATTAAATCCGCACTACTGGGAACATATTCTGCATCTGGCTGGCAGGGCAGGAACCGGGCACAAACATTGCCTACATGCCATTAATATATATACTGGTGCAAAGAGCAGGGTGCTCAATGAGTGGATCTTCAGTTGGCAGATAGGGTGCATGACACTGGCTCCCAATCCAACAAGGACAGCTCCAAAAAACAATTTTTAGCTGATGGGCTGCACAGTCAACTCGTCGGTCTTGGCTTATTTCCCATTTTTCTTTTCATGCCAGACACCACTTTTTCGCCTCTATGTCCCTGACGCATGCCAAATTTCTAGAGGTCCTGCTAACAGGAATCGGCCTGTGGGCCTTGTGCAGTTACTGTGATTGAGCAACGTCCAGCAGATAGATGGGAACACCACCACCTGGTGGTTCCCCTCCAAGACACTCGCCATCCGGACTTGGAAATATATCGCCGTTCCTTTACTGTCGTTGGGTCAAAATCCTGGAACTCCCTCCCTAACAGCACTGTGGATGTACCTACGCCACATGGACTGCAGCGGTTCAAGGCAGCAGCTCACCACCACCTTCTCAGGGGCAATTAGGGATGGGCAACAAACATTGGCCCTGCCGGTGAAGACCACATCCCAAGAATGAATTAAAAAAAAAATCACATCAGCAGCTAAACACCATCAATGAATGTTATGGAGATGATCTGATTTACCACAAAAAGCAACACATCCCAATCGTAAGCTCACAGTGACATCATATGGTTCACAGGAAATAATTGTTTGTGTCTGCATTGTTCTGACAAATAAATGCATTTTGGCTTTCTTTATCCAAGGCAAAGGACAACAGGTCCATTTTAGTGCAGGAACATGTGAAGTAGTACATTTTGAGGAAAAGAACAGTGCATGTAAATATGCCCGAAATGCTCAGGTTCCTAAGTGGAGGAAGAGAGAAAGATAAGGGTGCTGATAAAGAGGTGGATGTGCAGGTAGAAAAGGCTGCAAAAAGACAAATTTGATTCTGGTTTTATATGGAGGGTCATTGTTTTCTAAAGCAAGGAAGTAAAGTTGAATATGTGCAAGACATTGTCTCGTCCACGTTGGCGTAGCACAGAAACAATTAGGCTTTCCACGAGGAAGAGTATTCCAGCCATTGAAAGGCACAGTAAAGATTAACTTGAATTAGTTAACAGGAATTAGAGGTTACAGTTACATAGATAAGCATGCAAAAATGGAAAGGGGTGGAGTCTTTCACTGGACAAGGTTAATAGAAATTTCCAAGATTACGAAAAAGGATTTGAAAGGAACGATTGTCTGCAACGGTCGGTGAATCTGTAACAAGGGGGCACAAGAGTGAATATTATTTTTAGATCTAATGGAGAAGTTAGAAGGAATGTTTACACACAGGAGTAGGCCATTCATCCCCTCAAGCCTGTTCCACAATTCAACTAGATCATGGCTGATTTGCACCTTTTGGAGAGGATTATAGAATATATTGTGCAGAAACAGGCCGTTCAGCCCAACCAGTCCATACCAGTGTTTATGCTCCACTCGAACCTCCCATCTTTTCTCATCTAAATCTATCACTGTAACCCTCTATTCCCTTCTCCCTCATATGGTTACCCTATGTTATTCTCTTCAACCACTCCTTGCGGTAGCGATTTCACATTCTCAACAGTCTGGATAAAGAAGTTTCTTCTAAATTCCCTATTGGATTTCTTGGTGACTATCTTATATTAATGGTCTCTAGTTCTGCTCTTCCCCACAAGAGGAACCATTCTCTCTGTATTCACACCATCAAATCATTTCTTCATTTTAAAGACCTCTATCGGGTCAACCCTCAGCCTTCTTTTTTCAAGAGAAAAGAGACCCAGACTGTCAATCCTTTCCCAATATGCATACCCACACATTTCTGATATCATCCTTGTAAATGTTCTCTGCACCCTCTCCAGTGCTTCTATCTCCTTTTATAATATGATGACCAGAACTGCACATAGTACTCCAAGTGTAGTCTCACCAAGGTTTGAGACAAGTTTAACACAACTTCCTTACTTTTCAATTCTATCCGTCTAGAAATAAATAAAAGCAAAAAGTGCTGGAAAAACTCAGCAGGTTTGGCAGCACCTGTGGAGAGAGAAACAGAGTTAACATTTGCCATCAGAACCTGCTGGGCAGAAGAACAAAAAAAAATTATTAGACAGTGGCAAATCAATAAGGTGCACACCAACAATCCAATAAAGTAACAAGGTGCAGATACCAGCAAATAAATATAGGGCAATAGACCCACCAATGGGTTAATGGAGCATCAAGTGACGCTGAATAAATAGACAGAGAAGTGCGGAGACTAAGAAATCAATGAATTAATAGTGCAACAGACACCAATGAATTAATACTCACTTCTGAGTTACACTGTCATTGCTTCCTGCCTCTCGCCATTAACTGTCTTTCATCTGTTTAATTGCCAGTTTACTTTTCAAAGTGCTATGAATGACTATGCAATAAAGGTAAAAAAAGACCAAAAGGCTCTTTTGCTGAAGATGATTTTTGACTTTACTAAGGGACAGTTAATGTACAAGTCAAAGGGACTCAAAAACAACAGTAATCTTGGGTGAAGCGGAGTTAGAGGGTGAGGGATTATTAGATCAGGCCACATAGACGACATTCAGTTCCTATAATAAAGTATTCAGTCTTATTTATATCTGCACTGTAAATTTCTATGTAAAATTATCTTCCACCTTTAAACCCCACTACACTTGGAACTTTACTTGAGTCTTGATTCCTTGTGTGGAATGCCACAGGAAATTAGCTACTGGCTAGGCAATAATACAACAGAAACAGTAAACACACAGGAAAGATGTTACAAGGAAACAGGCCAGTTGTCCAATCAGTCCTTGTTAGTGTCAATCATTGTCTTGTTCCCACCATAAACTCTGTTCCTGAATCACTGATTCCAATGCCCCACTTCCTCGGCCACTATCTGAGACTGCGCCAGTCAATGTGTAACCGCGGTGTCTTATTCAACTCTGAGCTGAGCTTCCGAACACACATCCACTTCATCACCGAGACCCCCTGTTACATCTCCATCATTTCGTCAGTATCTGCCCTGCTTCAACTCACGTGCTGCTGAGACCTTCCTCTGTGCCTTTGTTACTTGTATGCTTGATAATTCCAATGTTGTCCTGGCCAGCCTCCCATCCTCCATAAAGTTCAGCTCATCCAAAACTCCGCTGTGCTGCCCATGGCCTTACTTGCACTAAGTCCAGTTCATCCATCACGCCTTTGCTAACTGAAGTACACTGGCTCCCTAATCTGGCAATGCCTTGATTTTAAAGGTGGCATCATATTTAAATCTCTCCTTGATCTTGCCCCTTCCTTATCTCCTCCAGTCACACAATGTTCCGAGGACTCTACATTCCTCCAATTTTGGCCTCTTTTGCATCCTCTCTTTGCTTCAACCACCACTGGACCAGCCGTGCCTTTCACTGCCAAGACCCTGGGATTCCCTCCGGAAACCCATTCGCCTCTTTCTTTTTACCTTTGAGAACGTCCCTAAAATCTACCTCTTTGACCAAGCTCACCTGTCCTGATACCTCTTCCCTATGTCACAGACTTGGGTGTCTGACTGAGCTCCTGTGGAGGTTTGTATGTGGTTTACCACATACGCACACACACCATCCCACCCACTGCCCCCAAACCTTTCTCTTCATCTATTACTTCAACATCATTCCTCAGGGAACCATGAACTGAGGAACAGATAGCAAAACCATTATTTTGACCTGGGGAGAGTAGCGCCTGGTGCCCAGGGCCCCTCAATACAAGTAGTGGCTATTGCTGCTTTTAATCTTGAACAGAGGGGCCCTTGTGGGAATGGGGGCAGGACCTCAAGCCACTGTGGCTTCTTTTGCCAATTAACTTCAATCTCTGCCCTCTTGTTCTCGATCCTTCCACCAGTGGAAACAGTTTCTCCCTATCTACTCTGTCCAGACCTCTCATGATTTTGAATACCTCTATCAAATCTCTTCTCAACCTTCTCTTTTCCAAAGAAAACAGTCTTAACTTCTCCAATCTATCTTCATAACTGAAGTTCCTCAACCCTGGAGCCATTCTCGCTAATCTTTTCTCCAATGCCTTCATAATCTTCCTTAAGTGCGGCACCTAAAACTGAGCGCGATACTCCAGCTGAGGCCGAACTGGTGTCTTATATAAGTTCAACATAACCTCCTTACTTTTACGAACATGTACTCTATGCCCCTATTAATAAAGTCTAGGATACTGTATGCTTTATTAACCGCCTCAACCTGTTTCACCACCATCACTGACTTATACACTCATACACCCAGGTAGAGTTGCCAACTGTCTTTAAATGTATTCCTGGAGGTTTTATCATGAGTTGCCCGCACACTTCAGTCATTAGTTGACCAAGACATCCATCCTTGTGACACACTGCCTTCCTACACCAACTGGAAAGCAAAAAGACTCATTACCCTATAGGACAATGCTTGATGTCAGCCAAATGGCCATTTTTCCCTCTATTTTCAAAAGCAAAATACTGCAGACGCTGAAAATCTGAAATAAAAACAGAAAATACTGGAAAAGCTCTGGCAGCATCTGTGGAGAGAGAGAGAGAAACAGAATTAATGTTTCCAGACCAATATGACTCTTCATTGGAGCTTCAATATGTTTATATCTGGTAAAGAGAAATATTGAAAGAAAATGACAAAAAAAAACAATCTTTTTCTAACGTCCTGATGATTTTTTTCTCTCCAGGGTTGCACACATCAGTTGTCCTGGAGATTGATCTTCAATTCCTGGAGACTCCAGGCCAAACCCGAAGGGTTGGCAACCCTACACCCAGGTCCCCTATCCCTCGAGAGCTGTACCCTTTATTTTATATCGTCTCTCCATGTTCTTCTTACCGAAATGGATTAGCTCATATTCCAGTGTCTTCAGACCCCAGTCCCCAGGCTCTGGGCCCTCGCTCGCCTCCAGCGGAAGTGGCCGTCTCCAGGGTGAAAGGTCGGATTATTTATTTCCGCTCCTGCTGGGCCCTCTCCTCCTGCTGCTCTCCCCGCGCTCGGCGGCTCCCGGCCCCCAGGACAGAGCGGAGGCTGCCTGCGGCCTAGGCCGGGTGGCGGTTCTCTCTCTCTCCCCCTCCCACACACACCTCATCACCTTCCCCCTCCCCTCTCCCCTGCCCCGGCTGATGCTGCGGCCGGCGGCTCCCTGTGAAGGTTCCCCCGAGGAGGAGCGGTTGGCCGTCGCCGCCGATGTCAGTGACCGCGGACACCCGAAGAAGAGAGTGCGGGTAGCCGAGCCGGCCGAGGCGGGCAGCCGCTCCTCGTCCCCGGGGAAAGCGGCCTCCCCGCAGGCCGGCCAGGGCAAGAGGCGGGTGCGGGGGTCGGACACGGCGGCACAGGGAGAGGCCGAGGCTGAGGCCCAGGCCCAGTCCGGGATGGCGGACCAGGGCCAGCGGATTTTGCGGAAAGCCAACTTCTCGGCGCTGCTCGGACACACTAACGGCCTGAGCAGGGCGGCGACTCCCGGAGGAAAACCGGCCACTTCCAGGAAACTGCTCATCAAGAACTTCAGAGGTGGGTCTGGGCCCCGTCAACCACCCCCCCAGAAATAACCCCCCAACCCCCTCCATCAAACCCCCCCGCCACCCCCTCCATCAAACCCCCCCCCCACCCCCTCCATCAAACCCCCCCGCCACCCCCTCCATCAAACCCCCCCCCCACCCCCTCCATCAAACCCCCCGCCACCCCCTCCATCAAACCCCCCGCCACCCCCTCCATCAAACCCCCCCCCTACCCCCTCCATCAAACCCCCCCCACCCCCCTCCATCAAACCCCCCCCACCCCCCTCCATCAAACCCCCCCCAACCCCCTCCATCAAACCCCCCCCCCAACCCCCTCCATCAAACCCCCCCCAACCCCCTCCATCAAACCCCCCCCAACCCCCTCCATCAAACCCCCCCCAACCCCCTCCATCAAACCCCCCCCAACCCCCTCCATCAAACCCCCCCCAACCCCCTCCATCAAACCCCCCCAACCCCCTCCATCAAACCCCCCCAACCCCCTCCATCAAACCCCCCCAACCCCCTCCATCAAACCCCCCCCACCCCCTCCATCAAACCCCCCTCCCACCCCCTCCATCAAACCCCCCCCACCCCCTCCATCAACCCCCCCCCCACCGACCCCCTCCATCAACCCCCCCCCAACCCCCTCCATCAAACCCCCCCCAACCCCCTCCATCAAACCCCCCCCAACCCCCTCCATCAAACCCCCCCCACCCCCTCCATCAAACCCCCCTCCCACCCCCTCCATCAAACCCCCCCCCCACCCCCTCCATCAACCCCCCCCCCCCGACCCCCTCCATCAACCCCCCCCCGACCCCCTCCATCAACCCCCCCCGACCCCCTCCATCAACCCCCCCCCGACCCCCTCCATCAACCCCCCCCCGACCCCCTCCATCAACCCCCCCCCGACCCCCTCCATCAACCCCCCCCCCGACCCCCTCCATCAACCCCCCCCCCCGACCCCCTCCATCAACCCCCCCGACCCCCTCCATCAACCCCCCCCCTCCATCAACCCCCCCCCTCCATCAACCCCCCCCCCCCCCCCCCCCGACCCCCTCCATCAAACCCCGAGCCATAATCACATCCCTCAAACCCCCATTCCCCTGGTAATTCCCCCCCCCATCAATCCATCCATCACATTTTTCCGATCAGCCATGATTGAATGGCGGAACAGACTCGCTGGGCCAACTAGCTTAATTTCTGCTCCTATGTCTTATGGTCAAACCACCCTTCTTATTCTTCCATTCCCCCACCCATCTCCCTGTTAATAACCTGCCAACCCCCCATCCCACCCCTCCTCAACCCCATCCCCTGGCAATAACCCACAACGTCCCACCCACACCCTCAATCGCACCCCAACAATAATGGGCTCCCTCAAACCTCTGCAATGAACGCTCTTCAACCATCCCCTATCCCCCGGTAACAACCCACAAACCCTCTTTCCCCACCCCCCACAAACCCCCATCAAATCCTATCTCCCCACAATAAACCCCTTTCAACCCCCATCCCACTGCAATAACCTGTGAACCCCTCACCAACCTCCCATTAACACCCTATTCCTCCATCAATTCCACTATTCCCACACAACCCACAAATACTGCCTCCATGAACCTTCCCATCCCAAAGAACAAACCCTAATTTTCCCTAGCAACCCCCAACTGCCATCAATCTCCTGCAATAACCCTCAATCCTCCTATCCCATCAACTCCACTGCCAATCACCCCCTCCCACAATAATCCCCACCCCCTATCCTCCCATGAACTCCCAATCAATCCCCCTTCAACACACAACCCAGTTCTCACCCCCCAACAACCACCATCTGAGCACCACCCACCCTCATTCCATCCACACCCCAACAAGCCCCCAACACCCCCGCAACAAACCACCGCCCAAAAAACCCTGCCCCACCAGCAACACTCTACCTGTCCCCCCAACAACTCCCTGCCCCCAATACCCTTCAATCAACTGAGACTTGTCCGAGTGCTCAGTCACTGTCTTTGATAGATTCCGGTGACTTTCCCACCATTAATGTTAACTGACAAGTTATGCCATTGTCTGATTTCTCCTTTGCTCCCTCTTAAATAACAGAGTGACATTTGCACTTTCCAATTCAAAGACACAATTTTCAAAATGACTGTAATTTCCCTGCAAGTTTCTTTGAATATTCTGGAGTGAAAACCATCAGGTTCTGGGGATTTGTCACTCGAGTCCCATTATTTTCTCCATACTTGTGTTAAATCCACTAACTTCCTCCTGCATTTTTAGGTTTCCTTGTACCACTGGTGTTTTGTTGTCTTCCTCCACTGGGAAACAGAAAGTATTCCTTTAACAAGTCTGTTGTTTCCTTAATGTCTATCATAGTCTCTCCTGCATTCACCCTTTAATGGTCCCACATGCACTCTATATTCTTTCATGGGATGTGGGTGTTGCTGGTTACGCCAGCATTTATTGCCTATCCCTAATTGCTCCTGAGAAGGTGCTGGTGAGCTGCCTTCTTGAACCGCTGCAATCCATGTGGTGTAGGTACAATCACAGTTAGGAAGTGCTGTTAGGAAGGGAGTTCCAGGATTTTGATCCAGTCACAGTGAAGTCAGGATGCTGTGTGGCTTGGAGGAGAATTTGCAGGTGGTGGCGTTCCCATGTGTCTGCTGCCCTTCTTCTTCTAGTTGGTAGCGGTTGTGGGTTTGGAAGGTGCTTTTGAAGGAACCTTGGTGAGTTGCTGCAGTGTATCTTGTAGATGGTAAACACTGCTGTCACTGTACATCAGTGGTGGAGGGAGTGGATGCTTAAGGTGGTGGATGGGGTGCCAATCAAGTGGACTGCTTTGTCCTGGACGGTGTCGAGCTTCTTGAGTGCTGTGGGAGCTGCACTCATCCAGGCAAGTGGGGAGTATTCCATCACATACCTGACTTGTGCCTTGTAAATGGTGGACAGGCTTTGGGGAGTCAGGAGGTGAGTTACTCGCCACAGAATTCCCAGCCTCCAACCTGCTCTTGTAGCCACTGTATTTATATGGCTGGTCCAGTTCAATTTCTGGTCAATGGTAACCCCCAGGATGTTGATAGGGGGGGGATTTATACCACTCACTTTCTCTTAATATTTTTCAAACATTTATGTCAGTCCAGCAGCAAGAAATGCCAGTGTACTGTTGGCTCAGTGAGGTTATTTTGGGTGTCTGTGTATCTGTTTCTGAAATGCTACCATCCTGGTGACCTGTCAACCCATCAACGTTTTGTCTGTTTGAAACACATTGTCACTAATAGTTTATGTTGAGTCTTTTCTGGCATGTAACACAAGGTTAACTGCTGGTAGGTACAGTTCTGCTGGTGTAAGCAGTAGGATTTGGTGAACTAATAGCGTTCATGCATATTGATACAGCATTCATAGACTCAGACCATTTGGCCCATTGGGCCTGTGCTGGCTCTTTGAAAGAGCTGTCCAAACTCCAGTCAGTCCCATTGGCCCCACTGTTTCTCCGTATAAGACCATAAGACATAGGAGCAGAAATTAGGCCATTCGGCCCATCGAGTCCGCTCCGCCATTCAATCATGGCTGATAAGTTTCTCAACCCCATTCTCCCGCCTTCTCCCCATAACCTTTGATCCCCTTACCAATCAAGAACCTATCTATCTCGGTCTTAAATACACTCAATGACCTGGCCTCCACAGCCTTCTGTGGCAATGAATTCCATAGATTCACCACTCTCTGGCTAAAGAAGTTTCTCCTCATGTAGCCCTGCAACTATTAACTGTTCAGCTATTTATCGAATCCCCTTTGGAAAGTTACTGTTGAATCAACAGTTCCACCGCCCTTTCAGGTAGTGCCTTCTAGATCACAGCGACTCACTGAATCAAATCATGCTTCCTATCTCCCCCTCTGGTTCTTTTGCCAATTCACTTCAATCTGTGTCCTTCTGGTTATTGATTCTCCTGTCACTGGAAACAGTTTGTCCTTACTCTGGGGAGGCGATGGCGTAGTGGTATTGTCGCTGGACTAGTAATCCAGAGACCCAGGGCAATGCTCTGGGGACCTGGGTTCGAACCTGCCATGGCAGATGGTGGAATCTGAATTCAATAAAAACCAGGATGACCGTGAAACCATTGTTGATTGTTGTAAAAACCCATCTGGTTCACTAATGTCCTTTTAGGGAAGATAACCTGTTTTCCTTACCTGGCCTGGCCTACATATGACTCCAGACCCACAGAAATGTGGTTGACTCTGAAATGACCGAGCAAGCCACTCAGTTGTAACAAACTGCTACAAAGACACAAAAATGGAATGAAACCAAACGGATCACCCAGCATCGACCTAGGCACCGGAAACGACGACGGCAGTCGCAGCCCTGTCGACTCTGCAAAGCCCTCCTTACTAACATCTGGGGGCTAGTGCCAAATTTGGGAGAGCTGTCTCACAGACTAGTCAAGCAATAGCCTGACGTAGTCATCCTCACGCCATCACCACCCCGGGTATGTCCTGTCCCACCTGTAGTACAGACCCAGCAGAGGTGGCGGCACAGTGGTATACAGTCAGGAGGGAGTTTCCGGGAGTCCTCAACATTGACTCCGAACCCTATGAAGTCTCATAGCATCAGGTCAAACATGGGCAAGGAAACCTCCTGCTGATTACCACGTACTGCCCTCCCTCAGCTGATGAATCAGTGCTGCTCCATGCTGAACATCACTTGGAGGAAGCACTGAGGGTGACAGATTGTACTCTGGGTGGGGGACTTGAATGTCTATCACCAAGAGTGGTTTGGTAGCACCACTACTGACTGAGCTGGCTGAGTCCTAAATACATAGCTGCTAGACTGGGCCTGCAGCAGGTGGTGAGAGAACCAACAAGAGGGAAAAACATGCTTGACCTCATCCTCACCAACCTGTCTGCCGCAGATGCATCTGTCCATGACAGTATCGGTAGGAGTGACCACTGCACAGTCATTGTGGAGACAAAGTCTCGCCTTCACATTGAGGATACCCTCCATCGTGTTGTGAGGCACTGCCACCGTGCTAAATGGGATAGATTTAGAACAGATCTAGCAACTCAAGGCTGGGCATCCATGAGGCTCTGTGGGCCATCAGCCGCAGCAGAATTGTACTCTAACACAATCTAACCTCATGGACCAACATATCCCCCCACTCTACCATTACCATCAAGCCAGGGGATCAACCCTGGCTCAATGAAGAGTGCAGGAGGGCATGCCAGGAGCAGCACCAGGCATACCTAAAAATAAGGTGTAAACCTGGTGAAGCTATAAAACAGGACTACTTGTGTGCCAAACAGCATAAGCAGCAAGTGATAGACAGAGCTAAATGATCCCACAACCAACGGATCAGATATAAGCTCTGCAGTCCTGCCACATCCAGTTGTGAATGGTGGTGGACAATTAAACAACTCACTGGAGGAGGTGGCTCCACAAATACCCCCATCCTCAGTGATGGAGGAGCACAGCATAGCAGTGCAAAAGATAAAACTGATGGATTTGCAACAATCTTCAGCCAGAAGTGCCGAGTGGATGATCCATCTCAGCCTCCTCTGGAGGTCCCCAGTATCACAGATGCCAGTCTTCAGCCAATTCGATTCACTCCACATGATATCAAGAAACGGCTGAAGGCACTTCAGATACAGGAAAGGCTATGGGCCCTGACAACATTCCGGCAATAGCACTGAAGACCTGTGCTCCAGAACTTGCCGGGCCCCTAGCCAGGCTGTTCCAGCACAGCTACATCTACCCGGCTATGTGGAAAATTGCCCAGGTATGTCCTGTATACAAAAAGCAAGACAGATCCAACCCGGCCAATTACCATCCTGTTCAGTCTATTCTCAATCATCAGGAAAGTAATGGAAGGGGTGCTATCAAGTGACACTTGCTTAGCAATAACCTGCTCATTGATGCCCAGTTTGGGTTCCGTCAGGGCCACTCAGCGCCTGACCTTGTTACAGCCTTGGTTCAAACATGGACAGAAGAGCTGAACTTGTGAGGTGAGAGTGACTGCCCTTGACATCTAGACAGCATTTGGCCGAGTGTGACATCAAGGAGCCCTAGCAAAACTGGACTCAATGGGAATCAGGGGGAAAACTCTCTGCTGGTTGGAGTCATAACTAGCACAAAGGAAGATGGTTGTGATTGTTGGAGGTCAATCATCTCAGCTCCAGGACATCACTGCAGGAGTTCTTCAGGGTAGTGTCCTAGGCCCAACCATCTTCAGCTGCTTCATCAATGACCTTCCTTCCATCGTAAGATCAGAAGTGGGGATGTTCGTTGATGATTGCACAATGTTCAGCACCATTCGCAACTCCTCAGATACTGAAGCAGTCCATATCCAAATGCAGCAAGACCTGGACAATATCCAGGCTTGGGCTGACAAGTGGCAAGTAACATTCGCGCCACACAAGTGTCAGGCAATGACCATCTCCAACAAGAGAGAATCTAACCATCGCCCCTTGATGTTCAATGGCATTACTGTCACTGAATCCCTCACTATCAACATCCTGGTCAATTACTGAACTGGACTAGCCATATAAATACTGTGGCTACAAGAACAGGTCAGAGGCTGGGAATCGTGTGACAAATAACTCGCCTCCTGACTCCCCAAAGCCTGTCTACCATCTACAAGGCACAAGTCAGGAGCTTGATGAAATACTCCCCACTTGCCTGGATGAGTACAGCTCCTACAACACTGAAGAATCTGGACACTGTCCAGGACAAAGCAGCCCGCTTGATTGGCACCCCATCCACAAACATTCACTCCCTCCACCACCGACACCCAGTAGCAGCAGTGTGTACCATCTATAAGATGAACTGCAGGAATTCACCAAGGCTCCTTAGACAGCACCTCCCAAACCCATGACCACTACCACCTAGAAGGACAAGGGCAGCAGATAGATGGGAACACCACCACCTGGAAGTTCCCTCCAAGCCACTCACCATGCTGACTTGGAAATATATCACCGTTCCTTCACTGTCACTGGGTCAAAAACCTGGAACTCTCTTCCTAAAAGCACTGTGGGTGTACCTGCACCACATGGACTGCAGCGGTTCAAGAAGGCAGCTCATCACCACCTTCTCAAGGGCAACTAGGGATGGGCAATAAATGCTGGCCCAACCAGTGAAGCCCACATTCCATGAATGAATTTTAAGAAGACTCTTACCAAAATCCTTCATGATTTTGAATGCCTCGATTATATCTCTCCCTTAACCTTCTCTAGACTTTGCACATTAGCTGAAGTCTCTCATCCCTGGTACCATTCTCATAAATCTCCTCTGCACCCTCTCCAAGGCCTCAAAAGGTTTATTAAAAATACATGCTGTCTGTTTGCCAATAAACCTTTCCCCAAGGCACATCTTCCCTGACTTCATCCTTGGCTACTAAGTGTTAGCAACAGAATCGCCAGCATAAATGAAGCTCCTGCTAATGAAACAAAATGCTTGTGACTCCTTCCCATATCCCATGTGGCCAGAGTGGCTTCATCCTGCTCTACTTCACTTTCTGATTCCATTTGCTCTGTTGGCTTACCCACTATTTAGTTCTTAAAAACTGTCCTGCACATACAAACAGATTCTGCCTCTGCTGTCTGCTCTATTTTCATCACAATGAATAACCTTTACTTGTGATTTTGCACAATGTAAACATTTTGAAATTTTGAGCTTCTGGTTGTGTAAGTGCAATTCACTTAAATTGGAGCTCAAGATTTCAGAATTTCTTTCAAAGTTTGTTTTTTGCTAGTTTGGAATAAATTCTAACACCTTTACAGTGTTAACTCCCCCTCCGCTGAGTGATTTGACACACTAAAGAAATCAACAAACTTCACATGACTACAATGGCATTCCTCTTCAATTCATCTTGCCCCCACAACGAGATTATTCTTGTTCCTATGTTTAAATAATTTAGAAAAATAGAAAACAAAAGTTCCCGCCCTAACAGCCAGGGTATACACTCTATACACATCCCCCCTCTCATCCTGAAGTCTCCTTTTACACCTGCACTGTTCATTCTGTCTCTTATCCATTTCTCAGGACTGCCTCCTGCCATCTCTAACATTGACAAATTTTGCCCCTGTCTCAGCTGCTGAATTCCTCATCCATGCCTTTATTACTTCTAGACTTAACTATGCCAAAGCTCCCCTGATAGGCCATCCATCTTCCACCCAACAGTTTGATTAAAGTATATTCCCTTCTGCTTTGTTGATTTCTGTTTGCCTTCCAACAGATAAACCAAAATTGCCTGACAACTACACTCAGGATACGTGGCAGAAACTCCATGAAGCAGTGGGTGCCATTCAGAATAGCACATCAATAAAGTACAATTTGGAAGAACTTTATCAGGTAACCATGGACAACAACTTGCCTTTGGTCGTAGGACTGCTATTCATATTGCCAGCCTGCTCCATATCAAAGGGGCATAGCGATAAAAGCTGTAAGAACAGAATGGGGCAAGATTAATGAGTCTGTTCGGTGATCTAAACTTTGCATAGCTTTCTACTCTCCAATTTAATATAACACAAGGGAATGCTCATAGCAATAGTAGCTGCTAGGGTTCCTACTTTGTAGTGTGCTTTATGGGCAGTCTTTGCTGGTTACACTTTCCAAGCGCACGATATCTGAAAGTGTAACTTTTGAGGTGTCACAAGCCAGTGCTGAACCTCCAAAATGTCATGTCTCTGGAGATCAGAAAAGAAAACTGTGTCTGAACCAAAGTGTGTCCCCCTGTCAAGAGGTCCATGGTAATATCTTGAAAGGCAGGTGAATTCTTTCTGTTCTTGAGTTAGCTGCTTCCCAACACACCTACTGTAAAGATCTTGTGTCTCTCTTTCAGTTTTTGTCATGTTTGATCTCATGACTTTATTTTCCAAGCCAGAGCTTCTGCAGTGCCTTCCTTTCTCTTCAAGCTGAGCACCTTCCTTCACATTCAACAGGATCAACCCTTGTCATCATTTTTACCCAGCTAGGACCTGCATTTTTTCATATCATCTGCCTCCAACACTATAGAATGGTTACAGCATAGAAGGAGGCCATTTGGCCCATTGCATCTGTACCCGCACTCTACAAGAGTAATTCGTCTAGTCCCACTCCCTGGCCTTTTTCCCCATAGCCCTGCAAGTTTGTTGATCAGAAGGCATAACTCCCTGACCTTACCAGGCACTTCCAGTTCAGGTTTAGCAGGGTTTAAATGCTGACTAGAACTCCATCTATACCATTTCATTGGGTCAGGTCAAAATATATATTAGATGCCGGGCTAAGCTCCAGCTATTGTGCTCCTAAAACATGTATTAACCTGAATCACAGAAGAATGCCCCTCTTGCAGCATTATAACTTTCTCATTTCCTACAGTCATTAACCAAGTACCAGACTAGTCTGAACTGTAGCTAGATAAGTTCTGCAAATTACAGTCACTTAAAATTGGAGTTGACATTGCCCCAAACTCAGACCATTATCTTAGACATACTTTTAGAAATACCTTAGGCTTTATCCAATGCTTGTTCCAACTCTCCTAAATCATGGTTAGGCCACTAGTCCCAC
Organism: Cetorhinus maximus; assembly: GCF_964194155.1. Classification (NCBI taxonomy): domain Eukaryota; kingdom Metazoa; phylum Chordata; class Chondrichthyes; order Lamniformes; family Cetorhinidae; genus Cetorhinus; species Cetorhinus maximus. The sequence continues at coordinate 27,365,793 of NC_135894.1, forward strand.
CAGTGATCCTATCCCCTCCACATTCCCACTCCAATACGCTTGTTCACTCCTCCCCTTCTGCTACTTGCAGTTGCCCTTCCATCGCACTTTCCTCTGCGACTGCAGCACGTACTGCACCTGTCTGTTTATCATTTCCCACTACAGAGCCCCAAACACTCCTTCCAGTTTAGACAACCATTCACTTATACACTACATGCATTGTAGCCACTGTTCATGGTGTGGCCCCTTCTCCATTAGATAGACTGTATCCAGATCAGGTGACCACTTTGCTCAAAATCTCTGTCCTGTCTGCAGATGTAACCCTGACTCCACCCATCAGGCTCAATCCCACTCCATATTCTCACTCAGCATACTTGAAGTTGTGTTTGTTTCAGATCTCTCCCATTTACAAGTTTTTATTTTCTCTCTCCACTTTCTCCTCTCACCACTGTGTTCTTCTCACATGTTGTTTCTACCTCTTAATGATTTGCATGCTATCTCTTACTCTCTTCCCTTTCCTATCTCATAATGGGATAAACAAGCAGTAGATTCTCCCTTTCTTCCTTCATTGTTTCTTCCCAACCTTACTAAAATGTTTATTTGTCTTTCAGTTTTCAGTTTAATCCAACTTGCATAGCGCAAGAACAGAAGATTCAACCCAAATATTCGGTTCTGGTGTTTACACCCCAAATAAGCCTCCTGCCATTCTACCTATCTCATTTCAGCCTTTCAGCATATCTTCTTATTCCATTATCTCATGTGCTTATTTAAGTTCTTTTTGAAAGCATCTAAGCTACTTACCACAATGACTTGCTGTTGCAGCAAGTTCCACATTCTAACCGCTCTGAGTAAAGACAGTTCTCCTTATTTCCTGACTAGATTTATTGGTTACTATCCTGTATTTATGGTTCTAGTTTTGGAATCAAAACTTTTTCTTCACAATGGCCCTGTCCAACTCATTAATAATTTTAAAGAGCCATTTTAAAGACTGCTCTATCTTCTCTTTTTTTAAAGAAAAAAGCCCCAATATTTCCTAACAATTGTAATCTTTCAGTTCTGGTACCATTCTTGTAAATCTTTCTTGCACTTTCTCCTGTGCTTTTGTGTCCTTTTTATGGTATAGAGACACCAGAGCTGCACAGTACTGCTTAAGTGCAACCTGACTAGGGCCCTATACAATTTTAACATAACTTCACGGCTGAGTTTCGAATAAAAGTCATGTTGGACTCAAAACAGTTTCTCTTTCCACAGATGCTGCCAGACCTGCTGAATTTTTCCAGTATTTTCTGTTTTTATTTTAGATTTCCAGCACCCATGGTATTTTGCTTTTATTTTAGTGTGTAATTCTCAACTTTTGAACTCTGTATCACTAGAAATAAATCCCAGTGGTTTGTTATCATTATTAATTGCTTCAATTACCTGCAATGCTACTTTTAATGGTTTGTCACCTGTAAACCTCGGTTGTTTTGCTCTTCTACCCCATTCACTTTCTTATTTTCTAAGATGTAGATGAAGTTTCTTTTTCCCTACTAAAGTGCTATATCTCACATTTATCTATGTTAAAGTTCATTTGCTATTTAACTGCTGAGCTTGTAAGTTTTCTAATACCTTCTTGACGCAGCCTGTTGCACTATGCATTTCTTTCTGATTTCCAGCATTGCAATTTGCTTTCTTTTCACTTATTATAGTTTCCTGCTTGGTGTTTTTGAGCCCTATTATGAAGAAAAGTCCTTCCCTAGTCCTAGCTTGGGCTTGAAAGCCACAGTAGAAATCTAACTGAACCTGGCAATTCCAGTTAGGTTTTTTTCCACTAAGCTACTTTGCCAGGAGAAAGTGAGTGAAGGTATTTGTAGATGATTCAGTCTTGGGTAAAATATTGGCTGAGCATCTGCACCAGACCAAGAGCTTTAATACTGAGAAACTTTGGGGTTTCTGGATGCTTTGTGCTTTAAGGGGTTCCAAGTTAAGTGAAGTATTGCAACCCAACAGGAATCTGACAGTCTTGCTTGTGTTGATCTTCCTCCAAGAAACATGAGAACAGGAGGAGGCCATTCAGCCCCTGGCACCTGTTCTGAATTCAGTTAGATCATGGCTGACCTGTATCTTAACTTCATCTACCCAGCTTATTTTGGTAATCTTTAATACCCTTACTGAACAAAAATCTATCAATCTCAGTTTTGACTTTTTCAGTTAAACCTTCCAACCTCAACAGGTTTTTGGGGAGAATGTGCCAAATTTTCACTATCATTTATGTGACAAAGTGCTTTCTGACTCGACTAGAACTTCCTAGCTCTAATTTTAAAGTTGTAGTCCCTCATTCTGTGACCACTCTTCCAAGGGAAATATTGTCTATTTACCATATTAATTTCCTTAATCATCTGAAATTCTTCAATTCACTCACTATAAGCTTCTACACAGACCATACCTGGAGTACTGTAAGCAGTTCTGGGCACCACACTTTGGAAAAAATATAGGTCCAGATCTTCCGATGGAATTAGCAGAGAACGTTCAGATGTTCACCGCTGCTGAAAGTCGAGATCCAGAGGCAGTTCCAACCTATACATGTGTGCTGAACTTAGCTGGGAATTTCAAGGTTCTGTTGGGCAGAGATGCTCTACCCAGAATCCTCCATGGATGTCTCTGACACTGACCCCGCTTTTGTAGGCTTGCCTTTAGCTTGCCCAGAAATTTATTCCAGTATATTTGTGCTGTTAATCACAGGCGTAAGACCTGGATTGAAAGTGATAAACAGCAGTAGCTATATCGGGAAGGTTTCAAAATGTATTTAAAAATAAACTTGCTGAACAATTAACCCCACCCACCCTTCCCCCATGACTTTGCCACTAATCAGAAGATCTGGATCAAATTGGCATTGGAAGGAGTGCACAAACTAGGGCAGTATTCCCTTTAATTTACAAAGTTATGGAGTGATTTGATCAAAGTTTTCAAGGTATTAGGGTAAACAGAGAAAGTCTATTTCTGCAGGTTGGGAAGTCTATTGCCTAAAAATAAAATTAAAGGCAGACCTTTCAGGAGTGTAGTTAGGAAACACTCCTACGCGCACAGGGGGTAAGCGTTAAGAACTCTCTTGCAAACTGCAATTGATGCTGGGTCAATTATAAATTTTAAATATGAGAATATGTTTTGTTAACCAAAAGTATTAAGTGATATGAGGAAAAGGCAGGTAAATGGAATTAGGTCACAAATCAACCACAATCTCATTGAATGATGGAACAGGCTCGAGGAGGTAAATTACCTCCTCCTATTGCTATGTTCCTATGAATACAAGTCTAGTCTATACAACTTTTCTTCATAATTTAACCCTTTTTGTCCCAATATCACTTCTTAATCATCCTTGGTCTTTCGTCCAAGTCTCTGTTTGATTTGCTTTTGGGTTGAGGGAATTGAGAGTCAGCAATGTAGAGTGAAACTGGAGTCACATGTAAGCCAAACTGTTCATTTCCAAAACCAAAGTACTGCGGATGCTGTAAATCTGAAATAAAAACAGAAAATGCTGGGAATATTCAGCAGGTCTGGCAGCATCTGTGGAGAGGGAAACAGAATTAAGGTTTCAGGTTGTGTCCATTCATCGTTCTGAAGGTCATTAGTGAATCAGTGGGTCTGATGAGCATCTGGCAACTTTTTAAATCATTTTTTCCTGGTACCAGCCCACAGCTTGCAGTTGGATTGAATTCAATTGACAACTTGCTGTGATGGGATTTGAACTCGCACTACAAGGCCAGTTCTGTAACTGCTTTACTACTTTAATAATAGTGTGGCAGGTGCAATCAGTGAGAGCTCAGGGTGCTATGTTAAGATCTTGTACCTTAATGGTACAAAAGGTTTGCTCACCATTCTAGAATATGTTCATGTACTTGTTTACCTTTCAACAGAACAACAACTTGTGTTTATGTAGTTCGTATATCCCAAGGTACTTCATGTGAATAATGGGGCAAAAATGGATGTCAGTATAAAGGGGAAATATTAGGAGGAAGCTTAAACAAAGAGGGGTGTTTTAAAGAGACAAAATATTCTCATAAGAGACTAGATGATGGTGTCAAGTGGTGCCTGTGTCCTTCTCTCCCTTTCCCCAAATCAAAGTGATAATTAGTGCACCACTTTATTATTCACTACCCTACTGGTTCCTGTGCTTTGACAGTGCATCAAGATGCTGTTGGGCTGAGGTATGGTTGTGGGTAACTGTTTATCTTGTGTGATTGTGATCTGCTTCATGTATTAATGGGCTTTTCTGTAATATACAGGCTGTTGAGAATCTGTGTTCCTATAAAGTGTCAGCAACGCTATACAAACAACTGAGACAGGTATGTGAAGACCATGTCAAGGCACAGATATTGCAGTTCCGAGAATATCCTTTTTCTCTCCCGTGATGTACTTTGTCTGCAATTTATATGATATTAGAAATAATTGTTGTTGCGTTGTGCTATACATCTAACATAGTTTTACATTGTCAACTTGGATTACATTGAAACTTGCAGGTAAGTACAATCCTGACAGAGGCCATGTCCCTGTGTGAAAAGAATCTAAATGGGTTCAAAGTAATTTTCGTAACACAATAAATCCATTAACAGGAGACATTTTAACACAAAGACATCCCTCGTTAAGTATTTAAAATGCTTCAACTTTTGATTGAAACTTCTTACATTCAAATAAGGAATTAGTTACTTTAAACTTTGCATATCGGATTTGTCGAAGCATACTCCCTGATCACCCAAGCAATTTACACCTTCTGGAACACTTGTTTATGAGTTAACTTCATTAGAAGAAATGTTTTTTCTTACTGAACCTAGGCTCTGAGTAAGCAAGTTGGTTCAGCTTTGATGAGAGTGGGCTGAAAAACTAAACCTTCAGCGATTACATTGAATGTGTAGCATTTTTTACTTCATTGGTCTAAGCTAGTGTTTATGTTTCACACAAGTCTTCTCCCATTCCTCTTCATCTCACTCTATCTGCATATCCTCTATTCCTTTCCCCTTCAGGTATTTGTGTAGTAGTGATCTGCCCAAGGGCAGGTCGCCTCATTTCTCCGTATCTCACGGTCCTGCCTTTTCCTCTTCAGTTTCCTCCCATTTTCAACTTCATCAGTGAGCAATATGACTAGGGAAAAGAATGGGTTCTTGTTGCATTCCTCATATGTGCATAAAGGAAGCACAAGTCCTGTTCCTGAAGGATCCTCCACCATGTGTTTATGTAACTTTCCCTTAAATGCATCTATGCTATTTGCCTCAACTCCTCCATGTGGTAGCAAGTTCCACATTTTAACCTTTCTCTGGGAAAAGAAGTTTCTCTTGACTTCTCCAATAGATTTATTCATTACTTTTGTATTTATGACCTATTTATATAGATCATGCTCTTCCAGTGCTCATTAAGGGTTTGATTTTATTTTTCTAGCACGTTTGCCCTGACAAATCATGTCCCTATTCAACAGTGTCTAATCCAAATTTTGCCTAACATGATGTGAGGTGGCTTGCTTACTGAATCCTATTTCCACTCTTGCAGTACAGTGGGCATGTAAACATTCCTTTGCAGCAATGTAAACTTACTGGGATAAACAATGTCCTTAGATTGTTGCAGAGACTCACCAGTTATAAGCAGACTGTTTTAAGTGGCAGGGCTAAGTTAATTATAAGTAACGGTTAAATTCTGTAAAGTGCTCCCTTTTGTTTCTGACACCCAGTACATTACCATACCCTTTGTGTTTCATGTTCATTTAATACGGTGGACCATTTTATTACGTGACAAATAGAGTATGGCACTGGGGATGCTGTATAGGTAATGAGATGAGCTTGTGGTAACTATTGGTAAATAGGGATAATTTATTGATAACTAGGGCTGACCTATTGGCAACTGGGGATAACCTATTAGTACTAGGATGATCTATAACTCATCGAGGATGTTGTATTGATACTGGGGATGATCTGTTTTTCCTTGACTTTGCTTCCACGGATTCACTGGATAGCAGTCTGTTTTTGAAGAAGATTAACAAATGTTGGCAGGATCACTGTCGGCAAATGGTAAGTGGCTGACCTTTGAATACCAATATTTTGTATTTCTGATCTTGGGGAATGCTTGTCCTCAAGAATGATATTTCCTTACTTGCTGCACAATCATTTTTGCTTTTTAATATCTCCATTCACCTGCAGATAATGATCAGGAGCATTTTCTTGTTTCTTGACCGAACCTATGTTCTGCAGAGTTCAATGCTGCCATCGATCTGGTGAGTTGCTTGGAAAGAGGGCTGCATGAATTTGTTAACTTTGAGTGAGAGGGGGATTTTCTCATGGTTATTTTAGTCAGCAACTCAACTTTCGGTGCTCTGAAGAAGGGTCATATGGATTCGAAACGTTAACTCTGTTTCTCTCTCCACAGATGCTACCAGACCTGCTGAGTTTTTCCAGCATTTTCTGTTTTTCAACTTTCAGTATGTTTAGGGCATACGGTAGATGCAAGACTCTCTCCCCTCTACCTCCCCCCACAAGTTTCTGATAGCTCACCCCCTCAAATATGTGTTCACCAGCCAGTTTATGCAGTCTTACTCTGTAGATTCCACGAAACTGGGTGTGTTATGACTAATGGATAATTGAGGAACCAGCCAGACCATATCTCCAACCTGTGTTGGCTTCATTCTGCCTTTTACTAGCGTTAGAGGTTTGTGTTGAACTAGTTTGAGCTATCCATTCCATATGGCTTATTGCCAGTTTAAAAGTACATTTGCCCTGACCCCGAAGCACCTTGAGATGGCTCACTGCATTCAAAACTCTGTATAAATGCAGTTTGTTAAAGAAATTCTTCCTGAATTCTTTATTTGATCTGTTAGTGGTGCTTGTATATTTAGGCTGATAGATAGGTGTATGGTTGTAGATAATAGACCAAAGATTTTCTGACAGTAACTCTGGGAAAGTTGAAGTAAGAAGCACTTGGTATCCTTCAATATTTTTTGAAAGCGTTGGGTGGTTGGGTCGGGTCATTGAGGTATCAGCTGAGTTTTCAAGGTCCAGTCCACAGATTTGAAAACATAATCCAGGCTGACATTCCAGTGCAGTACCGAGGGACTGCTGCACTGTTGGAAGGGCCATCTTTCAGATGAGACTTAAACTGAGACCCCATCTGCCCCCCTAAGTGCTGATACAGATGCTGTGACACTCTACTTCTCTTATTTGAATACTTCTCTCATTTGAATATTTCTCCTCCATGTTCATCCTTTAACCAACATCACTGAAACAAATTATATGACCTTTAACTCATTATTTGTGGGACCTGTTTATGTGCGCAAACTTGCTACATAAATGCAAGTCTGCCTTTCTTACTGTTATTTCTGTTGAGACGATGTTCTCCCCCACCATCCCACCCCCACATTTGATCCCCTCTCCAGCTCTTTCTCTGTTTCTCTTTCAAATATTTGGCTCACTGATGCTCATTCCCAGATTAAAAATAGGAAATGTTTAAAATACATAGCAGACCAGCATCTAAACTGGTTAACAAAGACAGAGGCCACTTCACAGCACAGATAGAGGGAAATAAGTGATGTTTAAAGGCATACCCCACGACTGACAAGCGTAGGACTTCAATAAAATGTAGGATATTCTTGCTGTCATTCACTCTGTTTAATTCACTTTCCCCATTCTCACTGCAGCATGGTCTCCAGTTTCTTCTGTTTCCTTCTTTCCTGGTTTCTCTCATTGCCTTTCTCTCTCCTCCTCCTACCTCCCTCATTCTCGCCAACTCCTTTTCTCCAGCCTCCCTAATTTGTTCTTTTTCTCCCTTTTCTCTCCCTGTCCCTCATTTCCCTTTTTCCTCCTGCCCCTCTCACTTGCATTCCTTCTTCCCAGCTTTTTGAGGTGCTGAATCCAAACTGGCATAAATTGGCTGTGTTGCATTACACAATATTGCAAACACGTTGAAAAGAAACCCAACCAATTTCTTAAATGAATGCTTAAATAGTTAAACTGATGAACATACCTATTATTCGCAATTTTTCAGATTATAATTGCACTTCACAATTTTGGTGCCAAATAATGTCTTGGCTTCATCATTGCTGTTGCTCCCGTGTACAGACTTTGTGTCTCTTGCTATTAATAACAAATCATGTGCTTAAATACTTCCAGGGATATAGGTTTAGAGCTTTTCCGAACCCATGTCATCAACGACAGAATTGTACAAAGCAAAACCATTGATGGGATACTTTTGTTCGTTGAAAAAGAGAGAAACGGAGAGGCTGTGGACAGAAGCTTGATCCGAAGTTTGCTGAGTATGCTGTCTGACCTGCAGGTAAGGGAGGTTTTAATTCTCACTTGGGCATTTTCTTTCATGGAAGCCTCCACTAGTTATACTTTGCATCAAACAGGTCTACCAGGAATCATTTGAACACAGGTTTTTGGAGGAGACCAATTGTTTATATGCAGCAGAAGGACAAAGATTAATGCAAGAGAGGGAGGCAAGTAACAGATTCTTAACAAAGATTCTTAGCTCACGCACTACTTGGAACCCGTCCTTTTTCAATTTTAATGTTCTAAATCTAGGTGTCGGAATATCTTCACCATGTAAACAAACGTCTGGAAGAAGAAACAGACCGAGTAATTACTTACTTGGATCAAAGCACGCAGTGAGTGGTGGTTCTCATTTTTCTGCAATGTCCCATGTGGAATGTACTTAGCTGGTTATTTAAGAAAAGGCAAACAAAAGAAAGTAGATTAACTTGGTGCTGAAGCATGTCTCCAGGGAAGGTTGGTGACGACTCCTTGTGCAAAAACAGGGGTGCGTCTGCCTCTTTCTGCTTCTCCTTTTCTTAATGGCTGCCTTTTCCCCATCTACACTGTACTGAGTTTCAGAGCTCTGGTACTGACTTAAGTCTTTCATGAATGTTAAAAGTCTGGGGCTGAATTAAAATAAGATTACACACTCTAATGGGATGTGGCTTTCCTCAATTAGTTCTACATGATGAAAGTACATGTTGTAAACTAGGTGTGTACAAACAGCTGTAAAGAGAAGTGGAGGCAGGCTGAGAACACTTTGGCCATGCGATGAGACATTGTTGAATGTTATTAGCATGATAGAAGTGAGAAACAGTAAGGGCTTCAGTGAAGGCATCCAGGGCTTGATGCAGTTTGAACAGCAAGCTTGAGGTACTAGTGGTTTATGGAAGGCCAATTCATAAATGGTGCTGCACTGTCATCCATTTATAAGGAAGGACAGTGTGGAGTCAAACATTATATTGCTGCTATTATCAGAAATATATTTTGTCGGAATAGATACTTCTGACTCAGCAGCAGGTAGCCCTTCAACCTAACACATAGGGTGGCACTAACCATGCAAGGCAACAGGAAGCTTACCAGTGCTCAGTACTGGTAAAATGTGTGGGTTTTAGTTCAATGGAAACAGTACTCCTGCAGGTTCCTAAGCCAGGCTACTAAGAACTCGGGTTTAAGTTCTCTGGAATTGCTAAAGTGAGGTGTTTCTCTAAATGGAGAGAGCATGTGAAGATAAATGGAAACGCTACCTGTGTGGTCTTGGCTGTATTAGTTTGGAAACCCTTCTGCTTGGTGATGGGTTTATAAGCACACTGCTGCCAGAAAGAATCATCACCTATCAATGGAATGGCTAGAATTGAGTGGTGCCCTTAGCTAGGGGCTTGTAGTTAAGTGTTATGGACACTGGTGGATCTGGCTACTGGAATCATGGGTGCATGGGGAAGCTTTGGACCATTAGACTTTATCTATAGAGCGCCAGAGAGCATTGCTGCTGAACTGCAGCACTGTGTTGATATCTCCATCTGCAGTTTGGAGCCCTAAACTATTACGAATGTCCAAACTGTTTTTTAAATACTACTATTCCCCTTGGACACAGGCATTGCGAAATCTCTTTAGAGCCATGTGATTTCATGGACTGTGCCTGGCATCAATAGAACAATTCCCCAGCAGAATAAACACCTTTAGGAGAGATGGCGAGACAGTTCAGGGGCAGGGAGGTGCCACTAGCAAGGGTTGTCTGATGATAGGCTAAGTAAATTGGGCCCATTTTCTCTGTAGTTTAGAAGAATGTTAGGTGATCTCATGGAAACCTACAAAATTCTGAAGGGGGTTGATAGGGTAGCATTGAGAGATTGTTGCTGCTGATCGGGGAGTCTAAAACACGGGCACGGTTTCATGATAAGGGCTGATCATTTAGGACTGAGATGAGGTAAAATTACTTCATTCAAAGGGTTCTGAATCTTTGGAATTCTCTACCCCAGAAGGTCAGGGGTGCTGCATCGTTGAATACATTTAAGGCTGGGATAGACAGATTTTTAGTCTCTCAGAGAATTAAGGGATATGGGGAGCGGGTGGGAAAATGGAGTTGAAGCCCAAGATCAGCCATGATCGCATTGAATGGCGGAGCAGTTCGACTTGCAAGGGTTGTCCGTTGATGTTATGGTCTATTCCTATTTCTTATGTCCTTGTAATCAAAGCAATACTGATTTGTCCGTGAAAGAAATGCTGATGCCATCTTGGGAATATAATCAAAGTGAAGGGATCCTATTATTATACCTTGACAGGTTTATGAATGAGAGTAACAGCATGCTGTGCAGTGATTCAGTCATAAATGCTGGTCGTTGCCTCTGCTGTTTCCAATATTGGGAGGAGTTGCATGGAACAGGGCCAGTGTCTCCCATGTTCTGGTCACAAGACCAAGGATACTAGGCTTGCTCGTTTCTGATCCATCAGCTTGCATTCTGAGTGAAGATACTTGTACTCCCTCCCTAACAGTACTGTGGATGTACCTACACCACATGGACTGCAGCAGTTCAAGAAGGTAGCTTATCACCAACTTCTCGAGGGAAATTAGAGTTGGGCAGAAATGCTGGCCTAGCCAGCGATTCTCACATCCTGTGAACGAATAAACATTTGGGGAAAAAAAATCTGGGCTCTATGTGGTCATGTTAGACTGTTGATATTGCATTTGTGCCAAGCTGATGCATCCGCGCGTTCCAACATCGAAAGAGATGGTCTCTCTTCCCTGATCCCTTCCTGTGGATCCTCATTTTCTTTACCTTTCTCTGCCAATAAGCTTTTGTGGATCAGTGCCATCCGAGAACACTCTCTGTGTAATCTATAACTCTTGCTATTTTCTGGCGACCAGTGAAAATTGAGCTGACTGAGTCTTGGTGTACAGGCTGGTTCTCTGATTCAGATTCCTGTTGAACAAGGCTCCTTGCAAAATATGATTCTTATTAGGCATGCTGTCCTCTTTTTGCTCTTGTTTTGATTTTGGTCATTTGTCTTGTACAGTTTGACAGGGTTAGATCTCCCAATGCTTGGTTCAGGGACTCTACCTGTCTGCAGTACTTTCACTGAGGCTAGTTTATTGGTGTGCATTTTATGAGGCTTCGCTGGAACCTTTCACCATTTTCTCATTCTCTGTATGATGCCTCGTATTTATTGTCTTTTTTATTGTTAGCGTGGGGATTATACATTTTCAAAATAAATAGTTGGATTCTTTTGTGATTTACAGAAAATGGTTGATTTCCAGTGTTGAGAAGCAACTTCTTGGTGAACATCTGACAGCTATTCTCCAGAAAGGTAAAAGAAAAACAAAAACAGAAAATGCTGGAAAAATTCAGCAGGTCTGACAGCATCTGTGGAGAGACAAACAGAGTTAATGTTTCGAGTCCGTATGACTCTTCTTCAGAGCTGAAGAGAAGAAGCTGAAAAGCAAAACAAAATATATTTCTGTTTAACTTAAGTCTTGTCATTCTCTAGTAAACAGCTGCTGGCCTCGTGCTGCACTTTGGTCCGACTACCTGACTGTTAGCAGCACTGCCTGACCCTGGCAGTTTGACTGCAGCACCATTATAGAATGGCCCCACATGCAGTGGCAGTGCTTTTGATTCCCTTGCTGTCACTTATTATTGTGGAGGTTTGTAATCCCTCGGGCTTCCCATTATGCTTTTTATTGATAATGGTGGGCTTGGCCACCAGCCACACTTGTAAAATAGCTACTTATCATCACTTAACCCAGGGAACAACATTGTGCAAAATGTTATTGTTTCCATTTTTATTTTACTATAATGCCCCCATGCTCTATTACGAATTCCAGACCCTCAACATGAAGTCCATTTCCCTCACCGGCCACTCTCCCAGGCTGAACCAGAGTGTTCACCATCTCGGCGTTCTCTTCAATGCTGAGCTCATTTTCCAACCACATATCATTGTACCCTGTAAAGACCATCTGCATTCATCTCTTTAACGTTGCGAGGCTTGCTTTTACCTTTGTTTGTCTTCTGCTGAAACCCTAAAGCCTCTAGACTAAATTATTGCAATTTGTAATTTAGTCAACTTCCCATCCGCCATCCCCCATGGATGCCAACTGATCCAAATCTCTGTTACTCATACCCAGTACCGCACAAGTCATTGCTGTCTGACCATTGACTCCTGACCACCCGCCCACACCCAATATCATAACGTTATAATTCTTATCCTTGTATTTAAGTCCTCCATAACCTTGCCTCTCCCTATCATAGGAATCCTCCACCCCTACAATCTCCAGACTCACCAAATATCCATTTGTCTGTCATTTTACCCACCTTGGGTGCCTAAGCCCCACTCTTTGGAATTCCCTGCATAAATTCTGCCTCACTGCCACCTCTTTTTAAGAGGTTCTTTAAAACTCACCCAAAGCTTTTAGTCACATGCCCCAGTCTGTCTGTCAGCTTTGTGTCTGTGCTTCCCCGGGGATAATTTTTGGAGTTAACAGTGCTACCTAAATGTGTGTTGTTGAGGTAATAGTTGGGAGTGGCAGTTTTACATTGCTTCAATGTTTGTTATTCCAGGCCTCAATCACCTACTTGATGAAAACAGAATAGCGGACCTCACTCTTCTCTACCAACTATTCAGCAGGGTTAAAGGTGGTCTGCAGGTTCTTTTGCAGCATTGGAATGAATATATCAAGGTATTTCTTCAAAATGTTGAGTTGATCCTTTTGAGGGTACTGACCACATTAGTGCATGTAAAAGTTGTGCTAGTTCTATGCTAAGTTGGACAATGTGCAATGCGGAGGGAAGGGGGGGGGGGGACAATGTGCAATGCGGAGGGAAGGGGCGGGGGGACAATGTGCAATGCGGAGGGAAGGGGGGGTGGTGGCTCCCGGCCTCTCTCGCGGAGGGGGGGTGGGGGCAGTGGCTTCTGGCCTCGCTCGCGGAGGGGGAGAGCTGCGGCTCCTAGCCTCGCACGCCTGTAGTTGAAACCTTCATTCGTGCTTTTGGTACCTGTAGATTTGACTATTCCAAAGCTCTCCTGGCTGGTCTCCCACTGTAAAGGAGGTCACCTGGCCATGTCTTAACTTGCACTAATTACCCCTGTGCTCGTTGTGTCACATTGGCTCCCACTCAAACAAAGCTGTGTTTGTAAAATTCTTATCCTTATTTTCAAATCCCTCCATGGCCTATGCCCCCTCCCTACCTTGGAGGGTTTTGGGACTGGACGAGAAATAGAAGATATCTGCGACTGCCTAATTTTAGACTCTTGAGCATCCCCAATTTTAATTGTTCCGCCATTGTTGGCCTTCAGTTATCTAGGCCCTAAGCTCTGGAAGTTCTTCCCAACCCGCTCTGCCTCTCTTACCTCACTTTTTTTCCTTCTAAGGTATTTCTTGAAACCTGCCTCTGACCAAGCCTTTGTCAACTGCTCTAATATTTTATTATGTGCCTCGTTGTCAAATTTTCTTTGATAATGTTCCTGTGAAACACTTTGGGATATTTTATTATGTTGAAGGTGCTACTTAAATATAAGTTGTTGCTTATATTTGTTGTTGGTACACCAATTCTAAAATTGAAAAGGGCTTGTTCCTTGTTTCCCTCGCTAAACCTCTCCACCTCTTTACTTAACTTTCCTCTTTTAAAACGCTCCTTAAAATCTACCTCTTTGACCAAGGCTTTGGCCATCTGCCCTCGTGGCTTGGTGTCAAATGTTGTTTGAAGATGCTTCTGTGAATCACCTCAAGACGTTTCAGTGCATTAAAGATGCTACATGAATACAATTTTTTATTGTTGAGGCAGGGTGATTTTCTTTTCTCCTGATGTGAGCCTTTTAATGCTCTGTCTTGGTTGACGTCACCTTTTAAGCATCCTCGAAGGTCAGATGGACAGCAATCCCTCTCCTTCATGGTGCATTAGCTCTTCAGGCAAATGATAATGATGTTTTGGAAGGGGTCCCCATACTAACTGAGTGTAGGAACTTATTTCTAGAATGAAAAGTAAATTCAGCACACGTTCTCTCACCCATAGCGTTTGTCCACTGAAGCAAGGAGCCTTAGAATTGTTGTCATTGATGTTTTCCTACATAAAGTGATATTTACTTTCCAGATGTTTGGTACTACAATTGTGGTTAATCCTGAGAAGGACAAGACGATGGTTGAGGAGCTGCTAGACTTCAAAGATAAAGTAGATCATGTCATTGAAGTGTGCTTTGTAAAAAATGAGAAGTTCATCAATACAATGAAGGAAGCTTTTGAGACTTTTATCAACAAGAGACCGAACAAGCCTGCTGAGTTGATAGGTAGGCTGATCTCTCGCTTTGTAGCATGAAGCATTTAACAACTATAATAATGAGTATAAACTGGTGCAGTAATTCCCAGTGGCACTACAGAGTAGTTCCTACACTAGGCACTACACCGAATTCCTGTGTGAGTAAACCTAACAGTTTGTAGAACTTAATTTCTATGTATATAAATTTTATCCAATATAGATTGCGAATGCTTAGGTTTGGCCCTTCCAACAGTGTTGTAAATGAAACCATTGTGCAACACTGAGATCCCTCTTTCACATAGTAGCACTTTAACTTACCCTGCTACCTTACCAATGTCAATCCCTCACAGTTTTTATTCATTAGCCTTGCCACATCCAGAGAATGAATAGTGTTCATTGCCCACCCCTACTCAACCACGGTGGTGTGGGACTGGAGTCACTTGTAGGCCATACAGGGTATGAATGACAGCATTCCTGTCCAAAGGACATTGGTGCACCAGTTTGGATTTTCATAATTAAAAGTCTTCCATCTAGCGCGCATCCATGGGAGTGGTCAACCTGTCAGCAGAAACAGCCCTGATTTGGTGTAGATGTCTCGGAAATTAAAAAACGATTTAAATCATGTAAATCACCCTTGCTGATTAGCTCAAAGCTTTGTTTGAATAAAAATCAACTGATCAAAAAACATGATGTTAAATCCTTACAAAGCCACCCAATCAAACTATTTCCTCATTTATCCCATGAAAATTTAGAATGCAATAACTATGAGAGAAAAATCAACAGGTGTAGGAATAAATCAGAACATTCATCAGTAGCCTCACCCATTTTGTCTTTCAATAATTGAAACAACTCTTGTCCGTCCACAACTCCACTCTCACCTCGGGAACAGAGCAGAATACGTGCCCGAGTCTCCATCCATCAGGTGAGCCAATCATTCAAAATAGAGCTTCAGGAACTCCTTTAATCCAAGGGCATGAGGCTCAACTCCCAAGTTCTGATACCAAATAGAGAGCAACGTCTCTGTCATCACGTATTTCCGCCCACCCGGGTTAAGGGAGTCGGAAGCTCCACAAACCAAGCAAAACGTAGCACCGACAGGAAACAGTGACTTGCTTCATGTCACCACGTGTAAATTCCTGACTGCTCACTGCAACTGCTGTTCAGTTCCAGTGAGTAGAATCCCCTGTATCGTGTTCACCACTCAAGAGCTCCGATACTTTCAAAGAGAAACATCTGAGCAGGCTTGAGGGATGGGGCAGTGCTTTTTTTGTTGTTGATTCTGTTCTGTTTTTGCGGTTTTTCCTGTTTCACTGAATTTGAGGCTATATTCGTGAGCACGACCAGTAAATCTTGGGACAGAGTTGACACAGGCAGACGCTTAAAGTGCTACCTCTATCCAGATTTTGACACTTGGGGGGGCTGGGGGAAGAAGCAGCACCTGTTTCCTTGCATACTACGATATTTCTGTATGTTTTTGAACTTGTGCAGATCTTTGCTTATTTGTTTACTTTCTCTAGAGCAATTAGGGTGGGCAATAAATGCTGGCTGAGCCAACAACGCCCTTGGGGGAAAAAATGTCTCATCGATTTCCTCAATTTGGCAGTTCTGTACCTACATACATACTTTTAGGTCATTTGGTATATGCCGCACTTATTTGCATGCTCTTTCAGGTCATACAGGAGATGGGGAAAAGATCTACAACAAATTGTTATGTTTTGGGTACAGAAATAATGTCAGATACCGAGTGTTGTACACTCCTGCCATTACCACCTCTAACAATAAACCCCATTTGCTATTGCATCTTTGATTATGGCCTTGTTAGTAAAAGCAACCTGACATGATAGAATTTCACTTTCAGTTTGAGGGTGAGAAATGTGGGTCTAAGACTAGTGTCTTAAGCTTAAATAAAGGCAGTTACAAGGTATGAATTTAGAGTTGACTATAGTGGACTGGGAAAATAGGTTAAAAAGTAAGACAGTGGAGAAGCAGTGGCAGAAGTTTAAGGCAATATTTCATAACTCAACAAAGATATATTTCACTGAGAAAGAGATTCTGAGGAGAATGCAACATCCGCGGTTAACTAGGAAGTTAAGGATAGTATTAAATTGAAAGAAAATATGTACAATACTGAAAAGCTTAGTGGTAGTCAGGAGATTAGACAAATTTTAGAAAGAATGACAAAAAAAGAGGGAGAAATTAGAGTATCAGACAAAGCTAGTTAGAAATATAAAAACAGCTAGTAAGAGTTTCTACAAGTATATAAAAAGGAAAACAATAACTAAAGTGAGTGTTGGTCCCTTAGAGAGTGAGACTTGGGAATTAATGGGAAATAGGGAAATGGTAGAAACACAGAACAGGCATTTTATATCCGTGGATATAACTATTTTATAACTAGTGGACTGTCACAAATCAGTGCTGGAGCCTCAACTGTTTATAATCTATATTAATGAATTTGATAAAAGACTTGAATGTATGTAGCTAAATTTGCTGATGACACAAAGGTAGCTATGAAAGCAAGTAGTGAGGTGGATATAACATGTCTGCAAAAGGATATAGATAGGTTGAGTGAGTGGGCAAAAATTTGGCAGGTGGAGTATAATGTGGGGAAATGTGAGCTTGTCCACTTTGGCAGGATGAGTAGAAAAGCAGAATATTATTTAAGTGGAAAGAGATTACAGAACCCTAAGGTACAGAGGGATCTGGGTATCCTGATACATGAATCACAAAAATTTAGTATGGAGGAACAGCAAGTGATTAGGAAGTCAATTGGAATGTTGGCCTTTATTGCAAGGGGGATGGAATATGAAAGTAGGGATGTGTTGCTACAACTGTACAGGTCATTGGTGAGACTGCATATGTGCAGTATTGGTCTCCTTACTTAAGAAGAACATAATTGTATTGGAAGCAGTTCAGACAGAGAAGGTTCACTAGGTTGATTCTTGGGATGAGGCATTTGTCTTATGAGGAAAGGCTGGGCAGGTTAGGCTCATGTTCATTGGAGTTTTGACGAATGCGAGGAGATCTTTTTGAAACATATATAATTCTGAGGGGGCTTGACAGGGTAGATGCTGGGGAGATATTTCCCCTCATGGGGGGTGCGTGTAGAACTAGAGGACGCAGTTTAAAAATAAGGGGCCTCCCATTTAGGATGGAGATGAGGAATTTTTTTCTGCGGGTTGTTAGTCTGTGGAATTCTCTTTCCCAGAGAGCAGTGGATGCTGAGTCATTGAATTTATTCAAGGCTCAGACAGATTTTGATAGACAAGGGAGTCAACAGCTATGAGAAGCAGACAGGAAAGTGGAGTTGAAGCCACAATCGGATTAGCCATGATCTTACTGAATGGTGGAGCAGGCTGGAGGGGCCAAATGGCCTACTCCTGCTCCTGCCATAGTTTTGTTGAACATTCCTTTCCTCCTATTCTGGTTTTGTCTCTTTCTCTACACCCCCTCACCCCAAACACCCCACCGCTTTATCCCATTATTAATAAAGATTCATGGTTCTGCTTTCAGGGATCTCCTAGACCTGTTCCCCTCTGTCCACTGTTAAAAATCTTCAACAAGCTGTCATTTCAGCCAATTTGTCTGCTTCACTTCCTGTACAATCTTAGTATTTTTACAGCATGGAAGGAAACCATTCAGCATATCAATCTCTGACACAGCCGTCCACTTAATCCTATTTTCCTGCCCTTCATCCACACCCCCCCCCCCACTTAATATTAAAATCTTGCACATACTGTCAACTTTTATGGTTTTTTGCAGTTAAACTTGATTTTTTTAAATTTATTAACCAATATGCATATTGCTTCATGTTTCATTGCAGAATGACACTGTTCAGAGTGAACCATCACTAACATATGATTTAATTTGTTTATAGCCAAGTATGTCGATTCAAAATTGCGAGCTGGTAACAAAGAAGCAACAGATGAGGAACTGGAAAGGATGCTAGATAAAATCATGATCATATTTAGATTTATTCATGGTGAGCTCTTCTCATTGATTTGTAGCTGTATTGAAAACCTTTAAAATATAATTTTGTTTCTAGACTTCAGAATTGGTTTTGTCTTAGGCATAGATTGCCCCAGCCAGAATGCTAAGTGGGGCAGCTAGACCACAGCAAAAGCCTGAATAACCATGTAAACTGGTTCAGTGTTCTTTTTCTCTATGTCCTTAATAAGAAACTAATCTTGTTTAAAATACTGTTGGACAAAAAGGTTTCCGATGCCGAAGCCCTTTCAGTGTCACTAATATTAGTGCTATCTAAGCACAGTGATTATCAAGCCCATGCACATCTAAGCACAGTAAATTCTTCATCTAGATATGGGCGTTGCTGGCAGGGCTGACATTTATCGCCCATCCCTAGTTGCCCTGAGAAGGTGGTGCGGGAGCACCTTCTTGAACCACTTCAGGGGCAGTTAAGAGTCAGTTACTTTAGTGTGAGACTGGAGTCACACGTAGGTCTGGCTGGGTGAGAACAGTAGGGCCTGAATCTTCTGATCGGCGTGCGGGGACGGGCTGCGCATGCCAAGGCGTAAAATGACGCGTGGTGACGTCAGGCATCGGTCCCGACGTCACCGCACATCATTCCTATTTTCAGTTCAGCGGGCGCGCACTAGAGTCGTCTGCACGCCCGCCGAACTGTCAAAGGCCTGTTAAGGCCAATAATCACCTAATTAAACTGATTGTCTGGGCTGCCCATCCAACCTTAAGGTTGGATGGGCAGCCCAGACAAAGAGGCCAGGCAGCCTTCGCATTTCGCATGAAACCTCATCCACAGGCGGGATGAGGTTTCATGAAGGGTTTATAAATTAAATAAAATGTTTTATTAAAATACATAAACATGTCCCAGCTCATGTGATACTGTCACATGAGGGGACATGCCTGAGTTTTTCTCTTTTTTACAATGTTTGATTCTTAAATTAATCTCCGAGGCAGCTCCGTGCCTCAGAGAGATTTCTGCGCTCTTTCGCGCGCACGTGCAAAAGAGCGCAGGCTCCGACTCTCCCTCCTCCCCCTGCCTGCGCAGGTAGCGCTGAGCACTTCTGGTGGCGGCGCACAGTCGATCGCGGGCGGCGATTGGCCCTGTGCCCGCTCCCAGACCCCCTGCCCAACGAGGAGAAAATTGTCCCCTAGGTTTCCTCCCCTAAAGGACGTTAATGAAGCAGTTGGCTTTTTTACAATTCAACAGCTTTATTGCCACTTTTACTTATACCAGCTTTTTAAAATTTCCCTTTTTGTTTTAAAACTGAATTCAAATTCTCAAACTATTATGGTGGGATTTGAGCTCCATCTCCAAGCCACGATTCTGGTTTTGAGAGAAAAATAATGTAGTGAGCAGTGTCCAGTAGGTACATTTTGCATTACTTTTGTGTATTTTTCAAACACCACATAGAGATGTCATGCAAGCTGCGTTAGCTGATCTGTCACGTTGCCATGACTAACAGCTTCTGCATCCCTCTGTACTGAGAGAGCAATTAGAGTTCCTACTTCTGATCACTACCTAGTGGATCCTAACGGAGATGCATGCGTGCAGATGTTGCAAGCGGACAGCACCAAGCCTCATTGTGAGGCCTGCTGGTGAACAAATAACCTGTCAACACAACTTCTAGATTTATGCCTCAAGAATGTTATAGCAACAATGGGTACCTGGTTCCTGTGCAACTTCACTTAGAAGCTGGTAAATAAACCCTTCCTGTGGAAGCTCACCTAGTAAGAATGTAAGTACCAGCATCTGTAGAACTTTAGTAGAATGGAGTTGCATCATCAATAAGAAAAACTAACCTTAATATAATCTTATAAAATCAAATTTCTTGGCACTAGGTGCTGCAGTATCTTCTAGGAGTCCTTGATTATTCCTGGGAAGTGGGTAGATATCTGAGCCATGAGACTGGGATAATAGTCTGTCTCTGACAGATCTCCAAAGTGAAGTAGAGTTGGATTCCTTTCAGCACCATTCTTGCTTAATGAGTCCACAACACACAGTTGCTTCTAACTTGTACCAATGTTATATGAGCAGCAGCAGGGCTGCCCTTCAACTTGTGACTTAAGGGAACAGTAGAGTGCTTGATCCTATGTGGATACCACGTTGTACCTGACCTGGGAATGTTTGGCTCAGAAAGTGAGACATATTTTGTTACATTTATTAGTTTTGATTCACCAAATTCACTACGCAAAGGAAAGACTTGTTTTGCGTTACGTGGTATTTTTATTTTAATATACAAAAAAGAACTTCCCAGTAAGCTCTATCCCAGATTCAATCCAATTTGCTTTCAATGTTGTAACTTAATTTGGGCATCAATGTTTACTTCCTTTCCACAGGTAAGGATGTATTTGAGGCCTTCTATAAGAAAGATTTGGCAAAACGTCTCCTGGTGGGGAAAAGTGCTTCTGTTGATGCTGAGAAGTCAATGCTGTCCAAACTAAAACATGGTATGTCTGCGTAGTTACTGCGCGACTCTGACACTGTCTTGTTCTGTTTTCAGGAACTATTTCTATCAAGTTAGAAATGTCTGGAGCTCTGTGACAATTTCCTGTTTTGTTTCTTTAGAATGTGGTGCTGCCTTCACCAGCAAGTTAGAGGGAATGTTTAAAGACATGGAACTCTCAAAGGACATTATGGTCCAATTTAAGCAGGTAATCTCTTAACTCAATTTATATTTGCTGATTTTTTTTTCCCTCCCTTTTTCTCTCTAAATCCTCCCCCTCTTTCCTCTAAATCCTACCTCCCTCTCTGTTATACCCTCCCTCCCTCTCCCTTTGATGGCCTTCCCTCTCCTCCAAATCTGCACTTTGTCCCTCCCTCTCCTCTCTATCCATCGTCCCTTTCCTCTCACCTCCCCTCCCTGTCTCCTTCCCTTCCTTTTGTCTTCCCCTTTCGTCTGTCTCCCATCCTGGTCCTCCTCTGCCCCCTGTTCTGTCCTCTCTTCTGTGCTCCCCTCTAGTCCCTTTGGATGCTGTGTTGGTATGATACAGCAGGCTTCAAGAAGTATAACCATGAATTTAGCGAGTGAGCATCAACAGGCTGATTAATTATGGGTGATATGAGAGCTGAGTTAAATCATTGCTACTACTGACACCCAATGTATGCTCACTGTCCAGCAGAAGCCACCAGATGGCACTTGGGAGCAGGAAGCCAGCTCCCCTCTTCCAATCCTCCCTTGGCCCAGGAAGACAGCTTAATTTCAGTTAGGCTGAGATCAGTTAATTCAGTGCAGATGAGAGTTTGAGTATGGGACCTTGCTGGTACCACAGGATCATGTACTTAATTACTAAGCAAAGGATAAAAAAAGTGCTGCTTTAAATTTGGGGGTGACACACCATGGGTGTAATTAATGTTATATCTTCAATTGTGTGCTTTAAATATTTCAAACTTTATTGTCAACAAATGAAACAACATTGCAGAAATTGGGTTGAGAATATGTCATTCAGGGAAAATAATTCTTGCTCATTGCCTGCCTGGTCATTGGACGAGTCAATGAGGACTCATTGGAGCAGGGCTGGATAAGCCAGGATCATGGCCCCTACCTGGGCAAATAGAATCATAGAAACATTATGGCACAAAAGGAGGCCATTTGGCCTGTCATGTTTGTGTCAGCTCTATGCAGGAGACAATCAGTTAGTCCCACTCCCCAGCCCTTTCCTCATAGTCCTGCAAATGTTTTCTCTTCAGGCGCTTATCAAATTCCCTTTTGAAAGACACGATTTAATTGCCTCCACCACGATGCATTCCAAATCCTAACCACCCGTTGTGTCACAAAGTTATTCCTCGCCATTGCTTCTTTTGCTACCTACCTTATGTTGGTGCCCTCTGGTTCATGACCCTTCCACCAACAGTAACAGTTTTTCTCCACCTTGTCTACCTGGTCCTTCATGATTTTGAACACCCCTATCAAATCTCCTCTTAAATCTCCTCCTCTTCCCAGCTTCTCCAATCTATCCACCTAACTGAGGTCCCTAATCCCTGGAGCCATTCTCCTAAATCTTTTTTCATATTCTCGAAATCGTTCCTAAAGTGTGTTGGTGCCCAGAATTGGACAATATTCCAGTTGAAGCCGTAGTCAAACCATGTTTTATAATGATTCTTCATAACCTCCTTGCTTTTGTACTTTATGCCTCTCTAAAGCCCAGGATCCCATGTCATTTTTTAACCACTATCTCAACGTGCCTTATTACCTCCAATGATTTGTGCACATATACCCTTGTGCGCCTCAATTCCTGCATCCCCTTTAGAATTATATCTTTTATTTTATATTGCCTCTCCTCATTCTTCCAACCAAGATGTATCACTTCAACCAAAATGTATCACTTCATGCTTCTCTGCATGACATTTCATCTGTCTCGTGTTTGTGTGTCTGACTGTAGCCTCTTGAAGTTTACCACTATCCTCTTCATAGTTCACAGTAATTCCAAGTTTTGTCATTTGCGAATTTTGAAATTGTGCTCGAACCCTGCAAGCCCCACTGTGTATCTTCCTCCAGTCCAAAAAATAACTGTTCGTCACGACACTCTAGTTCCTGTCACTCAACCAATTTTGTATCCATGTTACCACTGTCCCTTTTGTTCCATGAATTTCAACTTTGCTGGCAAGCTTATTATTGTAAGTATTATACTTTTTGGAATCCCACGTACACCACATCAACCGCATTACCCTCCATCGGCCCTCTGTTGCATCATCAAAAAGCTCAATCAAATTACTTAAACATGGCTTAACAAAGCAGTGCTGACTTTTCTTAATTAATCAACACTTGTCCAAGTGACTGTTAACTTTATCCTGGATTATAGTTTCTAAAAGCTTTCCCACCACTTGAGGTTCAACTGACTGACCTGTTGTGGCTGGGTTTATCTTTACACCCTTATTTGAGAAACATGATATTTGAAATTTTTCAGTCTTCTGGCATGACACCTGTAACTGAGAAGGATTGGAAGATTATGGCCAGTACCTCTGCAGTTTCCTCGCTTACCTCCCTTGGTATCCTTGGATGTACTCCCTCTGGCCCTGGAAATTATAATTTTATTTGAGTATAATTTTTCTTAAATTTCCAGTATCATTGTGCCCAATTTAGGGCATAAAAGAGGAAGTAAAGGGATAAGAATGGGACTGGTCCTAGAACGTTTCTGAAATGAGGCAGGACAAATCGTGAGCGTGTAATGTAACCGATCACAAACCAGAATGGGCTTTACTCTCATTCCCTCTTGTAGGGCACAGCCCAGCTCACGTGTTGGCCTTTGAATGCACATTTAACCTGTTTCTGGGTGCCTCCCCATTACTTCTGGGATGAACAAAGTCAAGATTTCAGTGCATTTGGCATCATAGTTTGGGGGAAGGCTAAAGGAGCCATCTAAATTTGGAGAGCTTTGGTCTGGCATAGTAAGATGCTTCACTAATGGCTACATTGACTAGCTCATAATGTCAAAGGAATTACTGATGATTTTAGCCACTGCATTCACTTTCCTTTTTTATCCTCTCATTCCATATTGTTACCTGCAAATTGTGCACACTGATTTATGAAGCACTTTAAACCTGGCCCAAAGCTGAGTTCAGGATCTGCTCCCATTTCTTATGGTGGATTTGTAGCTGAGCATATGTTCCTGGACAAGGCCTGTACTTATAGAGCATGGGTAAATGGCCATCGTTCATGTACCAGCACCAGTTTTGGCAATCAAGTCTATTGGTTTTTTTTAATTTGTAAATGTCGGTTTTATCTTCTACCATTGAAACAAGGCTGTCAGCATTTTTGACGAGAAAGCATTTTGTGGGGCTTTCACCTTGATATCTATATATATTCCTAATGTACAAATTTTCTATCCATCTTTTCAGTATATCCAAAATCAGAATGATCCAAGCAAGATAGATCTTACAGTCAACATTCTGACAATGGGGTACTGGCCAACGTACGTACCCATGGAAATACATTTACCTCCTGAGGTAAGACTAATATCAGCCTATTCTACATTCATAGTCCTAATTTGTCAATATAGACATCTACAGCATACAGCAAAATCCACAACTGGGTTATCAATATTTCCCTAAAGCCTTAATTTTGTTAAGCCATGGGTACCATACATGTGATGTTCTGAACAGGGTTCAGATCTGGGAACACTGTTGTTCAGCATTTAGGTAAACAATTTGGGCTTTGGGATCAGAAGTACAATTGTCAAAGTTTGAGGAGGACACCAAATTGGGGAGCATGGTTAATGCTGAGGAAGACTGTTGACAAAATACCAGAAGATGTTAAACTTAGAATGGGCATGTCAATGGCAAATGAATTTCAATATAGTTAAGTGTGAGTTGGCACATTTTTGGTAGGATGGATAAACAGGCCATATACTCCCTGGAAAATGTGTCTAAATGGGATTGAGAATGAAAGAGATCTAAAAGTACAGATTTTCAAATTACTAAAAGTAGCAATTTAGGATAACAAAGCCATGAAATAAAATGCCAACAACCACTGGGGTTCATTCCTAAGAGAAATAGCTTCACTGCTTTTGAAGTCTATTTTACAATTTGTATAGAACCATGATTAGATCACACAGTACTGTGCAGAGATCTGACTTCCATATTACAAAAAGAATATTAAAGCTCTGGAGAGAGTGCAAAATGGATTTACAACGATGATCAGAACTGAGAGGTTAAAACTGTTAGAAAAGATTTAACAGGTTGGTGCCCTTTTTTCCTACAAAAAAGATGATTGTGACCTGAAATTATGAAGGGGTTTGATAAGGTAAACATATACAAAATGTTTCCACCTGTGATGGTGTCCAAAATTAGGGGTAATAAATGTAAAATATTCGCTAATAAATCCAGTAGGGTATTCAGGAGAAACTCCTCTTTCAAAGACTATTAGGAATGTGGAAATCACTGCTGCATGGAGTGCTTGAGGCTAAGAGCATAGATGCATTTATGGGGAGGCAAGATAAGTACAAGAGAGAGAAATGAATAGAAGGTTTTCTTGATGGGGTTAGAGGAAGTAGGGTGGGAGGAGGCTTGTGCAAAGCATTGTAACACAGTCAGACTCCATCTCTGTCTCAGCTCATTGGCTGCTGAAACCCTCATCCATGCCTCTGTTATCTTTAGACATGACTATTCCAATGCTCACCTAGCTGGTCTTGGTTCTACCTCCCTCCATAAACTTGAAGTCATCAAAACCCTGCTGACTGAAAAATTCCAGTTGACTCCTGATCGTTGGCAGTAATAGATCAATAGATCTTTTAATTATGTTAATGACTAACCTGCCGCTTGTGGGAGGGGAGCTGTCACTCCGACTGACCTCCCGCCTTAAAAATTACCCAGGCTGGAAGACACCAGCAACCTGGCACACCAGTTGGTGCCTTGAAATTCCAGGTCCCCTGACCTCATTCCGCCTCTGATATACTTCCAAAATCCAGCCCACTTTTTTCTAAAGAGCTCTGACCTATTGGAAATTAAATAAACTATTAATAAGGTTTATTATTGTCAATCTCTATATTGATTTATGTTTGAGAAAATACACAATTTTTATACCAGATCTCTTGATTTTTTCAGAGTTTGTGATGATATGTGTATATTTTTATATTTCTGTGTTTCCGTATATATTCTATGTAGGTAAAGGTAAGCTGTGTTTTTGTGTGTCCAGGGTTAACCAAAGTTGAGGTTGTTGGAGTCAGATTGTCTGTAGAATCTAAGGAATGAACGACTAAAGGTGTTATCTTCTTACATTTTGGAATGAGGCCTTATGATGGGTGTTAACTTACAAGGAAATGGAGTAGATCTGAAATTAGCATTTGGGGATAAGTTTTGAAATTGATTTGTTGCTATTGCATTTCAAAGGAGTCTCAAAGGTTAAAAAAAAGAACATTGGCATTTTACAGGAGATTCATGCGTAAACAGAGGCAGGCGTTTTAAATTTTGTTGACCTGAAATCGAGGTAAAATAGGAACATAAAAGGTTTTGATATTTGGGAACCTGAGTTTTCAAAGAAATATATGAAGACAATGAAGAACTAAGATGACAGGCTATTTGTGAAAATGAGGTTTCAGTTGTAGCAGTTGCTGTGGGGGGAGTCCCACTGTAGACCAACTCTGGTGTTTTGGAGGGTGTGAAAATCTTTTAATCAAAGAAAACAATTGTATTTTGGGGGTTATTTCATAAGTTTTTTTTCTAACTGTGTATCTTGTTTATTTAAGTTTTTTTTCCTTTTAATAAACATTTTAATTAGTCAAATTTTAGAAGTTATCACTGGAGCCCTGTGCTTTTGTGCTGCCTCCCCTCCTCGTTTCTACAATACAGAAATAAAATTTCGATCAGCTGAGATGGATTTCAATCTGAGATCTGACTTGCTCAGTATTAGCATCAGCTGCGGTTGTAACAGTTTATCTCTTGATTCTTGAGACCGTTGGCATTACTGTATTCTATTAGTCTTTTTTACAGCCAGCATTAATCATAAGGGAGGAAAAATCTCCCCTCACTGGAATTGTTTTAAGCTTTGATGCTTCTGGGGAGATTAGAGAAGCTCTGCTCCTCAGAAGAAAAGTTTAAGGGAAGAATTATGTTCAAAATAATGAGGGGTTTTGATAGTGTAATAAGGAAAAACTGCTTCCGTTGGCAGGAAGGTTGGTAATGAGGGGACATAGATTTAAGATAATTGGCAAAAGATCCAGAGGGGATCAGTGCAGCAAGTGGTTATGATCTGGAAGGCACTCCCTGAAAGAGAGGTGGAAGCAGATTCAGTAATAATTTTCAGAGGCTTGGATGAATACTTAAAGAAAAAAAATGTGCAGAGCGATGAGAAAAGGGTAGGTCTCAGTCAAAAGGCTGGCACAGGCATGAATGACCTCTTTCTGTGTAAACGAATGTGACATCTGGACTTCATTACATTTGTAATGTTTAAATATATATGTTTTAGATGATAAAATTGCAAGAGGTATTTAAGACATTTTACCTCGGAAAACACAGTGGCAGAAAACTACAGTGGCAGCCAACATTAGGACATTCTGTGTTGAAAGCAGAATTCAAAGAGGTAACCTTTTAATTATCAGGAATTATTTTTAATAATATTTGGTTGTGGCGTACATCTGATGAAAATAATGATAACTGAGATACTGGAATAGGAGAATGTGAATTATTTATTTTGTTTATATAGTTTGTTACGACCAGGTGAGGAGGGGTACAATGACTCCTCTCTTTTCCCACTTCTCATTTGGTAGTAGCAGAGGTTTTGAATTTTAAAAGGATGCTGTATTTCCAATTTAGTATGTACGTGACTGTGTGCAGTATGTAAGAATTAAGCCAAGGAAGTATTCTTGAGTTAAACACATAAGGGGTTGGCTTTATTGTGCTAAAACCCACCGAGGTAAAAATGTTAAAAATGCTCAAATACGTCTTACTTCCCACTAACGTGCGCAAACACACATTCAAACCACAAGCATGCAGGAAGAAATACAACTTCACAGAGTATTGAGTGTTAAGTGTAGACTTTTTTTTTAAAAGTCGTCATTAGAGTTCACTGATTGTATCCAAGGTGCGGTTCTCATGCTGAGGCAGTGGCTTTTCACAGTCATGGCTAGTATGTCCTTTTCTCCTGGAAACACTTGTAGAAATCCCAATGGCTTTTAGTGGAGAGTCCCTGTCTGCTACAGGAATGTAGACATATTTTTAACTCAGACAAACAAGGTTCAAAGCTTAGATGGAATATTGTTGAGAAAGAGGGCAAGAGACAGCTGCTCACTCCAGCAGCTAGATCTCTGCCGAATCCCAATTCTAGCAACAGCCAGGGTAGTATCACATGACCTCTCCATATCGGCTTTGTATTCTTAAAAGAAAGTTGATCAGCTCATGTCTGGCACAGTTCCTCTTAGCCATTGGGATAGCTGAGGTGATTAATTTTTAATGTTATAGCAAATAACTCCTGAATGGTTCATTCTTCCTTGTAGATGAGATAGGAAGGAAGCTTTTCACACTTCCGAGGAAGTCCTTGTCTGAGTCTTCTTAGACCTATGTCTCCATGAAATGGAATGTGGCTACACAGATGCACGTTGGCAGCCATTTTAAGTAATTGTCTTTGTTTCAGTGAAATGTCTCTTTTTAATATGACCAGCCAATGAGATACATAGAACACATCTTCATGACAATTTGGTGGTTTTGTGAAAATATGAGTAGACCATTCAGCCCCCCTCCGATCCTGTTTCTCCATTCAGTTAGATGACGGCTGATTACTATTTTAGCAACATCTACCTGAAACTGGCTCTGCAGCCTTTAATGCCCTTCCCTAACAAACATCTATCAATCACCGTTTTGACATTTTCAGTTAACCTAGTCTTGCCAGCTTTTTGAGGGAGAGTGTTCCAGATTTCCACTACCCTTTGTGTGAAGAAGTGCTTTCTGACATCACCCCTGAACAGCCTAGCTCTGATTTTAAGGTTAGAGGTTAAACTTCCCCATGAGGGAAAATATATTCTCTCTGTTTATCCTATCAAATTCCTTAATCATCTTAAACACCTCAATTAGACAATTCCTTAATATTTTATTCTGTGGAATACAGGCCTAGTCTATGCAATTTGTCCTCATAACTTAACCCTTTTAATTCGAGTATCATTCTGGTTAACCTGTGCTACACCTCTTCCTTGGCCAGTATAACCTTCCAGAGATATGGTGCACAGAGCTGAATGCAGTTGGTCCAGAGGGATCTAACCAGAGCTCTGTACAGATGTGAAATAGCTTCCATCCCATTGTTTTCCAGCCCAAAGTTCCATTACCCTTTTTATTTTTTTGTACCTGTCCACTTGCTTTTAGTGAACTCTATACTTTGGCCCCTAAATTGCTCTGTTCCTCCACAGTTTCTAGCTTCTATCTATTTAAAAAAAAATTCTGATCAATCTTTCTTGTATCTGCAGTGGATGATCTCCCATTTCTGTACATTGAATTCTATCTGCCAAAGTTTTGCCCACTCGCTTATTTATCAATGTCCCTTTGCAACTTTCTCCTCCCATTTACTGTTCATTCTATTTACTGTGTCACTTGATGTGGTGAGCAAACTTACGACTCCAGATTCCTTTGTCGAAATCATTTATAAATAGAATGAAAAGCTGAGGCCTCAGTATAGATGCCTGGGGGTGGGCACCACTAGTCATATCTTTTCAAGCTTAGTATATTTCTGTTATCCCTACCCTGTTTCTTACCTCCTGTTCAATTCCCTATCCAAGCTAATAGGTTATCTCTTATTCCATGCACACTCTCATTTTAGTTAAGTTATTATGTGAAACCTCATTAAGTGCCTTCTGGAAATCCACATAAATAACATCCATTCACTCTCCCTTAACTAACAAGTTTGTGGCCTGCTCAAAAAATTTAACTAGGTTTATTATACATATCTTAGTCTTTACAAATCACTGCTGGCTCTCTCTGATTAGTTCATATTTGTTCGATTGCTCGCTCACCCTGTCCCAATTACAGATTCTAGTAACTTTCCCACAATAGGCCTTGAGAAAATTAACGGCCAATTTAGTCCATGTTTTTGTCTAACCTTGCTAAATAATGGAGTGGCATTGGCAGCTTTCCAGTCTAACTTACCATTTGCAAGTTGATGAGGTGACCATTAAAGTTAGTGGTGTACAAGTGTGAGTCCATTTGTTCATTGTTTACACCTCGTTCCTTATTCCGGTCCTCTACCTGGAACTTTATCCACCGGATGGGGAGGAAATTAGACAAGTGTAAACTGAAGAGAGTGGTAGGCGAAGGACTTAAATTGGGTGACATAACTACTGGTGTTTTTAACAAAACATGGCCTCCAATTTCTCACGACCTGTTCCCATGGAGGGCCCATGCCTGAAATGTTAATATCTCTGATGCCTTCCAGGATGGTGCCTCACCTACTGAACGATTGCTGTGTTTTCTGTTTTATGTCACATTTCCAGCATAATTTCCTTTTGTGTTCCTATATATTTCCATTTAGTGTTCATTCACTTGAAACAGAGATATACAGTACATTTATTGATATATCAACTCTTTCATTCAAAATTACTTCATTCAACTAATATGATAATTAAGCATTTTTACAATAAATTGCCACTTTCTGCATTGTATTGCTAAGTTCAATTGGTTGAAATGATTAAAATTTTTATACCATATTAATGAAGTAAATATTATGTACATTTATTCATGTATACTATATTAATGTGTCATATATTCCCATATGTTATCTTCTATTTCATGTATAGCATAGTATCAAAAAATGCAAGATACCTTGATTATCACTTATGGTGTTTGACTGTTTTGTTGCATTCTATTGGAGCATGGTGAGATCGTTTCCTCCAACTTATCTGCTTGAGCCTGTTGTCCTCAGTAATTTAAAAAAAATTGTAGCCCAAAGTTATTTTGCTCCCATTCGATCCCTAGGCCAGAATTAGTGTTTTTTCAATGTGCACTCTAGGGTAAAAAGGAGCTGCAGGTTTCACTCTTCCAGACCTTGGTACTGTTGATGTTCAACGAGGGCAATGAATTCAGTATGGAGGAAATCAAGACTGCAACTGGCATAGGTATGGAAATAATTCAGAAGTTTGAGTTGACAGTTTAATCTTTGCTGTACAGGTCCACTGGAAATTGTTCTCTGTGTAAAGCTAGCAATCCGAATTCAAAACACTGGTAGTTTCGGAGAGGTAAGATGTATATGGAGCTGCTGCTTGATCTGTTACTGATCACAACTAAGCAGTTCCTCCATGTAAGAGGGTACCCTAAGTAGCTAGTCTCAACACAATCAAAAATCAGCAATTAATTGAACTATCTAATTGGATGTTTCTATTTCTCATTTTCATTTGCTGTATTTTTCTCAACAAAGCTGGCCTCAAATGATAAGTACATATTTAATGTACTTCTGATCTTACAATGCAGTTCTCTACTTTCCTATTGAATGGGAACCAGTATTGGAAAGCAAACAAAAGATTCTGCAATGAGCTTAACTGCCCAGTGGGAAGTTCTCAGAATCTGCTTTCATCATGATTATGTTCAGACCTACGCCAGTCAGCAACACTCCTCCTTCTCTGGTGGCAGCAGCAGGGCCTCTTGTTGAGTTGACTCCACATTAGCTTTCCTAGCAATGGGAGACTGGGGACAGGGTCATCTTCAGTGGCATGCTTGGTCCTCCACTAGATTGCTGGTTCACAGTAGTCCAGGAAACTGTTGATGATTGAAGTGTCAGTCTTTCCCATTCATGTTCTCTGGAAGGATTGATCCATCATTCAACCCAACTCTAAGATAAAAGCAAAATACTGCGGATGCTAGAAATCTGAAATAAAAACAGAAAATGCTGGAAAAATTCAGGTCAGGCAGTATCTGTGGAGAGAAAAACTGAGTTAACATTTCAAGTCCGTATGACTCTTCAGAGCTCTGAAGAAGTCATGTGGACTTGAAACGTTAACTCTTTTTCTCTTTCGATAGATACTGCCAGACCTGCTGAGTTTTTCCAGCATTTTCTGTTTTTATTTACTCAACCCAATTCACCTGTTTCATCAAAAACTTTCCCTCCATTGTAATGTTGGGGACAGGGCTGCTCACTGAAAATTCCACAATGTTCAGCTTCATTCACAATTCTTATAATGAGGTACCCAGGCCAATCTACAGCAAGAGTTGGACAACATCCAGGTTTGAGCTGTGGGCCGGTGACACTTCTTTATGCCCATGTGAGTGCCAGTGATAACCATTTCAAACAAAAAGGTCTGGCCATTTTCTTTTACCTTTATGTGGCATCACCATCACCCTACAATAATATCTTCGTGATCTTGGAGGTTTAACTAGATTAGCCATATTAATACCATGACATACTACAGGTATCAGGATGGTGTGACTCCATTCCTGACCCTCAAACCCTGATTATGATGGAATACTCATCACTCACCTGAATGTGTGAACTCTCAAGACCTTCAACACCATCTAGGAGAAGGGAATTAGCCTGACCTGCACCCCTGGCATTGAGCTCCAATACCTACCCTCACTACCACTCATGCATTGTGATTGTAGGATCCGTAAGCTGAACTGCAATAATACCCTTTATCAACACGTCCCTCCTCTGTGACCACTACATAGGAGAGCTATACCTCCCCTCCAAGTCTAACAGTGTCCAGATTTGGATATTTTTTGTTGTCCATTCATTGTTGCTGGAGTTTCTTTTCTAATAAAGCTGTGGGGAGCACAAAGACTGAAATGGTTCAGGGAAACAACCCACCAGAATCTATTCAGCCACGAAGGGACAGAAGATAAATACAGCCGGACATGCAACACTCCTGTCTCAAGTACAAAGCATTTAAAAATATATATCACTGGGTGCCTCCCAGTCAGCTTCAAATAACTGCAAATCAATGTCCTAGTTGGCCAAACAACAGGAAACTCACCAATGCTTAGCATGATATAGTTGGTTAGGCTCCAGCAATCTAGATACTCACTCACGTTGGCAAAATAAGATTTGTGACCCCACAGGGATCTGTGTTGGGGCCTTGACTATTCACTGCTTGTTTAACAACTTAGATCTTAGGATAGGAACTACATATCCAAGTTTGCCAATGTTATGGCACAGCCGATGGTAAATGCTGAGCTGCTCAAATCCCAAAGGGAAACTTGAAACAACTGCCACAACTGTTTTGTAATTTGTATATATTTCAAGATACGTGCCTTGAATAAGACTACCGAGTCTTATAGGTTTCTTACAAAACTAAATTAAACCTTTATTAATAGAAGAAATTCTTTTAAGTATATATAGATCTACAAATTGCTACTATTGTAACTTCTAAATCCCCTAATTAACCTAAACCCCCAGTTACACTTTTGTTAAGGCCACAGTAAGATGCACAGATTTTAAAAGACCCAGGCAAAGTAGTACACAATACCCTGAAACAGTCGAATTCAAAGTGAGCTTTCTTAACTTCATTTCTTTGTAGACAGCAGCTTGAGGCTTAGATGCTGGAGGTTTTTCACATTTGTTAGATCTTGAAAGCCTTCCCTTTCACACAGCCTTCTCTCCTTTATCCATATTTTCCCCTTTGAATGCAAATTCTCATTGTTTCACAACGTCTTTGGACTTTACCTCCAAAAACAAGTATCTCTCTCAGTACTAATTTTACCAGTAATCTTTGGGGAAAATAAACACACTGTTTCTTAACTTCTTCTGGCTAGGTGAAACATTTTGCCCCTCCTTTGAATTCAAGCTAGTCTGGTTTATTTAAAAACGCAAATGTTCCCTTCACCCCTATGTTTACCTACTTAGCATTTCAAACCTAGCTTATCTTCTGATACACCAAAGCCTTCAGACCAGCTGCCTTTAATTCATTTAAGTCACACAGACAGACAGACACAGACCCCACTATTACTCTACAATAAATTCCAATAACATTATGAAAATTATTATATCTTCCTGATAGCCAATTACATAAAGATAGCTGGCATTGTAAGCAAAGATGTTAATAAGTTAAGTGAATGATCAAAACTGTGGCAAATCGATTTCTATATAGGCAAGTGTGAAGTAATCCACTTTGGATCTAAAAAAGGATAGAACAGAGTACTTTGCAAATGGTGAAAAGCTAGAAACAATAAGTCCAAAGAGACTTAGGGGTTTGTGTACTTAGGTCATTAAAATTTCATGGACTGCTCAAAAAAATAATCATAAAGGCTAATGGAATGTTGGCCTTTATATCTAGAGGACTAGATTACAAGGGGGCAGAAGTCATGCTACAGCTATACAGGGCCCTGGTTAGACCGTACCTTGACTACTGTGTTCAGTTCTGAGCATCATACCTTCGGAAGAATGTATTAGCCTTGGTGGGAGTGCAGCTTCGAATTACTTGATTGATATCTGGATTTAAATTACAAGGAGAGATTACACAAACTAGGATTGTATTCCCTGGAATTAAGACGATTGTGGGGTGATTTGAAATAAGTTTTTAAAGCTAATAAGGGGAACAGATAATTTCTCTCTCAATACCCTGGTTGGGAGTCTAGGACAGAGGTTCTCGAACACTTTCTTTCTTGGACCACTTAGATGGGCAAAAGATCCTGCAGACCACATACCGGCATACCCCACCTGTTCTCACTGACGACCAGAGAAAAAACTCATCAAGTTATTGCAGACTTATGGAAACTAAATATTTTGCTGCTTTTTCACTACTAATTGTAATAAGTTTGTGGATTCATTTTTTATTAACTATTATGTTATTAATTCATGCCAGAAGCAAAAGTAGAGACATTTTAATGTGATAAACATGAATACTGTACAAGAGAATGTTTATTGAAAATTTCAAATGCTATAAAACCATCTCAGTAAGCATCTTACATCTTTACCAGTCAAACAAAATCCAACAACAATATAAGTCTTGCTTATAAAACTACATTGTTGTTGCTCACGCTTACGACGGCTCGTGCTGTGCATGAGGGAGCTGGTCTGGTTGTGTGGCATCACACGAGTGATGGGGATGAGGGTTCCAGCCTGTTCTCTCGTATCGCCTCAATTATGGTGTTGCACATCAATAACTCACGTTTTGGACAGACCACACTTTGAGAACCACTAGTATTGGAAGTAAGCATAGTCTAAAAACTAGAACCAGGCCTTTCAGGAGTAAAATTCGGAAGCATTTCTACACACACAGCAGAAGTTTGGAAATGTCTTCCACAAACGGCTATTGATGCTGGATCAATTATTAGTTTTAACTCTGATAGATATTTGTTGCCTAAAGGTGTTAAAGAATATGCAGCAAAGGCAGCTACATGGAGTTAGATCACAGATCAGCCATGAGCTCATTGAACAGCAGAACAGGCTTTGAGTGACAAAATGGCCTACTCCTGTTTGTATATTGTTCCTTTTCTTTGTATTTTTCTTGTAGAACAATACATGTTGCAAATATATACTGCATGGTAAGTTTCCAATGAGACTGCTATATGTACTATAAAATTTAACAAGTGCCTTTCTAAGGTGTACACTTCCTTGTTTTGGTTTACTAAATATTTATGTTTTGTTTTTTTGACTGCTCCTTTAGAGGATGGTGAATTAAGAAGGACACTGCAGTCTTTAGCCTGTGGGAAAGCTCGTGTGTTGAACAAAGTTCCAAAAGGAAAAGATGTGGAAGATGGAGACAAGATAATCTTTAATGATGACTTCAAGCATAAACTTTTCAGAATAAAGATTAACCAAATCCAGATGAAAGAAACTGTATGTAATCCCTCCAATGATGTGACATTTTACCAAAAATCCATTCAGTGTATCATGAGAGCCTATTGTCATTGTTCTGGTCACCTTCATACTGAAAAATGTTAAAATGCAATATTTTGGGGGACATTCCAGCAATATTTTCTTGTCATTTTTCAGGTTGAGGAGCAAACAAGCACTACCGAGCGGGTATTCCAGGACAGACAATACCAAATAGATGCTGCTATCGTTCGAATCATGAAAATGAGAAAGACACTCAGCCATAACCTCCTTGTTTCAGAACTCTATAACCAGTTAAAATTTCCAGTGAAGGTAATGAAAGTTTTTTTACATATGGCCTATAATTTTAGGGACTAAACACTTAAAGATTGCCAGGGAATTGGCAGTGTGTCTGGTTTGGCCCCTGAAATTCCACAGGTGCCACCTCTCCCTGAAATCAGGAACACTTTTTTTTTTCACCCTCTCAAAAAAACTTAAAGCTGTATCAGTTGAAAGTTTCAAACTGAGACTGATTTTTGTTAGGTAAGGATATTAAGGTAGATATTAAATCTACCAAGTGACTGAATCTCTTCTATAAAATTCAGACTATCAATACTAAATTCTGGAAGGAGACTTAGTAATTTATAAGACAGACAAGTGAGAGCAGAGCAGGATCAGGGATGGAGGAAGTACAAAAAACAAAAGAAGAGTATAAAATATAAGGTATTTACACATTGGGGCTGCAAATTACGGGGCTTGTATACAATTCAGCAATCCCTGGGGTTTAGCGAGGTGGTCTTTCATTCTCACCGCTAAGGAGCCATGGTGGGTAAATGGAGTCAAGATACAGATCAGCCTCAATGTAATTGAATGGTGAAGCAGGCTCAAGGGGCTGTCTCCTGTTCCTACATGTTTCACTTTGTATGAGCCTAGATGGTGATGGTAGATAGTTCAATTGTGTTGAACGTGGTCTTCCTTGCCTGCTCTCCCGATTCCAATTGCAGTGTCTTCTGCTCAACTAACTCAAACACAGAGCAGTGATTGAACTTGACACCATGCTACCCTTCTCTCTGCTCTCCTGAAGTTAAGACTGCAATGCTGGGCCACAGCCTCCACGTGCTTGACTATGGCTGCACAAATAGCCATGGCCATTCTGCATGAAAGTACAAAAGAACAAAGAAAAGTACAGCACAGGAGCAGGCCCTTCGGCCCTCCAAGCCTGCACCGATCATATTGCCTGTCAACTAAAACATTTTGCACTTCCGGGGTCCGTATCCCTCTATTCCCATCCTATTCATGTATTTGTCAAGTTGTCTCTTAAACACCACTTTCGTACCTGCTTCCACCACCTCCTCGGGCAGCGAATTCCAGACACTCACTACCCTCTGCGTAAAAAACTTGCCCCGCACATCTCCTCTATAGTTTTCTCCTCTCACCTTAAATCTATGTCCCCTAGTAATTGACTCTTCCACCCTGGGAAAAAGCTTCTGACTATCTACTCTGTCCACGCCACTCATAATTTTGTAAACTTCTATCAAGTCGCCCCTCAATCTCCGTCACTCTAGTGAGAACAATCCGAGTTTCTCCAACCTCTCCTCATAGCTAATAACCTCCAGACCATGTTTGAGACTTAACCCACCAACACTGGCAGTGCATCATCGTACTATAGTGGGATAATCCTATGAACATGCAGTCACCAGGGGTCACTAGAGCCACAGCCTAGCCAACGTTTTTTTCCCTTCTGTTCCAGGTAGTGGCATGAAGGTGAAATAGCAGTCAGCCACCCCACCAGTTGAGATTGACATAGACTGGTTGTCGATTCTGAGACGTTTACGGCCCCTCCAACCATGTGGTGCCTTTACCCACTCTGGCATTAGCAGAACCACACACCAAGTATTCTTGCTTAATTTCTTGAAGCATGTTCTGTTGAACTATTACATGATCCTAAGTATGAAACTCCTGGATTGTCGTAAAAACCCATCTGATTCACTAATGTCCTTCAGGGAAGGAAATCTGTCATCCTCACAGAGTCTGGCCTACATATGACTCCAGAACCACAGCAATGTTGGCTCTTAATTGCCCTCTGAAATGGCCTAGCAAGACACTCAATTGTACTAAACCATTACAGAAAAATCAATTAACACCACTTGCAAGAAGCACTGAGGGTGGCAAGAGCACAGAATGGACTCTGAGTGGGCAACTTCAATGTCCATCACCAAAAGTGGCTCGGTAGCACCACTGCTGACTGAGCTTGTCAAGTCCTGTAGGACATAATTGCCAAGCTAGGTGGTGAGGATACCAACAAGTGGGAAAAACCTACTTTACCTTTTCCTCACCTACCTGTTGCAGATGCATCTGTCCATGATGGTACTGATAGGAGTGACCACCGCACAGTCCTTGTGGAGATGGAATCCTGTCTTCACACTGAGGAACACCCTCCATTGTGTTGTGGGGCATGAGGATAGACTCAATAGATCAAGCAGTTCCAAGCAGGGCACTCAGGTGCTGTGGGCCATCAGCAGCAGCAGAATTGTATTCCACCATAATCTGTAACCTCATGACCCGGCATATTTCCCACTCTACCATTACTCTCACAGGCCAGGGGGACCAACCCTGGTTCAATGAAGAGTGCAGTGGGGGGTTTGCCAGGAGCAGCATCAGACATACCTAAAAATGAGCTGTCAACCTGGTGAAGCTACAACACAGGCCTACTTGCATTCCAAACAGGGGAAGCAGCATGTTGTAGATAGATTATAGAGCTATGCGATTCCACAACCAACAAATCAGATCAAAGCTCTGCAGTCCTGCCACATCCAATTGTGCACGGTGGTGGACAATTAAACAACTCACTGGAGGAGGAGGAGGCGGCTCCAAAAACATCCCATCCTCAATGATAGAGGAGCCCAGCACATCAGTGCAAAAGATAAGGCTGAAGCATTTGCAACAATCTTCAGCCTGAAGTGCCGAGTGGGTGATCCATCTCAGCCTCCTGAGGTTCTCAGTATTAAGGATGCCAGTCTTCAGACAATTTGATTTGCTCCACATGATATCAAGAAACAGCTGAAGGCACTGGATATCACAAAAGCTATCAATATTGACAGCATCCTGCCTGTGATAGTGAACACTTGTTCTCCAAAATTAGCTTCACCCTTAACCAAATACAGTTATAACAGCTTGTTCCAGTACAGCTACAACAATGGCATCAACCCAGCAATGTGGAGAAATGTCCTGCCCACAAAAAGCAGGACACATCCAATCCAGCCAATTATCATCCCATAAGTCTACATTCAGTCATCAGCAAAGTGATGGAAAATATCTTTGACAGTGCTATCAAACAGCACTTACACAACCTGCTAACTGATGTTCAGCGTGGGTTCTGCCAGACCCACTCAGCTGCAGATCTTGTTACAGCCTTGGTTTAAACATGAGAAAAGAGTTAAAATTGCATGGGTGAAATTACTGATTGCTCTTGGAAATCGTGGCAGCATTTGACCATCAGGGAGCCTCAGTGAAGTCAATGGGAATCAGCAGGGTTAGGTGGCGGTGGGGTGGGGTGGGGGGTGGTGGGGGTGCTATGGTGGGTGAAACTCTCCACTGGTTGGAGTTACTCCTAGCACAAAGGAGGCTGGTAGTGGTTCTCAAAGGCCAATCATCTCATTCCCAGGATTTTGCTGCAGGAGTTCCTCAGGATAGCGTTCTAGGCCCAACCAACTTCGGTTGCTTCACCAATGACCGACCTTCCAACATAAGGTCAGAAGTTCACTGATGATTGCACAATGTTCAGCAACATTCACAACTCCTCAGATACTGAAGCTGTCTGTGTCCACATGCAGCAAGACCTGAAGAACATTCAGACTTGGGCTGATGGTGACAAGGAACATTTGCACCACAATTGCCAGGCAATAGCCTTCTCCTACTAAGAGAATCTAACCATCTTCCCTTGACATTCACGTGCAAATTGGCATAGGGTAAATAGAGAGAGACGAAGGTGTGGCTCAAAGACTGGTGTGGGAGAAGTGGGCTCCGGTTTGTGTGGCACTGGCATCAGTACGGGGAAAGTGGGGGCTGTACCATTAGGACGGTTTACACC
Source organism: Cetorhinus maximus (assembly GCF_964194155.1). Classification (NCBI taxonomy): domain Eukaryota; kingdom Metazoa; phylum Chordata; class Chondrichthyes; order Lamniformes; family Cetorhinidae; genus Cetorhinus; species Cetorhinus maximus. The sequence goes on from NC_135894.1 coordinate 27,405,511, forward strand.
TGAACCATGCTGGAATGAGTGTCCTCACAAATCACATAACTAGGGAAATAGAGAGGGCTTTAAACTAAACAAGAGGGCTGAGGAATCAAGCTTGGGTGGAGGTAGCAATTCAAGGTGTAGAGTCAAGACATGAGAGCAAAATAATAATATGAGAAATGAGGGTCAGAGAATGGCAGGAAGGGACAAAGAGAAAAAACCTAAGAATACATCAACAAGTCAAGACTAGATGTTACAAAGGTAACAAAATGACAAAACTAAAGGCTCTCTATCTGAATGCACGTGGCATTCATAACAAAGAAAATGAATTTATGGCCCACATTGAGGTAAATAAGTATGATCTGATAGCAATTACGGAGTCGTGGCTGCAGGACGACAAAGATTAGGTCCTTAATATTGAAGGATACATGACATTTAAGAAGAATAGGAAGCTCGGTAAAGGTGGACGGGGTAGCGCTGTTAATCAAAGAGGGCATTGGTGCAATAGTTAGAGATGACCTTGGTTTAGATCAGGAAATGGAATCGATTTGGGTGGAGATGAGGAATAGTAGGGGAAAAAGTCATTAGTGGGAGTGGTCTACAGGCCCCCTGACAGTAGCCACAGTGTAGGACAAAGTATTCAAGAGAAAATGTTGTGTGCCTGTGATAAAGGGACGGCAATAATCATGGGTGATTTTAATCTACACATAAACTGGAAAAATCAGATTGGCAATAGTAGCCTGGATGAGGAGTTCTTAGAATGATTTCGAGATAGATAGTTTCTTAGAGCAGCATGTTCTGGAACCAACCAGAGAGCAGTTTATAGACTTAGTATTGTGTAATGTGGCAGGATTAATTAATGACCTCAGAGTAAAGGCACCCCTAGGTAACAGTGACCATAATGTGATTGAATTTTACATCCAGTTTGAAAGGAAGAAGAGCGGACCTAAGATTAGTATCTTAAACTTAAACAAGGGTAATGATGTGGGGATGAAAGCTGAGCTAGCTGAAGTGAACTGGGAAACTAGGCCAGAGGATAGACCAATAGAGAAGTAGTGGCAGACATTTAAGGGGATATTTCAGAGTATTAGAATAAGTGCATTCTTGCTATAAAGAAAAATTCTAAGGGGAGGACCCACCATCTGTGGTTAACTGAAGATGTTAAAGAAAGCAACAAACTTAAGGAAAAAGCATACAACTCCACAAAGATGAGTGGCAGGGCAGATGATTGGGACAGAATATAAGAACGTTAGAGAATGGCTAAAAGGTTAATCAGGAGAAAGAAATTAGAGTATAAGAGGAAGCTAGCTAGAAATGTGAAAACGGATAGCAAGAGTTTCTACAGGTATTTAAAAAGGAAAAGAGTAAGTAAAGTGAATGTTCATCCTCTAAAGAGTGACAGTGAGGAGTTAATAGTAGATAATAAGGAAATGGTGGAAGAAACAAATAATTATTTTGCTTCTGTGTTCACTATAGAGGATACAAAAACATTCCAGTAATAGCTGGAAATCAAGAGCTGAACGGGAGAAAGGAACTTGGTGAAATTGAAATTACTAGGGAACCGGTACTGAGCAAATTGATGGAGCTGGGGGCTGGCAAGCCTCCGGGTCCCAGTGGACTACATCATAGGGTCTTAAAAGAGGTGGCTAATGAGGTAGATGATACGCTGGTGTTAATTTTCCAAAATTCGCTAGATTCTGGATAGGTTCCATCGGATTGGAAAGTAGCGAATGTAATCCCTCTATTCAAGAAGGGAGGGAGGCAGGAAACTACACGCCAGTTAGCTTGACGTCTGTCGTGGGGAAGTTATTAGAATCGATCATTAAGGGGATTATAGCTGGGCTCTTAGAAGAGCTTAAGGCAATAGGGAAGAGTCAGCATGGTTTTGTGAAAGGAAAATCATGTTTAATCAGTTGATTGGAGTTTTTTTGAAGGAGTAACATGCACATTGGATAAAGGGGAGTCTGTAGATGTACTGTACTTGGATTTCCAGAAGGCATTTGATAAGGTGCCACATTAAAGGTTATTACAGAAAATAAAAGCACATGATGCAGGGGGTAACATATTAGCATGGATAGAGGTTTGGCTGGCTGGCAGAAAGTAGAGAGTATGTATAAATGGGTTTTTTTCTGATTTGGCAGGATGTGACTAGTGGAGTCCCATAGGGGTCTGTACTGGGGCCTCAACTTTTTACAATTTACATCAATGACTTAGATGAGGGGAGTGAAGACACGGTAGCTAAATTTGCAGATGACACAAAGATAAGTAGGAAAGTATGTTGTGAAGAGGACATGGGGTTGCAGATGGATATAGATGAGTTGAGTGAGTGGGCAAAGATCTGGCAAATGGAGTTTAATGTGGGAAAATGTGAAGTTGTTCGTTTTGGCAGGAAGAACAAAAAAGCAGAGTATTACTTAAATGGAGAATGGCTGCATAATTCTGAGGTGCAGAGGGATCTATGTGTTCTAGTAAATGAGTCACAAAAAGTTAGTATGCAGGTGCAGCAAGTAATTAAGAAGGCTAATGGAATGCTATCCTTTATTACGGGAGGGATTGAATATAAAAGTGAGGATGTTATGCTTCAGTTATACAGGGCGTTGGTGAGACCACACCTCAAATACTGTGCAGTTCTGGTCGTCTTATTTAAGGAAGGATGTAAATGCATTGGAGGCGGTTCAAAGGAGGTTTACTAGATTGATACCAGGAGTGAATGGAATACCAGGAATCTAATGAGGAAAAAGTTGGACTGACTGGGCTTCTTTCCACTGGAGTTTAGAAGAGTGAGGGGTGGTTTGATTGAAGTATACAAGATCCTGAATGGTCTTGACAAGGTAGATGTCGAAAGGGTGTTTCCTCTTGTGGGTGAGTCCAGAACTATGAAGCATTGTTTTAAAATTAGGGGTCGCCCTTTTAGGACAGGGATGAGGAGAATTTTTTTTCTCTGAGGGTTGTGCGACTTTGGAATTCTCTGCCTCAGAAGGTGGTGCAGGTGGGTTTATTGAATATTTTTAAGGCAGAGGTAGATAGATTCTTGTTAGGCAAGGGAATCAAAGGTTATCAGGGTTAGATGGGAATATAGAAATCGAAACACAAGAAGATTAGCCATGATCTTATTGAATGGTGGAGCAGGCTCGAGGGGCCAAATGGTCTACTTCTGTTTCTATTTCTTATGTTCTTATTACCATTGCTGAATCCCCTGCCATCAATGTCCTGGGGGCTACCATTGACCAAAAACTGAAAATGCTGCAGCCATATAAATACTGTGGTTACAGAAGCAGGTCAGAGTCTAGGAATTCTGCAGTGAGCATCTCTCCTCCTAACTCCTGAAAGCCTGTCCAACATCTACAAGGCACAAGTCAGGAGCATGATGGAATACTCCCCACTTGCCTGGATGAGTGCAGCTCCAACAATACTCAAGAAGCTTGACACCATCCAGGACAAAGCAGCCTACTTGATTGGCACCACCTTAAACATTCACTCCCTCCACCACTGGCGCATGGTGACAGCAACGTGTACCATCTACAAGATGCATTGTAGCAACTCACCAAGGCTTCTTCGACAGCACCTTCCAAACCCACAACCTCTACTACCAGAAGGACAAGGGCTGCAGATGCATGGAAACAACCACTTGCATGTTCCCCTCCAAGCCACACACCGTCCTGACTTAGAACTATATCACCGTTCCTTCACTATTGCTGGTTCAAAATCCTTAAACATCCTAACAGCACTGTGGATGTACCTACACCGCCACATGGACTGAAGCAGTTCAAGGTGACAGCTCACCACCACCACTTTCTCGGGGAAATTAGGAATGAACAATTAATGCTGGCTTTGCCAGTGATGCTCACATCCCAAAGACAACTTTAAAAAAATAAAATAAAATCTGCATTCCCCTTCATGTCCCTTTATTAATCTATTTCCTCTCTATTAGAGACAGCTGTTGAAACAACATTTCTCAGTTTGATATCGTACATATGCTATTAGGAATTGCAGTCGACCCACACCGCATAACGTTGATTCCCTGCCTGGTTGGGGAAGGTCATTTAACCCTACTGTTCAAGTCTGAGTTTTTTCCCCCCCTAATGTAGGCAGCAGGTGAAAGGTTTGTCTTTTCCACACCACAGAACTATTTGATCACCTTTTTCATTTAATTGTTATTTACCTCAAGTACCTGCCTTTTTTAAACACATCTTTGGTATCTGGTTTGATGGGGAAAGGTTTCCTGTGAAATATCAGCTTGGACTATTGTGTGGAGTTGCTTCAAGTCTTGATCAATAAACCACCGTCATTCCTCTTAATTCCAATTGGCTTTAGAGTGCAGAAGGAAAACTAACTGAAAGGATAGAGCACAGATCCCAGGAGACAAGGAATGACCCTTCACCAGACACTGGTACAGCCACTGTGCCAATAGTATAGGAAAGTGGATCCAAATTGGCTCATCATTTGAGACACTTGAGCTGGGAGGCAAGCCTTAAGAAAGGTGAGAGATGGAGTCAGGGAGAAATTAATTGAAATCTCAAAGGGAAATGTGAATTGAATAATATATTCTAGATTGGCACAAACTTTAGAAGCAGAAGTCACTTTCTCAATTTTACTTGACTTGTTAGTTCAGAATAGGACATGATAGATGGAGTGCAAAGCAAGGTGGCACAGGAAATGCGTTCAATGTTGTTATACCGACGAGCTGGGTGGTCAAAACCTAGTTCCGAGCAGGAACAGGTCCCTAGTGGCTCCCCATAATTCAGAGGAAGTGAGAGCATCGGTGTAGAGATGCAGAAGGCTGATGTGTGTGAAAAATGGATAGCCATACTGTTGCAGTAAGGGGTGCTTTTCTGGGGCTGTTTTTAAGATGTGTTGTTTTGATGGAAGCTGAAGACTTGATGCAGACATTAGGTGCTGAGACTGGGGAGACCTGTTCACATGTGGCACAACAACAAGCTGCAAAAATCAATTCAGTACCCCTAGAAAAGCTATTGTTTCTTTAAGACTCTCTTGTACTGCTAGCTGTACTTTTGTTGTTCTTTGGATAAGAGAGAAAGCTTTGGAACTGGCTTACTTGGATTATCTCAGTACTGCTGATACCATGCTTTCGCACTCTAAACTGGAGGGAACCATTAACAATTCAGTTTAATCATTTCTTGTTTATGTTTTTTTTTACCCCTTGTCTCTGCTTCGTCCCTAATGTTCAGCCAGGAGACCTGAAGAAAAGAATTGAGTCTCTAATAGACCGGGACTATATGGAGAGAGACAAAGACAATGCCAACCAATACCACTATGTGGCATAAAAGTACAGACCAGGACTGTGTCAATGCTGGATCTCAACTCCCCAATGCCAGTAAAATGTCAAGAGCACTGATTCTGTCTGCACTCTTCAGATTCTCTTTGATTGTTACACACACAATCCGGCCCTCGCAACATCGCCGAAACAAAGGAGATTCTTTTGGGAGTTTCACTGTTGGAAATCCCTTTCAGGATAGATGGCTTTGGGCCTTTCACAGCTTTCAGGATAAGTCTTTGCTTTCCTGAGAATCGCTTCCCTAAAGAGTGTGGAAAGGGTGCATATATAAACACACTTGAAGCAGCAGTCCATCTATTTCCCTCACAAGTGGCTGACAACTGATTGTTTCCTTATCTGCATTCATCTGGTTTCACTTGAGGCTCAAGCTGTCAACTCATATACTTTGCTTTTAGTTCTGATTTATTATAAAAATCTGTCTACTTATTAGTCCCCTCAATATATAACTAATTGCCACACCTGGGAATCTTCAAGAGAGTCTTATTAATATAGAAAATGTGAGATGGCCCGAGTGCAAAATGCTGCACACTGCACACTGGCTTTTGTAACTGTACTACATCAGTGAAGTGAAAAATTATCCTTTTTAAATGTATCAAATTGCCGGTCATTATATAACAACTAATGAAATAACTAACTTTGAGCAATATTGGGAGCCATTATACTTCTGTTTACCCAACACACATTGCAGGGTAACAGGCTGAATTTTGTGCATCAATCTTTTATGTAAATTGAAAGATGCTTCTTCAAAATAGAGACAACTTACTTGAAGTGCCAAAGACTAGAATTTCAAACATATTCCATGCAAAACACTTTCTATAAAATAGTATTAGTTGCTTTTACAGTAATAAAACCCTGTAGTCTAAAGTCAATCCTGCTCATAATATTTGCTTTAGGCAGGTTAACTAAAGCCTCCTCCACCTACCACCATCAATCCACGGGTCACTTGACATTACAGTTGTTTTTTTCCCTTTTTTAGATGAAGCATTGGATTTACAGTGATTTCACAGGATATCTTGAAACTTTGTCTTTGCAGGAATGTAAATATAAGAACAGCAATGCTTTGTACAATATATATGTTCTCCTTTCACACTGTAAATCATTCAAATTACTAACTTGGATGGTGGAGATGGTCAGCTGAAACTTGGAGTTTTGTGATAACTTGTTACATATTGTAAATATGTTACCTCAGTTCAAAAAGTGCTAAAATTATTAGGGTCTTGTCTTGCGATAACTGAATATAAAATGATTTTCTGCCATGGGTTGAGTGTTTTTATTGGCATAACATTTATACAACTTACAGCTAATACATTTTTCACAACTTGTAACCATACGTATTTATAGTGACAAATTAAAGCAATAATAGGCTGTAATTTTTGTATCTTTAATCTCAACACAAATTTATCTTGTAGCAGTTGCCACTTTTATGTTTGTAGCTGGTAATTGATGACTGGAACAGTTGGCAGCTCACTACCTTGAGCATGATGAAGAAATGAAGGTGGTAGGGGTAGGAGACAGCTGTGGAAGGCCAGGGATCTGAAATTGGAAGATGCGGTAGGAGTATGTTATCGGTGATGATTTTCCCTCACCCTAAAAGGGGATGTTGAGCTTGGGGATGCTAGGATGGTGTGCATGATGAGGGAGACAAGGAAATGGTCAGAGAGGGCTAGAGTAACGTAGACCTTAGGGGTGAATACATAGCAGGGACCCAAGCAATAAGGAAAGTAGTTTCCAAAGGAGGAGAGGGCCAGGACTGGACAAAAGAACGGGATGAGCCTGGATGGAGAGTTGGGGCAGTGGGTGTCTGGACAGAGCAGGAGCAGGGTCAGCCTTCTCAGCAATTACTGATTAATTCAGTGTTCTGCTTGCAACTGCTGGATATAAAAACAAATCCAATTATCCAACTTGGCTTTATTACAGATATAGAAGTTTTCAGAGATCAGAATATTTTAAATTTTTCCTACTTGAATAATTTGAAGAAAATTCAGAAGATGTCTGGATATCTTTCAAATGGTTTATTTGATCTACGAACATGCTACATATTCCAGTATAACTTGTAAGTGAAGAATAAAACATCACTACCATCCTAAATGGGACTTTGAAAGTGCACTTACCTATCTCATGCTCCCAGCAGGAGCTCATATCCTAAAGGGAGAGCAGTTGTCACTTTATCCCTGACCTGCTCTGCGCAGGAAAGGTATTCCTGCTGGCTGCATGGGGATCACTGACTAACCCTATTGGGTAACAATAGTTGAGAGGGTTTGGATGTTATTTACATTTGTCTTCTGCCATGTTGAGCAGTTCTAGAATGTTCGACATTGGCAAATCAATCAGTATATTTCCCCAGATAGTGCTCATCAATCAAGGCTTGACAGGTCATTGAGTCTTTTACAAAATAACCTTGCTTTTTGTATATGGCCAAACTGTTGGACTGAGCACCCAAGAGTATACCCACAATATTAGGGTCAAAATACCAACTATTCAGTTCCAACGTCTGTTTCAGTAACTGTTTATTGGCACAAAACAGCAGATAGTTTCAGAAATGCATCAATGTCAGAGCCCAATGCTAATAAGTTTGAATGTATAACATGATTTGGCACATTATGGGGCCAGAACATGACCTCCTCCATTGGCCAATAATCAGATGGCTAATTAAAATTCACATCATATGACATACGATCAGGCCTTGACTCAAATCCGATTGAATTTCGGGGAACTGCGTGTTGCATTGCAACTGGTAAGACCCTGGCCTTTCAACACTCAAACATAAATATCTGCTGGCTGGAAGGGTCTCATGTGAACTGAGACTTGGCAGTCTCCACCCAGTTCCTAATAAACATGGAGCTCTTCATCCAGTATTAGTTGTCAGTCAGAGAGCTCGCAGGGTGACTGATGGGGGAAGTGCATTGTTGGGGTTAGAATAAAGGCAACTTTATACCGCAATCAAGCCAGCTGACGGGTGAGAAAAGCCACTACGCCCAAGTGTGTCTTATCATAATGTTGACAGAAAGAAAACTTCTAAAAGAAAATCAGTCTTGATTGAGAAAACATTTTCAAAATTTGATAGCATAAATTGATTTTCCACAAATCTGGTCAACTGAGTCTATTTCTGTATTATAACATTTGCAAAACTACCAGACCAGAGCAAGAAGCTGCATTGAACATAGTTACCAGCATTTGTAACACATTTCTACTCTCTGCTCACATTGGATATGGATAACTGCTGAGCTCGGCTGCTTGAAACTGCGCCATAGTCCATCATTATCTTTTTTATTTGTACATGGGATGTGGGCATCTCTGGCGAGGCCAGCATTTATTGCCCTTGAGAAGGTGGGGGGGTGAGTTGCCATCTTAAACCATTGCAGTCCATGTGGTGTAGGTACACCCACAGTTCTGTAAGGGAGGGAGTTCCAGGATGATGAAAGAATGGTGATATAATTTCAAGTCAGGATGGTGTGTGGCTTGGAGGGGAACTTGCAGGTGATGTTGTTCCCATACATTTGCTGTCATACTCCTGGGCAACAGAGGTCACCAGTTAGGGAGGCAAAGATGAGTTGCTGTAGTGTATCTGACAGATGCTACACACTGCACTCACCATGCACTGGCAATGAAGGGAGTGAATGTTTTAAGGGATACCAATTAAGTGGGTTTCTTTGCCTTGGTGTTCAGCTTCTTGAGTGTTGTTGGAGCTGCAGTAGGGAATATTCCGTCACACTCCTGACATAAGCCTTGTAGATGATGGGGAGTTGCTGGGGAGTCAGGAGATGAATTAGTCACCATGAAATTCCCAGCCTCTGATGTGCTTTTGAACTCAGTATTTATATGACTGGTCCAGTTAAGTTTGCGGTAACCCTCAGGCTGTTGATGGTGGGGGATTTGGTAATGGGAATGCCATTGAACGTCAAAAGGAGATGGTTAGATTCTCTCTTGTTGGAGATGGTCATTGCCTGGTTCTTTTGTGACGCAAGCATTAGTTGCGAATGACCTGAGTCAGTTCAAACCGTGGAGATCAGTTGTTTTGCAAGATCCTGGGGAAGAAATACAAATGGGGACTGGAAAAGCTGAATAACAGATGTACTGATGTATGTTAACAATTGATTTGTTAATGTTCTGTCTATCCGAGGTTAGTGATATGAGCAGCACCCTTGGGAAATCCCTACCACACTCGACAAGATTTCTCTCCTCGATTCATTACTGACGTCCTGGGACAACTAAAAGCTTTGCTGAATTCTTCAAAGTTACTCATTGACCCAATTACCCTGAAAGTAAAAGAAATGAATTCATCTTGCAGACACCAATATTAACCTAGGTTCAAATTAAACCAATAGAACAATAATTTAAGTATTGGAACACAGAAAACCAAAGTAAGAGAACTGGGTGAAGCACCACTGTCTCACCTCAAGGGAATCAAATTCAATATTTTCATAGCTGTTGACCCAAAGGGTTCCATGTGAAACGAGCATATAAGAGTCTCAATACTAATATCCAAGAATAGCAGCATAAAACTTCCCTTAAACCTGTACTAATTAGCAATCTCACTCACCCAGACAGTTAAAGGATGGGTTGTGAGAGAAAGTTGGGGGGAAAAATGTCAGATGAGTTATGGAGTAATCTGAGGATGGAGCAGGGCAGCGGGAGTATTTCTCTGCATTTGGCTGTGCCGTATCTCAGTCATGATGACACAGGATACGTGAAGTACAAAGTACGCCATTCTCCAGCATTACATCATTCACCTTGTTTAGCCATAGCAACTTGCATTCATGTATTGTCTTTAACTTAGCAAAACATTAAGGCATCAGACTGAAGTTTATACACTACAGGAGTTATGATATTTTAACAATGAATGTTTTGTAAAATAGAATTGCCCAGAGGTTTGAACCCTACCTGAACTCAGGAGGGCTGTGAACTCCATTCAGAATTTTATTCCTAGCTGCTGCTGGTCTATACGCGCTGCATCTAACCTGGAAAGAGGCAAGAACAGCACAACTCAGATTGTCAAAACATTAACCCAAGAGGTAGAAGCATACCAGAGATGTGCTAAGGTTTAATGAGAGTCTGAAGTACCAGGAGCTGAAATTGACAGTAGGGCAGGAGTGAGGAGCAATGTACCAATGCCCAATGGATTTTATAAGTATGTGCTCCTGGTACACCAGGAATTGGAATACGAAGGTCAGTACACCTTACATGTCACCGCTTTAGGACGGAGAATTGTGCTGGATGCAATAAACAATATTGCCTCCCTGTCTGTCTCCCTGTCTGTAGAGTGATCACCATGTATGGAGAATGATCTCCCTATATGAAGTGTGATCTCTCTGTATGCAGAGTAATCACCTTATTTGGAGAGTGATCTCCCCGTGTGGAGAGTGAGCGTCCTGTAGGGAGAGTGACCTCACTGCATAGAGGGATCTCCCTGTATGGAGTGTGATCTCCCTCTATGGAGAGTGATCTCACTGCATAGAGAGTGATCTCCCTCTATGGAGAGTGATCTCACTGCATAGCGAGTGATCTCACTGCATAGAGAGGGATCTCCCTGTGTGGAGAGTGATCTCCCTGTACGGAGAGTGATCTCCCTTTAGGGAGAGTGATCACCCTGTATAGAGAATGATCGCCCCCTGTAGAGAGTGATCCCTAAGTATGGAGAGTGATCGCCCTGTAAAGAGAGTGATTTCCCTATAGGGACAGAGATCTCCCTGCATGGAGAGTGATCGACCTGTATGGAGAGGGATCTCTCTGTAGGGAGAGGGGTCTTCCCATATGGACACACTCGTTCAGAATGCTGGAAGTTATGAGGGAAGCCCACCAGACTTATTGAAGTTCGCAGGACTGAGTCCGAAAAGGGAACTCAAAAAGAAAATGCCACGTATCAACTTGTAGCTTTAGCTACAAATAAGGATCTGGAGGTAAACACTGCTGTGAATGCTGGTGAAGTGAATAAGGTAGATGAGAAATATAAAGAGTTTTTGTCTAAAGGAAAGATAACCCCTTTTTCATCAAATGATGTAGCTAAACCCATTAGGGGACACAGGAACTACACAAACTTTTGCTGGAGAAGGACCTAGTTTTCCCTCCAGAGAGTTCAATGGAAGCTAAAGTATTGGTAAACGGGATAAGTGGAAAGTACATCCCGGTTCCATTGTACAAAGAGCAATTGGAGTGTGATTTGTTATCTGAATCGGTGGTTGTAGGGGTGGTTAAGAAAGTACCTGTGGATGGAGTTAATTTACTCCTGGGGGATGATTTGACAGGATTGAGGGTTATAGCTTTGCCCATAATTACAGAAAGTCCAAGAAAGGCTAAAGAGACGGAGCAGATACAAGAACAAGTTCCTGCTATTTTTCTATCGTATGTGGTGAACAGAGCAATGGCTAAACAAAGTCCATCACCAGAGGTCAAGGTAATACCACGAGCAGATGTTAGAGTAGCTGAAACTTTCTTTAAGGATGAGGGTAATTCAAAGGAAGTGTTTGACATGTCTTCATTAATTGAGGCTCAGAAAGCAGATCCAGAGTTAAACAAATTAGCACAGTCAGCTCACACTGAAGCTGAGGTGGAAGGAGTTCCAGAGTGCTATTACATTAAAAACGGAGCTCTGATGAGGAAGTGGAGACACCCTCACAGACCTGCGGATAAGAAATGGACGGTTGTTCATCAGGTAGTGGTACCGCCCAAATATCGTAAGGAGATATTGCGAGTAGCACATGAAACTCCTATGGCAGGACAAGTAGGAAGTCAGAAACCCAAGCGTCGATAAATAAACAAACAAACAGGCATTTTACCTGGCCAAGACTTCATAAGGATGTAGTGCAATTTTGTAAACAGGCCTTTGTATGCATGATAATGCATGATGGCAGATAATATGAAGGTAAACCCGAAGGGTTTCTACAAGTATATTAAGAGTAAAAGGATAGTAAGGGACACAATTGGTCCCCTTGAAGATCAGAGTGGTCGTCTATGTGTGGAGCCTCACGAGATGGGGGAGATCTTAAACAGATTTTTTGCATCAGTATTTACTCAGGAAACTGGCATAGTGTATAAGGAAGGAAGAGAAACAAGCAGTAGTTTCATGGAACATATAGAGATTAGAGAGGAAGAGGTGCTTGCTGCCTTACAGCGAATAAAGGTAGATAAATCCCCCGGGCCTGACATGATATTCCCTTGGACCTTGAGGGAGACTAGTGTAGAAATTGCAAGGGCCCTGGCAGAAATATTTAAAATGTCCTTAGCCACGGGTGAGGTGCCGGAGGATTGGAGGGTAGCTCATGTTGTTCCATTGTTTAAAAAAGGCTCCAAAAGTAAACCAGGTAATTACAGGCCAGTGAGCCTGACATCAGTAGTAGGTAAATTATTGGAAGGTGTTCTGAGAGATCGGATATATAATTATTTGGACAGCCAAGGGCTGATTAAGGATAGTCAGCATGGCTTTGTGCGTGGTAGGTCGTGTTTAACGAACCTTGTAGAGTTTTTTCGAGGAGGTTACCAAGAAAGTAGATGAAGGGAAGTCTGTGGATGTTGTCTACATGGACTTTAGTAAGGCCTTTGACAAGGTCCCACATGGGAGGTTAGTTCAGAAGGTTCAGACACTTGGTATCCATGGAGAGGTTGTAAACTGGATTCGAAATTGACTGTGTGGGAGAAGACAGAGAGTGGTAGTGGATGATTGCTTCTCAGACTGGAGGTCTGTGACTAGCGGTGTGCCTCAGGGATCTGTGCTGGGACCATTGTTGTTTGTTGTCTATATCAATGATTTGGATGATAATGTGGTGAATTGGATCAGCAAGTTTGCTGATGACACTAAGATTGGAGGCGTTGTGGACAGCGAGGAAGGCTTTCAAAGTTTGCAAAGAGATCTGGACCAACTGGAAAAATGGGCCAGAAAATGGCAGATGGAATTTAATGCGGAAAAGTGTGAAGTGTTACATTTTGGAAGGTCAAACTAAGGTAGGACATACACAGTAAATGGTAGGGCACTCAGGAGTGCGGAGGAACAAAGGGATCTGGGAGTTCAGATACATAATTCCCTGAAAGTGGCATCACAGGTAGACAAGGTTGTAAAGAAAGCTTTTGGCATACTGGCCTTCATAAATCAAAGTATTGAGTATAGGAGTTGGGATGTTATGGTGAGGTTGTATAAGACATTGGTGAGGCGAACTTTGGAGTATTGTGTGCAGTTCTGGTCGCCTAACTACAGGAAGGATATCAGTAAGATTGAGATAGTGCAGAGAAGATTTACTAGGATGTTGCCGGGTCTTAAGGAGTTGAGTTACAGGGAAAGATTAAACAGGTTAGGACTTTATTCCTTGGAGCGTAGAAGAATGAGGGGAGATATGATAGTTATATATATGAGGGGAGATATGATAGTTATATGATAGTTTACAAAATTATGAGGGGTATAGACAGAGTAAATGCGAGTAGGCTCTTTCCACTTAGATTAGGAGAAATAAACACGAGAGGACATGGCTTTAGGGTGAAAGGGGAAAGGTTTAGGGGGAACATTAGGGGGAACTTCTTCACTTAGAGAGTGGTGAGAGTGTGGAACGAGCTACCATCTGACGTGGTAAATGCGGGCTCACTCTTAAGTTTTAAGAATAAATTAGACAGATACATGGATGGGAGAGGTCTGGAGGGTTATGGACTAGGTGCAGGTCAATGGGACTAGCGGAATAATATTTCGGCACAGACTAGAAGGGCCGAATGGCCTGTTTTCTGTGCTGTAGTGTTCTATGGTTCTATGATCACCAGTCCCTTAAGGTAGTGGGACAGGTAGATAAGGTGGTTAAGAAGGCATATAGGATACTTGCCTTTATTGGCCGAGGCATAGAATATTAGAGCAGGGAGGTTATGCTGGAGCTGTTTAAAATGCTGGTTAGGCCACAGCTAGAATATTCGTACAGTTCTGAAATCCGCATTATAGGAAGGATGTGATTGCAGAGGAGATGTATCAGGATGTTACCTGGGCTGGAGAGTTTTAGTTATGAGGAGAGATTGGATAGACTGGGGTTATTTTCCCTGGAGCAGAGGAGATTGAGGAGGAACATGATTGAGGTATATAAAATTATGAGGGGCATAGATAGGGTAGACAGGAGGGAACTTTTCCCCTTGGTGGAGGGATCAATAACCAGGGGGCAAAGATTTAGGGTAAGGGGCAGGAGGTTTAGAGGGGATGTGAGGAAGAATTTTTTCACCCAGCGGGTGGTGGGAATCAGGAACTCACTGCCTGAAAGGGTGGTAGAGGCAGAAACCCTCATAACATTTAAGAAGTATTTGGATGTGCACTTGCGATGCCATGGCATACAAGGCTATGGGCCTAGTGCTAGAAAATGGGATTAGAATAGTTAGGGAGGTCTGGGTAATGCTTGCGGACAGACCGAAGGTGTCCTCCCTGTCGCTTGCCATTTCAACACTCCACTCTGGTCTAATGCCCACATGTCCATCCTTGGCCTGCTGCATTGTTCCAGTGAAGCTCAACGCAAACTGGAGGAACAGCACCTCATCTTCCGACTAGGCACTTTACAGCCTTCCAGACTGAATATTGAGTTCAACAATTTTAGATCATGAACTCTCTCCTCCATCCCAACCCCCTTTCCAATCCCCACCCCCCCTTTTGTTCCAATAATTTATATAGATTTTTCTTTTCCCACCTATTTCCATTATTTTTAAATGTATTTCCATCCATTGTTTTATCTCTACCTTTTAGCCTTTTTCGAATCCTTCACCCCACCCCACCCCCACTAGGGCTATCTGTACCTTGCTTGTCCTGCTTTCTACCCTTAATTAGCACATTCCTTAAATAATATCACCACCTTCAACACCTCTTTGACCTTTTGTCTACGACATCTTACCTCTTTTCTATTTTTACTTAGTTCTGTTGAAGAGTCATACGGACTCGAAACGTTAACTGTGTTCCTCTCCGCAGATGCTGCCAGACCTGCTGAGTTTTTCCAGGTATTTTTACTTTTGTTTTGGATTTCCAGCATCCGCAGTTTTTTGCTTTTATTTGAGCTTTAGAGAGATACCATCATACTCTCAAAACCGTGATTAAGACCTATTGCCATGAATACCCAAAAGATTGGGACAAAGGATTAGATTTCTTACTATTTGCTACCAGAGATTCTCCGAATGAATCTGTTGGATTTAGACCACTCGAATTGATCTATGGTCATGAAATAAGACGTCCATTGAAAGTGTTTAAGGAGAAGTTCCTAAAGCAGAAAGACGAATCCTCCATGTTGGATTACATGGCCACCTTTCTAGAAAGGCTCACAGGAGCATGTAAAGTAGCATGACAGCACTTCAAAATTTCCCAAACAAAAATGAAAGAATGGACAGACAAACATGGTACAACTAGAACATTCCAAGCAGGAGATGAAGTAATGGTTATATTATCTTTGCAGGGTGAACCCCTGAAAGCAAAATTCAGTAGCCCCTATAAGATAGTTAGGAGAGTTAGTAAAGTGACTTATCTGATAGATACTCCTGAGCGTAGGAAGAGGGAACAGTTATGTCACATAAACATGTTGGAGCAATATCATTGCACAGAAGATGATAAGACAGAGCCAGCGTGCCAGGGGGAAGGAGTAGTGGAGGACGGCAGAGACAGTAAGAGCAAGGTAGAAGGAGAAGTAGACAGTGCCCAAAGTGAACCTCCTACACACAATTCAACTACAATATGACAATACTGGGACAGTTAGACACTCTGTTCTCATATTTAGAGGAAGGGTGAATGGAAGTAAGTCTCGTGTTTTGTTGTCCGTGTGTATAATATCTTAAGATGAAACACATTTTTGAAATGGCATTCTATCTCTTTTAAGGATGGAAGGAACATATCTTTTTATTTTCTGTCGGAATGTGGCTTTACAACTACAATGGCTGCAGTTTGAAAGACATGTCAAACTTGGTGCTCGTATTCTGTTAACCTAAATTAAACAATTATCTGGGTTGATCAAATATTTTCACATTATTCGCGGCTCAGGGAGCAGTGGAGTTTGATATTGCAGTGCACTAGCCCCAGTGAGTCGTGACACTCTGTATGGAGTGTGATCTCCCTGCATGGAGAGTGATCTCCCTGTACAATAACCCAGAATAGAGAGTGATCTCCATGTATAGTGATCCCTGTGAAATGAAAGTGATCTCCCTATAGAAAGAATGTCCTGGCTGTCTAGAGAGTGATCTGCCTGTATAGAGATTGATCCCTGTCTAAGGAGAGTGATTTCCCCGTATAGAGAGTGATCACCCTGTGTGGAGAATGATCTCCCTGTATGGAGAGTGATCTCCCTGTATAATAACCCAGTATAGACAGTGATCTCCCTGTATAGAGAGTGATCCCTGTGAAATGAGAGTGATCTCCCTGTAGAAAGAATGATCTCCCTGTATGAAGAGTGATCTCCCTGTATATAGAGTGATCCCTGTGTAAGGAGAGTGATCTCCCTGTATAAAGAATGGTATTTCTGTATGGAGACTGATTTCCCTGTATGGAGAGTGATTCCCTTGTGGAGATCGATCTCCCTGTAAACAAAGTGGTCTCCCTGTATACAGTATGATCACCCTGTATGGAGAATGATCATCCTATATGGAGAGTGATCACCCTGTATGGGAAGTGATCCCCCTGTATAGTGCGTGATATCCCTTTATAGAGATTAATCTCTCTATATGGAGAGTGATCTATCTGTATAGACAGTGATCGCCCTTTATAGAGAATGTCTCCTTGTACAGAGGGTAATCTCCATGTATAGAAAGTGACCTCCCTATATGGAGAGTGATCTCCCTGTATGTAAAGTGATCTCCTTGTATGATCAACCTGTATGGAGAGTGATCACTCTGTAAAGAGTGATCTCCCTGTATAAAGTGTGATCACCTTGTATGGAGAATGATCTCCCTGCATAGTGAGTGATCTCGCTGTATAGAGAGTGATCTCCCTGTATGGAGAGTGATCACCCTGTATGGAGAATGATCTCCTGATAGAGAGAGTGATCCCTCTGTATGATCACCCTTTATGGAGAGTGATCTCACTGTATAGAGTGATCTCCCTGTATAGAGATTGATCACCCTGTAGGTAGAATGATCTCCCTCTAAGGAGAGTGGTGATTTCCCCAAATAGAGAGGGATCTCCCTGTATAGAGAGTGATCTCTGTGCATCGTGAGCAATCTCCCTGTATAGAGAGTGATCTTGTTGCATGGAGAGTCCTCTCCCTGTATCAAGAGTGATCACCCTGTGTGGACAGTCATATCCCTGTATGGAGCGTGGTCTCCTTGTAGGGAGGGTGATCTCCATGTATGGAGAATGATGTCCTCTATGGTGATCTCCCTATACAGAGAATGGGGTCCTCTATGGAGAGTGATCTCCCTGTATAGAAGTGATCATGCTGTATGGAAAGTCACCCTGTATGGAGACTGATCTCTGAGTATGGAAAGTGATCTTCCTGTAGGGGGAGTGATCACCCTGTAGAGAGAGTGATCTCCCTGTAGAGAGAGTGATCTCCCTCTAGGAAGAGTGATCTACCTCTAGGAGGAGTGGTGATCTCCCTAAACAGAGAGTGACCTCACTGCATAGAGAGGAATCTCCCTGTATGGAGGTTGATCTCTGTGCATTGTGAGTGAACACCCTGTATAGAGAGTGATCTTGTTGTATGGAGAGTGATCTCCCTGTAGGGAGAGTGATCTCCCTGCATATAGAGTGACCTAAATGCATGGAGAGTGATCTCCCTGCATATAGAGTGACCTACATGCATGGAGAGTGATCTCCCTGTATGGAGAGTGATTTCCCTGTAGGGAGAGTGATCTCCATGTAGGGAGATTGATCTCCATCTATAGAGAGTGATCTCCCTGTTTGGAGAGTGATCTCCCTGTTTGGAGAGTGATCTCGCTGTAGAATGATCTCCCTTCAGGGAGAGTGATCAACCTGTAGGGGGAGTGATCACCCTACATGGAGAGTGATCTCACTGAATGGAGAGTGATCTTGCTGAATGGAGAGTGATCTCCCTCTGTGGAGAGTGATCTCCCTGCATAGAGAATGATCTACCTTTATGGAGAGTGATCTCCCTGTAGGGAGATTGATCTCCATCTATAGAGAGTGATCTCCCTGTTTGGAGAGTGATCTCCCTATATGGAGAGTGATCTTGCTGTAGAGTGATCTCCCTTTAGGAAAAGTGATCAACCTGTAGGGGGAGTAATCACCCAACATGGAGCGTGATCTCATTGAATGAAATGATCTCCCTGTATGAAGAGTGATCTTCCTGTCGGGAGTGATCTCCCTGTTTGGAAAATGATCTCCCTGTATGGGGAGTGATCACTGTAGGGTGATCACCCTACATGGGGAGTGATCTCCCTGTAGGGAAATTGATCTCCTTTTATGGAGAGTGATCAACCTATATGGAGAGTGATCTCCATGTATAGAGAATGATCTCTATGGAGAGTGATCTCCCTGTATGGAGAGTGATCCCCATGTAGGGAGATTGATCTCCATCTATAGAGTGATCTCCCTGTTTGGAGAGTGATCTCGCTGTAGAAGGATCTCCCTTCAGGGAGAGTGATCAACTTGTAAGGGGAGTGATCACCCTACATGGAGAGTGATCTCACTGAATGGAGAGTGATCTCGCTGAATGGAGAGTGATCTAACTGAATGGAGAGTGATCTTGATGAATGGAGAGCGATCTCCCTGTATGGAGAGTGATCACTGTAGGGTGATCACCCTACATGGGGAGTGATCTCCCTGTAGGGAAAGTGATCTCCTTTTATGGAAAGTGATCAACCTATATGGAGAGTGATCTCCATGTATAGAGAATGATATCTATGGAGAGTGATCTCCCTGTATGGAGAGTGATCTCCCTGTGTAGAGAGTGATCTTGTTGTATGGAGAGTGATCACCCTGTAGAGGGAGTGATAACCCTGCATATAGAGTGATCTCCCTGTAGGGAGAGTAATCTCCCTGTAGGGAGAGTGATCTCCCTCTAGGAAGAGTGATCTACTTCTAGGAGGAGTGGTGATCTCCCTAAACAGAGAGTGATCTCACTGCATGGAGAGGAATCTCCCTGTATGGAGATTGATCTCTGTGCATCGTGAGTGAACACCCTGTATAGAGAGTGATCTTGTTGTATGGTGAGTGATCTCCCTGTAGGGAGAGTGATCTCCCTGTAGGGAGAGTGATCTCCCTGCATATAGAGTGACCTAAATGCATGGAGAGTGACCTACATGCATGGAGAGTGATCTCTCTGTATGGTGAGTGATCTCCCTGTAGGGAGAGTGATCTCCATGTAGGGAGATTGATCTCCATCTATAGAGAGTGATCTCCATCTATAAAGAGTGATCTCCCTGTTTGGAGAGTGATCTCCTTGTTTGGAGAGTGATCTCCCTGTATAGAGTGATCTCCCTGTATAGAGTGATCTCCCTGTATGGAGAGTGATCTCCCTGTATGTAGAGTGATCTGAATTTAAACAAGGGAAATTATGAAGGTGTGAGGGATAAATTGACCGAGGTGGATTGGGAAAATATATTAAAAGGTATGATGGCATGTAGGCAATGGATAGTCTCCCTGTATGGAGAGTTTGCTCTAAGTCTGCTTGTGATTTCCAAGGACAATTGATAGGGGTTTACTTTAGTGAATTTAGGATTAGTGAGTTATTTGTTCCATCTGTCAACTGCTGATGTTGCTAAAGATCCATCCCTACATCCCCTCAGCCCCTCCACCACCACTCACCCCTATCTCTCCAACCTCAAGGCTCCACTGAACCCCATCTCCCATTCACTTCCATTCTCCTATCCTCTCCACCCCCACTCACCCCACATCACCCACCTGCCGCCATCCCCACCACCTTCCAGCCCCACTCAACCCCACCCCAACTCATACACTCTCACCCCCTCCACCCCACACCCCCACCCCCTCCGCCTCACCCTCTCCATCCCCTTCACCCCCAAAGTCCCCCAACCCCTCACTCACTCCACCCCCTCTGCCCCACCCTCCCCCCCAACAGACCCGCACCCCCTACTCACCCCCATCCCCGACATACCCCTAGGCCCTCACCCACTCCACCCCTCAGCCCCTCCACCCCTGATACACCCCCACCCTCCACTCATCCCCACCTCCACACACACCCCCACCCCCTCTCCACCCCCTCCACCCATGTCTGGTTGCTTATATGGAATGTGGGTTGAAATTCAGGATGTGATCTGCTGTTGTGGATGGTGTCTGTGGGCCAGCTAGGAGCTGACTGCACCATTCTGTCAGTGCTTGCTTGTGCAGTTAGAGCCGGGGAAGATGGTTTTTCTCAGACATTCCCAGGTAAGATGCGCCTCGCTATCTGGTGTGCTCCTGTAGGGCAGATTTCTTTAGTGCAGGTGAACGTGCTTCACATCCTTCCTTACATCCACCCCCTCCTTCTCCAAGCTATAGAAAAAGAGGGAATTCCCAATGGAATTCCCAGTCCCTGAATTCCCACTGTAGCAATCGCTCAAAGAAACCTAGGAAATAAGTTCTCCAATGAACACTGAAACATTCACCTGTAACAGGCACATGGTTCAACTCTGGTTTCAAATATTTAAAGAGTCACTTTGTCTGCCCGGGCATGGCTGACCCCATGTTATTCGGGTTATCTGAGCACGCTCGCAGCGATTGTGACAACTGAAAGATCATTTGCATTGCTTATTTTGGGTGGGAAGGATGACTCACGTGAGCATAACTTAAAAAGAAGAGCTGATTGTTGCTCAGTCCCAGCCCTGGTAGCAGTGCCTCCTCCTTGCTTCCTCTTTTCTCTTCTATCCATTTCCTGTAGGCCTGGAGGGAAAATCATTAATCATCATCAATTATACGGAAAATGGAATGGTTGAGTGGGTGGAATTCCACTGTGTGCTATTTCGCAGGAGGAAAAACCAGTTCCAAATTTTCAAATCCCAGTAAAAAATAATCAGTAATACTGGAGATCCATTTTAAGGTATACAAGACCAGCTTGGACATGCTTTACTGGTACCCTTCATTCCCAAGTTTTACCTGTTTTTCCTTCTGGGACCCTGTTACCCATTTCTGATTTCAAGCTGCCATTTTTTTTAATATATTTTAATTTTTAATTGGGAGAGACAATTCTATACACATGTTTTCTGACGTGTTGGTCCACGTGATATTCACGGGAGAATATATGGACTTCAGGGTGGAGGATCAAAGCCCTTGGGGGTTTGGCCAAGATAACTGAAGTGATGTTGCTCGGGTCTGGCTCGGTTAGAAAACTTACAAAGGGCTGACCTGTCCAGAGAGAGATCTCTCAGGGTTGGTATGTTGGCTTTGGCGATGAGAGAGATGGAAAAAAAAAATCGCAGGTGTATGGGGAAGTGGGACAGGAGTGGGACTAACTGAGCAGCTCTAGTAGAGAGCTAGCACTGTCACAAAGGGACAAATGGCCTCCTTCTGTACTGTAAACATTTTCTGATTCCAAGGTTGAAGCTGGCTTCTTGTTGCCTGGTCAGAGTATGTGGTGGACGTCCAAGTCAAGGAGGTTCCTGGCTGCGGGGTGATGTCCGAGGGTGGAATTTTACTGCCCCTCCCGCTGGCAGGATTCTCCGATTCCGCCGAAGTCAATGGGCTTTTGAACGGCTCGCTGCATTTTCCAGCCCCGCCTCAACCATGAGGGAGCGGTAAAATTCCACCTCCGGTCTCGACTAGCTGCCTGTTCCAACTGGTATCTAGATATCCAGAGGTGCTTCACCTGTATTTACTGCAGGTAAGTTCTAGCCTCTAGTGCATGGTCTTGTTTTTTAAAATTCTTTCAGGGGATGTGGGCGCCGCCAGCATTTATTGCCCATCCCTAATTGCCCCTGAAATGAGTGACTTGCTCAGCCACCTCAGAGGGCAGTTAAGGGTCCACCACATTGCTGTGGGTCTGCACAGTCACATGTAGGCCAGACCAGGTAAGGATGGCAGATTTCCTTCCCTAAAGGACATGAGTGAACCAGATGGGTTTTTACAAAAAACAATTGATGATATTTTCATGGTCACCATTACCCAGCTTTACATTACAGATTTATTAATGAAATTTAAGTTACACCCACTGCTGTAGTGGGATTTGAACCCATGCCCCCACAGCATTAGTATGGTCCTCTGGATTACTAGTCCAGGGGGATTGCAACAGTATCGCCATCTCTCCACAGCAGTGACAGATACACAATGTCAGAGAGGCCTGTTCTCCAGCGGGAAGGCCCCATGGATGCAGGTCCAGCTCTCTCAGGATTGTGTGTTCGCTCCATCTCCAGCTTGCTGCCCAGTACCACTCGATACAGGCTCACGGCTGCAACCCGTGTAGCAGTGTGAACACTAACTACAGTCCTTGCGCCCAGGGGGTAGGGTGGAATTTGGCAAGTGTTTTCAGCATGTTTTCCACTTGCTGCATTCTCACGAGCTGGTCCTTTCTGCTGCAGCAGACAATTCTGCTTCCATACCTGCCTCCGATCCCCTTCTACTATTTAGGAGATTTGCCCTCCTCATCTGGGTGCTTTAATTCAGGCTTTCTCTGATGTCTTGTGACCTGGAGACAAAGCTGGAGACAAAGTGGAGAGGTGTGTTTGTTTGGCTATGTAGGGAGCAGAGGGACACTTCCAGGAGCCGATTGACAGATTTCTCGGTGTGTAATTCCGGTGGAGAGATGCTAAGTGATAATTGTTTGAGGGGAACAAGGTTCAAGGAGCTGGTCAAACTCAGCTGACAGAATTATAGATCCAGAGAGCACAAAAGGAGACTGTTCAGCCCATTATGCCCATGCTGTCTCTCTGAATGAGCTATCCAATTAATCCCATTACCTTGGCCTGTCCCCATAGGCCTGTGGTTTTTTTAACCTTCAAGGTGGCTAATGTGGGATTATGTAACGGTTGATGTCTGTGCATTAGTTTAATCGATTCAATGAAATTGTCAGAACTCGGCTCAGCAGGATTACACCCCAAAGACAGGAGTTTCCTCGGGGATTCTCCTCATTCCGAACACCCCACTTTACTCGCAGCTATGGTCACCAATTAGGACAAACCAGAGGGAGCTCCCAGCACAAATGTTTATGGCATTACCGTACCCTGAAAGCCTGGCGAAGACCAGCGTTGTCGGCAATGTTCTCTCCCAAGGTTCTCTGCCCCTTTACCTACAAGACACGAGGTTAATAACCATTCGTTATAGTTAGCCACACAATAGCAACTTGCATTCATATAGAGTCTTCAGCATAGAAAAGTATCCCAAGGCACTTCATAGCAGCGTTATCGAACAAAACGTGATACCAAGCCACATATGGAGATATTAGGATTGACAACCAAAAGCTTGGTCGAAGGAGGAGAGTGAGGTGCTGAGCAGAGAGCTCTAGGAAGGGAATCCCAGAGCTTGGGGCCTAGGCAGCCTTAAGTCACAGCCACCAATGATGGAGCAATTAAAATCCAGGATGGCCAAGAGGTCAGATTGGAGGAGAATGCTGATCTTAGAGCATCTGGGTCTGTGTATTCAGACATGAAAAGATCTGGGTCTATGTACTGTGGAGACAGAGGATCTAGGTCTGTGTATTCAGGAGAGGGTCTGGGTCTGTGTATGTAGGAGTGAGAGGGTCTGGGTCAATGTATTCAAGAGTGAGAGGGTCTGGGTCTGTATTTGGGAGCGAGGGGGTCTGGATCTGTGTACTCAGGAGAGAGATGGTCTGGGTCTGTGTATTCAGGATTGGGAGGCTCTGGGTCTGTGTTTTCAGAAGTGGGAGTCTCTATGTATTCAGGAGTGAGAGGGTCTGCGTCAGTGGATTCAGGAGTGAGAGGGTGTGTGTCAGTGGATTTAGAAGTGGGAGAGTCTGGGTCTGTTTATTCAGGAGTGAGAGGATCTGGGTCTGGATTCAGGAATGAGAGGGTCTGTATATTCAGGAGTGGGAGAGTCCTGGTCTCTGCATTCAAGAGTGAGGGGGTCTGGGTCTGTGTATTCAGGAATGAGAGGGTCTGTGCATTCGGGAACAAGAGGGTCTGGGTCTGTGTATTTAAGAGAAAGAGGGCCTGGGATGTGTATTCAGGAGTGAAAGGGTCTGGGTCTATGTATTCAGGAGTGAAAGGGTCTGGGTCTGTGTATTCAGGAATGGGAGTGTCTGGGTCTATGTATTCAGGAGTGAAAGGGTCTGGGTCTGTGTATTCAGGAATGGGAGTGTCTGGGTCTATGTATTCAGGAGTGAAAGGGTCTGGGTCTATGTATTCAGGAGTGAAAGGGTCTGGGTCTGTGTATTCAGGAATGGGAGTGTGTGGGTCTATGTATTCAGGAGTGAAAGGGTCTGGGTCTGTGTATTCAGGAATGGGAGGGTCTGAGTATGTGTATTTCAGAGTGAGAGGTTCTGCATCTGTGTCTGCGTATTGAAGAGTGGGAGGGTCTGGGTCTGTGTATTCTGGAGTGAAGGGATCTAAGTTTGTGTATTCAGGAGTAGGAGTGCCTGGGTCTGTATATTCAGGAGTTGGAGCATCTGAGTCTGTGTATTCTGGAGTGAAGAGATCTAGGTTTGTGCATTTGTGAATGGGAGGTTCTGGGTCTATGTATGCAGCAGTGGGAGGGTCTGGGTCTGTGTAATCAGGAGTGGGAGTGTCTGAGTCTGTATTTCAGAGTGAGAGGTTCTGGGTCTGTGTATTCAGTATTGAGAGGGTTTGGGTATTCAGCAGTGGGAGGGTCTGGTTCTGTGTGTTCTGGAGTGAAGGGATCTAGGTTTGTGCATTCGTGAGTGGGAGTGTCTGGGTCTGTGTATTCAGGACTTGGAGGGTCTGAGTTTGTGTATTCAGGAGTGGGAGGATCTGGGTCTGTGTATTCAGCAGTGGATGAGTCTGGGTCTGTGTATTCAGGAGTGGGAGGCTGTGGGTCTATAATTCAGTAGTGGGAGGGTCTGGGTATGTGTATTCTGGAGTAAAGGCATCTAGGTTTGTGTATTCAGGAGTAGGAGTGCCTGGGTCTGTATATTCAGGAGTTGGAGGGTCTGGGTCTGTGCATTCTGGAGTGAAGGGATCTAGATTTGTGTATTCGGGGGTGAGAGGATTTGGGTCTGTGTATTCAGCAGTGGGAGGATCTGGGTCTAAGGATTCTGGAGTGAAGGGATCTAGGTTTGTGTATTCGTGAGAGGGAGGGTCTCAGTCTGTGTATTCAGCAGTGGGAGGGTCTGGGTCTGTGTATTCAGGAGTAGGAGGGTCTGGGTATTCAGGAGTGAGAGGGTCTGTGTCTGTGTATTCATGAGTTAGAGGGTCTGGGTCTGTGTACTCAGCAGTGGGAGGGTCTGGGTCTGTATATTCAGCAGTGGGAGGGCCTGGGTCTGTGTATTCTGGAGTGAAGGGATCTAGGTTTATGTATCCAGTAGTGGAAGTGTCTGGGTCTGTGTATTCAGGAGTGGGAGGACCTGGATCTGTGTACTCTCCATAAATAGAAATCTGAATCCTGGCACATGCCAGCACATCTAGTTCAGCTGGTGCCCTGGACGTACCTGTAACCCACCTGGTGCCCTGGACGTACCTGTAACCCATCTGGTGCCCTGGACGTACCTGTAACCCACCTGGTGCCCTGGACGTACCTGTAAGCCAGCTGGTGCCCTGGACGTACCTGTAACCCAGCTGGTGTCCTGGACGTACCTGTAAGCCAGCTGGTGCCCTGGACGTACCTGTAACCCACCTGGTGCCCTGGACGTACCTGTAACCCACCTGGTGCCCTGGACGTACCTGTAACCCACCTGGTGCCCTGGACGTACCTGTAACCCAGCTGGTGTCCTGGATGTACCTGTAAGCCAGCTGGTGCCCTGGACGTACCTGTAACCCAGCTGGTGTCCTGGATGTACCTGTAAGCCAGCTGGTGCCCTGGACGTACCTGTAAGCCAGCTGGTGCCCAGTAGTATTCATCATACTGTTTTATCATACATTCGGTTTTGTCATTAAAGCTTGAAATTGACGCATTGCTCCACCACTGATGCAAATTTCCATTTTTATCATATTTTCTACCTAAAAACAGAACAAAATTATAAGAAAAGGGGAACAGTTGTTTTGTAATATATATATATATAGACTGAATAGTGAAAACTTCACGAGTATATGCTACAGACTTGAGATGTTTGAGAACCATCTATCACACTTATTCCCCGCTGTCCTGTCAATGTCCCAGCTCTCTTGAGGCAGCCAGTAACTGATCCACTTTAATAACGGCCCACCTATCTCCTTCTCTACCCAATGGAATGGCCTCTTATATGGCATTTCATCCAATCCTTGTTGAAGTCTAGATAACAATATGTCATCCATGAGAACTGAAAGTCTCTCAAGGGAATCTAATATGCATGTCAGGTATGATCTGCTCCCTCCATTAAACCCCAATGACTTCATATTCTGTAGGTTTTGCTAGATTTGCCCACTCACCAATCTACACATAGCTGTTCGATAGTACAGAACTTTAATATTGCTGTAAAGGGGTCTGTTTCTGAAGCTTTTCATCTTCTCATTGTAGTGTTCAATCGTTTAATTGTTCTATGTTCGATTATGTGAGTCTGGGAGCTGATCTATGCTCACTGTGCTTAATTGGGTAATCCTGGGTGTGGATTCAACTAAATTAAACGGAAGTTGCTAGAAGCTGAGTTGGGATAAGCATGGGTACAGACGTTTTGTGACTGCAGAGATATTTTAAAAGCACTGTAAATAAAACCTGTTGCCCACTTAGAAACTAGTGTCATTTCTGCATTACTCCGTGATATATATATATATATATATATACAACAAATTGGAACACACTGGGGAAAATGCAAGAATCCTGATTAGATTATTTCGCGCTGTATATCGCGCAAACTCATGAACGGGCCTAAGGCCGCCACTTTCGGCCCTGAAAAGTGCCCAGTCCACCTCAGATTACCCTGGACGGGGAAGGTATCTCAAGAATTTGAGGAACAGGTGAAGCTAGCTGTTTGACGCTGTTACTATGCAGTAGGAACATGAGTGGTATTTGCCACTAACAGGATGCTGCCAAAAAGACATTCTGCCTATCACACAAATGAGTAATTTCAGTGTCAGTGTGATGCTAGGTATATAGGCCACACATCCCAAAGACTGGCAGATCATATCAAACTTCATGTCCCAGTCGCTGTTCACAATGGGCAAGGTACAGACTGTACCCAACCAGCCCGTGCTTGCAAAACTCAAAACACAGTGTCCAACATTAGATGTGATTCTGCGATTGGACAACATTTGCCAAATAATGCTCAGTGTGCTAAGAATTACGCTGACAACCAATTTAAGATTGTCAGTCGGGCTCAGTGTGGTGCATTTGTGTGTACTGGAAGCTACATATATTAACCCACAGGGCTCTGTTCTTTGCAGACAGAAAGAACATGTAAACACATTGCGCCTGTTTCAGCTAAACAAAATAAGTGACAGCTTTTCACTGACTCATTCTTCAGGGCAATGTCTTGACCAATCAGGGTCAAGCTGCATGGTTTAAATTTCAGACAATGCTTGGCAGTTAACTGTCAGTCACCATCAATTGGTGCAGTCTCTTTGGCACCGCTTCTACCAATCAAAGTCCACTTGCCAACCAATCAGCACTCTCTTCTAATAAAGTATAAATTGTTGTTTTCCCTTTATATTGGTATTCTTGTGAAGTGTCCTGATGAGTGTAAGATGAAAAGCTTCAAAAAAGTGCCTCTCATTTCAGCAATATTCTACAAATCTAAAAGATCACTGATCTACATCATCAAAAGAGGATAAGACAGGTCAGAAGATACCTGGTCAGTGAACAATGCTCTGGTCAGACTAGTTCTGGTCATGGAGACATTCGAGCATTTGAGGCAGAGCAGGGAAGAAGCCACATATCTGAACCTCAGGGTCAGAGGTCAGAGGTAGATGGAAAACTGGAGAAACCTAGGCTTTTCATTCTGGGAAGGAGACAGAGAGGTGAGCTGATAGAGGCGTATGAGACTGATAAGGGTATGAAAAGGGAAGATTCAAAAAATTACTCCAACCAAACCATGGGAGGTGACAAATTCAAACTCATAAAAGGAAAAGGTAGGAGTGATACCTGGAGGCTTTCTTCACATGGTGAGTGACCACCACTTGGGATTGTCTCTAGGCTGGAGATGGATGGCTGGAATCATTCACAAAAACAACTGGATTCCACAACAGGGCTGATTATTAGGTGCTTCCGTGTGGTTGCACTAAGATATGTGAAATGGCCTAACATCTATCTAGCTGAACTAGAGGCCATCACTCAAGTCATAGTGCCGTGTGATTGGACAAAATTCCTGTCACCAGGGAATGTCCTCATCTAAGCTTGTGTCCAGATTCCTTGGATGACGTAGGAAACCGCAGAGAGTGGAGACTCAACCACTGTCTCTGATTAACTGGAAACCGCAGAGAGTGGAGCCTCAACCACTGTCTCTGATTAACTGGAAACCGCAGAGAGTGGAGCCTCAACCACTGTCTCTGATTAACTGGAAACCGCAGAGAATGGAGCCTCAACCACTGTCTCTGATTAACTGGAAACCGCAGAGAGTGGAGACTCAACCACTGTCTCTGATTAACTGGAAACCGCAGAGAGTGGAGCCTGAACCACTGTCTCTGATTAACTGGAAACTGTAGAGAGTGGAGCCTCAACCACTGTCTCTGATTAACTGGAAACTGCAGAGAATGGAGCCTCAACCACTGTCTCTGATTAACTGGAAACTGCAGAGTGGAACCTGAACCACTGTCTCTGATTAACTGGAAACTGTAGAGAGTGGAGCCTCAACCACTGTCTCTGATTAACTGGAAACTGCAGAGAGTGGAGCCTGAACCACTGTCTCTGATTAACTGGAAACTGTAGAGAGTGGAGCCTCAACCACTGTCTCTGATTAACTGGAAACTGCAGAGAATGGAGCCTCAACCACAGTCTCTGATTAACTGGAAACCGCAGAGAGTGGAGCCTGAACCACTGTCTCTGATTAACTGGAAACCGCAGAGAGTGGAGCCTGAACCACTGTCTCTGATTAACTGGAAACCGCAGAGAGTGGAGCCTGAACCACTGTCTCTGATTAACTGGAAACCGCAGAGAGTGGAGCCTGAACCACTGTCTCTGATTAACTGGAAACCGCAGAGAGTGGAGCCTGAACCACTGTCTCTGATTAACTGGAAACCGCAGAGAGTGGAGCCTCAATCACTGTCTCTGATTAACTGGAAACCGTAGAGAGTGGAGCCTCAACCACTGTCTCTGATTAACTGGAAACCGTAGAGAGTGGAGCCTCAACCACTGTCTCTGATTAACTGGAAACTGCAGAGAATGGAGCCTCAACCACTGTCTCTGATTAACTGGAAACCGTAGAGAGTGGAGCCTCAACCACTGTCTCTGATTAACTGGAAACTGCAGAGAGTGGAGCCTCAACCACTGTCTCTGATTAACTGGAAACCGCAGAGAATGGAGCCTCAACCACTGTCTCTGATTAACTGGAAACCGTAGAGAGTGGAGACTCAACCACTGTCTCTGATTAACTGGAAACTGCAGAGAGTGGAGCCTCAACCACTGTCTCTGATTAACTGGAAACCGCAGAGAATGGAGCCTCAACCACTGTCTCTGATTAACTGGAAACCGTAGAGAGTGGAGCCTCAACCACTGTCTCTGATTAACTGGAAACCGCAGAGAATGGAGCCTCAACCACTGTCTCTGATTAACTGGAAACCGTAGAGAATGGAGCCTCAACCACTGTCTCTGATTAACTGGAAACCGTAGAGAGTGGACCCTCAACCACTGTCTCTGATTAACTGGAAACCGTAGAGAGTGGAGCCTCAACCACTGTCTCTGATTAACTGGCATTGATGAAATATTGGGCACCAAGTGGGAAGTCAAAGTGAAGTGAGGCGAAGTGAAGAGCCTATTGGGTGAAATTGAAACCCTGTCCCCCAGGTTGGTTTCATGTGAGTCTGCCACTGATGTTATGTCACCACATAACTGGCTTGTCAGCAATGTTAAAGCCCTTGGAATAAAACAGACAATGGCAGCATGGATACGAAGCTGGCTGAGTAACAGCAAACAGAGAGCAGTGGTGAATGGTTACTTTTCAGACTGGAGGAAAGTACACAGTATTCAGTACTAGGACCCCTGCTTTTCCTGATATTTGTTAATGACCTAGACTTGGCTGTACATGGCACATTTTCAAAATGTGCAGATGACACTAAACTTTTAAGCATTGTGAACCTTGGAGAGGATAGTGCTAGACTTTAAGAGTGCAGGTTGGTGATATGAATGGACAGGTAGCTGATGAAATCTAATGCAGAGAAGTGTGAAGTGATTCATTTTGATAGGAAAAATGCAGAGAACCAATATAAAATGAGGGGTACAATTCTAAAAGGGGTGCAGGAGCAGAGGGACCTGGGTGTATATGTGTATAAATCATTGAAGATGCAAGGGCATGTTGAGGGAGCAGTTAATAAAGCATACAGTATCCTAGGCTTTATTAATAAAGGCATAGAGTACATGAGCAAGGAGGTTATGTTGAACTTGTACAAGACACTAGTTTGGCCTCAATCGGAGTATTGTGTCTATTTCTGGACATCACACCTTAGGAAGGACGTGAGGGTATTGGAGAGTGTGCAGAAAATATTTATTAGAATGATTCATAGAATCATAGAACAGTGACAGCAGAGGAGGAAGCCATTCAGCCCATCATGTCCATGCTGGCCCTCTGCGACAGCAATTCACCTAGTGCCACTCCCCTGCCTTTTCCCTGCAGCCCTGCAAAATCTTCCTCTTCAGATATTGATCCAATTCCCTTGTAAACGCCATGACTGACCCTGCCTCCAACACACTCTCCGGCAGTGCATTCCAGATCCTAACCACTCGCTGCGAGAAAAAGTCTTTCCTCATATCGTCATTGGTTCTTTTACCAGTTACCTTAAATTTGTATCTTCTGGTTCTTGATCCTTCCACCAATGGGAACAGTTTCTCCCTGTCTACTCTGTCCAGGCCATTCATGATTTTGAGTACCTCTATCAAATCTCCTCTCAACCTTGCTGGAGAAGCTCAGCAGGTCTGACAGCATCTGTGGAGAGAAAGACAGTTAATGTTTCGAGTCCGTATGGCTCTGAGTCATACGGACTCGAAACGTTAACTCTTTCTCTCTCCACAGATGCTGTCAGACCTGCTGAGCTTTTCCAGCATTTTTTGTTTTTGTTTCAGATTTCCGGCATCCGCAGTATTTGCCTTACTCCTCTCAGCTTTCTCTTCTCCAAGGAAAACAGTCCCAGCTTCTCCAATCTATTTTCATAACTGAAGTTCCTCATCCGTGGATCCTATTCTTGTGAATCTTTACTCTAGCGATGAAGAATGCCAGTTACCTAAATAGATTGGAGAAGTTGGGTCTGGTTTCCTTGGAGAAGAGAAGGTTGAGAGGGGATTTGATGGAGGTGTTCAAAATCATGAGGGATCTAGACAGAGTAGATAGGAAGAAACTGTTCCCATATAAACACTGTGGCTACAAGAGCGGGTCAGAGGCTAGGAGTCCTGCGACAAGTAACTCACCTCCTGAGTCCCCAAAGCCTGCCCTGCATTTACAAGGCACAAGTGAGGAGTGTGATGGAATACTCCCCACTTCCCTGGATGAGTGCAACTCCCACAACACTCAAGAAGCTGGACATCACCCAGGACAAAGCAATCCGCTTGATTGGTACCACATCCACAAACATTCACTCCCTCCACCACTGACACACAGTAGCAGCAGTGTGTACCATCTACAAGATGCACTGCAGGAATTTACCAAGGCTCCTTAGACAGCATCTTCCAAACCCACGACCACTACCATTTAGAAGGAGAAGGGCAGCAGATAAATGGGAACACCACCACCTGGAAGTTCCCCTCCAAGTCACTCACTATCCTGTCTTGGAAATATATCGCTGTTCCTTCACTGTCGCTGGGTCAAAATCCTGGAACTCCCTCTCTAACAGCACTGTGTGTGTACCTACACCACATGGACTGCAGCAGTTCAAGAAGGCAGCTCGCCACCACCTTCTCAAGGGCAACTAGGATGGGCAACAAATGCTGGCCCAGCCAGTGGAGCCCACATCCCATGAATGAATTTTTTAAAAAGCTGATTCAGGGTAATTTTGGGGTGGGATGTCTCTTTGACACCTTGACACACATGGGCTGATCAGGCACTGTGTGACCTACTTACTAAGGTAAACATTACAAGGTGATTCTGTTCACGAGCCATGTCAGCTGGAACAATGGTTCAGAACATCCAGTGCTTACTCTGTCCACTAAAAAATGGGTAGGAAATCCCATAGAATTCCCAATTCCCATTTGACAAGTGGTACTTGTCGTCTTGCCTGAAGTATGGCTCAGTGGTGTCACTCTCCCCTTAATTCAGAAAGTTGTGTGCCATGGTTCCACATTCAGAAAAAAATACTCCATCTCTCTCCTCTCTAAGCCCTTCAACTTCATATCACACACACATACACACACACACACACA
This sequence comes from Cetorhinus maximus, assembly GCF_964194155.1. Lineage (NCBI taxonomy): Eukaryota > Metazoa > Chordata > Chondrichthyes > Lamniformes > Cetorhinidae > Cetorhinus > Cetorhinus maximus. The sequence goes on from NC_135894.1 coordinate 27,438,198, forward strand.
CAAATGCACAAAAGTCTATTTTCCAAATGACATGCCAATGGGTAGGCTCCATCAGCCATGTATATCACAGTCACACTATGTGTATCACAGTCACACTGTGTGTATCACAGTCACACACTGTATATCACAGTCACACTGTGTGTATCACAGTCACACTGTGTGTATCACAGTCACACTGTGTATATCACAGTCACACTATGTGTATCACAGTCACACTGTGTGTATCACAGTCACACACTGTGTATCACAGTCACACTATGTATATCACAGTCACACTATGTATATCATAGTCACACACTGTGTATCACAGTCACACTATGTGTATCACAGTCACACTATGTATATCACTGTCACACTATGTATATCACAGTCACACTATGTTCAATTTTCCTAGAAACACAAACGATCAAATTCCTTAGCGTGCTCTCTGTCTTTATTTCCTCTTACAATCGCTATGTCTTAAAATTCGATCTTGGGACACTGGTAGAACTGCATTTATTGCCCACCAATAATTGCTCCCTCCTGCCAAGTATCAAGCTAGTTTGGGTTTTGCCCAGGGCTAGGTGAGTATGGTTACTTGCATTGCTTATAGGACATTAGTGAACCAGTTCAATTTTTACAACAATTAGGCAGATTGAATGGTCATTCTCTGGTCCCAGTTAACAAATTATTGGGTTTATTCAATTTAATTCAGTGGGACTTGAATTTACAACATCTGAGGTGCTCATCTCCTACTTACAAGTGAGGCCAGCAGAGTAACACTGGTGAGGGACAGAGGGAATGAGGAGATTGGGATCACTGAGGTGCAGACCGCTCAGCAGTGTTTCAACGGTCCTTCTCTTGACTTGTTCCTCCACACACTGCAGTGAAGTCAGGCTGCAGGTTGGCTGCTCGCCCTCTCACAAATGAACTGTCCGTGATGAGTGAAGACAGTGAAATAAGAGGAAGTCAAGACAAAATGCCAGATCATTTAAGGAGCTGTGAAGTCAGCAGCAAGGCATGTATTCTCAAAGCATTCCCATTCTTTTCCAATCCAGCAAGTCAGTCTTCAATAAGGAATAAAGTATCATTAAATTGCATAGAGAACATTTCCTTATTGAGAGGCCACTGTCACTTACCATTGTCATCAAACGCATGTGAGAATTCATGCCCCACAATGACTCCAATCGCACCGTAACTGATAGACCTGAAATCAAAAGCAATTCACTGAAATTATCAGAGACACTTGTAGTCCTGGCATCAGTCTTGTCTCAAGTGTTGTTCAGTAGTGTCCCTCTCCCCTTGATTCAGAAAGTTGTGGGTTCAAGTTCCACTCCAGGACTGGAACATCATTTCCAGGCAGGCCGTCCAGTGCAGTGCTGGGGGAGTGCTGCACAGACGGAGGTATAGATGAGGCATGAAACCAGGCTTGCCCTTTCAATTGACTGTGCCCTTTGAAGAAGCACAGAGAAGTTCTCCTGGTGTCCTGGTGGTTCTTCAACCATTGCCACTAAAACAGAAGCCTGATCATTGACCCCCTCTATAGTTGTGGGATCTTGCTGTGCACTCATTTTCTGTGGTGAATTTCTACATTACAAGAGTCTCATTGGCTGTGAAGTGTTTTGGGGCATCCTCAGAACATGAAGGAATCGCCCCGCGAAAATACTCCCAAGTGTTGACCCTGTCATTTGGCCAGTGGACACTCACCCCCACCCTCGATTCCCTGTGTAACCCAGCTGTGGAGGAGGAGGAACTTGCATTTTTATAGCACCTTTCACAACCTCAGAATGCCGTAAAGCACTTTACAGCCACTGAAGTACTTTGAAAGTGCAGCCACTGGTTTAATGTAGGAAATGCAGCAAGCAATTTGCATATTGTAATGATAATGGCCCGACTATCTGTTTTTAATGAAGCTGGAATGATGAGAAATAAATATTGTCCAGGACACCAGGGATAACTCCCTTTGCTAGTCTTCAAATAGTATCACATAAGAGGCCAGATGGGCTTCTCAATGTTTCATCTGACAGGCGGCACCTCTAACAATCCAGCACTCCCTCAGTACTGCACTGGGTTGTCAGCTCTGGATAGTGGGCTCAAGGTTTAGAAGTGGCCTGGAACCATGACAGTGTGACTCAGAGGTGAGAGCATTCCACTCAGGCAATGCTGACACCACTGATCAGTAATAATCGGGGTTTTTTTCGGGAATTTCATTTATTTTTGTGAGTCCAAGCTGCTTTCCTCTTGCTTGGGATCCTCGTCTGACCCTCGTTGGAAGAGCAGGGGGCCTCAGCTTATTTGGAAAACATTGTAAAATGTACTCCTCCTTCACACACTCAGCATTCACCCTCTCCTCTGTCTCCCTGGAGAGTAGCACTGTGTCATCACAAAAGCTCCAAAGAGATTCAGTGGTCAGGAGCAAAGCCCGCTTTATTACACAATCTCACACGGGCTGAGAGCTGTGATGGCCTTTTACAGTCTAGCCTGCTGCCACTCATACGGAGGGCAGGGACACCAACCCAGAGAAAGATTCAGAGAAAGTTGGTGTGGGGAGGAATAGGGTTAGTGTGGGTCAACTAGAACACCTGCACACTGTATTAGGGTGAGGAGTAGAGTTTGGATGGGTCGAATCTCTCACAGTGTCTCTGGGCACTGTGTTAAGGTTAGGGTTAGGGTTAGAATTTGTGTGGGGAATCATTCTCAGTGTCTGGGGCACCATGTTAGGGTTATTGTTAGAGTTAGGGTTAAGGTTTAGGATTACAGTTAGAGCTTGCAGGGGTCGAAATATTCACAGTGACTGTGAACACTGTGTAAGGGTTAGAGTTAGGGTTTACAAGGGTTGAGTCACTCACAGTGACAATGAACACTGTAGTATGGTTATGGTTAGCCTTCATGTTAGGGTTAGGATTAGGGTTAGCATTGGGGTTAGGGTTTAAATTTAGGGTTAGGATTTGCAGGGATCAAATCAGTCTCAGTGTCTGGGGATACTGTTTTAGGGTTATGGTTAGGGTTAGGGTTAGGTGTAGATTTTGCAGGGGTTGAATTACTCACAGTGTCTGTGGACACTGTGTTAGGATTAGAGTTAGGGTTAGTGTTAGGGTTAGTGTTAGTGTTAGGGTTAGTGTTAGTGTTAGTTTCAGGGTTTACAGAGGTTGAATCACTGAGTAGGATTAGAGTTAAACCTGGGGTTAGGATTAGGGTTTAGGGTTAGGGTTTTGCAGGGGTCAAATCACTCTCGGTGTCTATGGATAATGTGTTAGGGCTAGGGTTTGAATCTCAGTATCTGTGGACAGTGTTTTAAGGTTAGGATTACAGTTCGGGTTAGGGTTAGTGTTTACATGGGTTGAATCTCTGTCAGTGTTTATGGGCACAGTGTTAAGGTTAGGGTTAGGGTTAGGATTAGGGTTAGGGTTTGCATGGATCGAGACACTCAGAGTGTCTGTGACACGGTGTTGGAGTTAGGGTAAAGGTTAGAGTTAGGGTTAGTTTTGAATTGGGTTAGGGTTCAGGTTGAGGATTAGGGTTAGAGTATGCTTAGGTCAAATCACTGACAGTGACGCTGGGCACTGTGTAATGGTTAGAGTTAGGGTTTACGAGGATCGAATCACTCACAGTGACCCTGGGCACTTACAAAGGATATTGTTCTCCCCAAAAAAATGGCTTTTGGAGCTCTCCCGCTGGAAATTCTGCAAAGATAAAAGAAACAAGAATGTGTTTAACTATTGGTCAAGGTAATGACCTCTCTTGACCTCCCACCTATGCGAAATTGAACTCCAGCCACCAATCAGACCTTAAACACGAGGTGGGGTGGGGAGGTGAAATATTTCTTGGGAGGGAGCACTAGCGAATCAACTGCTATTTTACATTTTATCCAATCTTCTTTTGATTGACTTCAAAGGTTAGGGTGGAGGTGTAAAACGATTTGTTATTGTTCAGTGTGTGAATCTGCACAAAACCCACTAGCCTTCTCAAACACAATTACTTTCTGTATGAATCTACATTTTCACATTTTTTCACATCTGGTTTATGTATATAAATCATGTTGACTCACAAGAATGCAAGAATTGGGAGCAGGAGTAGGCCATTCGGCCCCTTGAACATACTCTGCCATTCCATGAGATAGTGGCTGGTCTGACCTGCCTGCCCTCCATAATGCTTGATTCCCTTGTTGATCAAAAACCTGTCTAACTCAGCCTTGAATACAATAAATAACCCGGCCTCCACTGCTCTCTGTGGAAGAGAGTTCCAAAGACTACGTTCCTCTGAGAAAAATAAATTCCTCCTCATTTCTGTCTTAAATGGGAGATCCTTTATTTTTAAACTGTGCCCCCTAGTTCTAGATTCCCCCAGAAGATGAAACATCTGCTCTGATCCAATCCTAATTGAGATGTTTAAGATGATTTGATAGGGAGGATAGCAAGAAGCTATTTCCTCTAGCGGGCGAGGCCAGACCCAGGGGATAACCGTAAAATAGTTGTGATGTCAGGAAGGACTTCTGCATACTAAGGAGAACGGAAATCTGGAACTTTCTCCCCGCAAAAAGATGTTGAGGGTAGGGGTCAATCAGAATTTCAAAACAGAGATTGGTGGTTTTTATTAGGTAAGGGGTATTAAGGGTTACAGGACCAAGGTGGATTGATGACATTCGGATACAGGTCAATCATGTTGCAGTTGAATGATGGAACAGGATCGCTGGGCAGGATGTGCCTAGTCCTCTTCCTGCACTAAAGCATGTTCCTGACACGATTTGGACCATCCCACCTGCCTTTGCACCATTTACTGTGGGACTTCCTTCATTATCAATTCAGGATCAATACCATGGGCTTCCCATTCAGAGCTCTCCTGCATTTTTGCTTTTGGAAGGGAAGGAGAAGCAATGGAGGGAGACCAGGCTTGAGCAGACAGTGCTAGAAGTACAGGGGACCCACGTTTCACTACCTCTCAACATGGGAATAGATAGGCAGGGGCAGAAAGACTGGCAGAGCTTGGGAAGGTTTTTTTTTTGATTGAAACATGTAAGATCCTGAGGGGTCTTGACAGGGTGGATGTGGAGAGGATCTTTCCTCTTGTGGGAGAATCTAGAACCAGGGGTCACTGTTTAATAAGGGGTCATGGTGGTTGGCGGGAATGTGGAGAAATCAGATCTGTCATGATCTTATTGAATAGCACAGCAGGCTTGAGAGGCCAAGTGGCCAACTCCTGCTCCTAATTCCAGTTTGTATATGTGTATGTTTCCAGAGTGACCCACAACACTGTCTTCAATGACCACTCATTAGGCTTCTACATATGAACATATGAAATAGGAGCAGGAGTAGACCATTCAGCCCCTCAAGCCTGCTTTGCCATTCGATAAGATCATGGCTGATCTGTTTGTATCACTAATTCCACATTCTCATCTAACCCGATAACCTTTGATTCCCTTGCCTAACAAGAATCTGTCTAAAACAAAAACAAAAATACCTGGAAAAACTCAGCAGGTCTGACAGCATCTGCGGAGAGGAATACAGTTAACATTTCGAGTCCGTATGACTCTTCTATCTACCTCTGTCTTAAAAATATTCAGTTACTCTGCCTCCACTGCCTTCTGAGGCAGAGTTCCAAAGTCGCTCAACCCTCTGAGAGAAAAAAATTTTTCTTCATCTCTGTCTTAAAAGGGCAACCCCTAATTTTAAAACAGTGCCCCCTAGATCTGGACTCACCCACAAGAGGAAACATCCTTTCCACGTCCACCTTATCAAGACCATTCAAGATCTTGTATACTTCAATCAAATCACCCCCTCACTCTTCTAAACTCCAGTGGAAACAAGCCCAGTCTGTCCAACCTTTCCTCATAAAATAACCCACTCATTCCAGGTATCAATCTAGTAAACCTCCTTTGAACCGCCTCCAATGCATTTACATCCTTCCTTAAACGAGGAGACCAAAACTGCACACAGTATTCGAGATGCAGTCTCACCAATGCCCTGTATAACTGAAGCATAACATCCTTACTTTCAATTCCTCTCCTAATAAAGGAAAGCATTCCATTAGCCTTCTTAATTATGTGCAGTACCTGCATCCTAACTTTTTGTGACTCATGCACCTAGATCCCTCTGCACCTCAGAATTCTGCTGTCGTTCTCCATTTAAGTAATACTCCGCTTTTTTATTCTTCCTGCCAAAGTGAACAACTTTCCCACATTGTTCTCTATCTGCCAGATTTTTGCCCACTCACTCAAACTATCTGTCTGCAACCTCCTTTTTTCCTATTCACAACATACTTTCCTACCTATCTTTGTGTCATCTGCAAATTTAGCTACCATACCTTCCCTCTCCTCATCTAAGTCATTGTTTTCCAAATACCAATGACCGGAACAAACACAGTTTACATACCACCTGAAAAGCACATTACAGTCTTATATACGTCATAGCACGCTGACTTACAAATGAGTTGCCTTCAACTGGTTGCACTCCTTCCTGCCCAAACATAGCTAGGCCATCTCTGGTAGTAACTTCTCCCCCACCCCCTTATCATTATTTCCTCATTGGCATGCTGGCTCCAGGTCCAGTAACACCTAGAAGCCATGCAACCTTAGGAATTCTTAGGAAGAATGTGAGGGTCCTTGAGAGGTGCAGAGATTTACCAGAATGGTTCCGGGTTGAAGGATTTTCACTCCAAGGTTAGTTTGGAGAAGCTGGGGTTGTTCATCTTGGAGGAAAGGAGATTGAGGGGAGATTTGATAGAGGCGTACAGGATTATGATAGATTCAGAAAAGTTGTTTCCATTAGTTGATGGTACAAGGGCTAATGGACAAGGTTTTAAGGATTGGGGCAAATGATACAGGGGGATGGGAGGAAGAACTTCTTTATACAGCGAGTGGTAATGACCTGGCACTCGCTGCCACGTGGTTGGTGGAAGTGAAGGTGATCAATGATTTCAAAAGGAAATTAGTTGGGCACTTGAGAGAAATAAACTTGCAGGGCTACAGGGATAGAGTGGGGGAATGGGACTGACTGAATTGCTCTACAGAGAGAGAGAAAGACGCATAGCCTCGATGGGCCAAATGGCTTCCTGTCCCATCATGACTCTCTGGCTCTATAACCCTCCAAGGCCTCATGGTTCCTCTGCCTCTAACCACTTATGCTTCTCCCAACTTCTTCTACCACCTCTGGAGGCATGTCTTTAGCTGCCTCCACCCAAGTTCTGGAATTTGGTTTCATCTTGATTTCAGGGTCTAGATGGGGTTTCTTTAGGGTTTGCCCATTACCCTAAGAATGCTGCCATAGACCATTATTCATAAAAACCATTCTTGTTTATTTACAGACCTAAAGACATCTCAGTACTCTACATGAGTTTATACTTCTGCTTCCCACCAGACCGCAGTCTCTTAGTCATGTGACATTGCATCATAGTTACATCAGTAGTGACATCAGTATCAGGTGCTCCTTCTGTTAACCCTTTACCCTATCTAGACTCTTCATTTCTCCACCTCTCTCTCTCCTCCTTTAAGACGCTCCTTAAAGCCCATTTCTTTGAGCATGCCTTTCGTCACTACTTCTGAAATCTCCCTCTTTAGGCTGGACAGCCAATTTTGTTTGATTTTGCTCCAATGCAGCACCTGCAGAACGTGGGCTTGGTGACAATGTAAACGGTTACTGAACTGTCCCCGTCACCAGATCGGAAACTGTTTGACTGGTCTGCACAGGGAGCTGGAACCATTCGGCTATCCTTCAGCCCAACAAAGAGAGACTTCAGCTTCAGCGCTGTATCAGCCATGACTCAGTAGGTAGCACTCTTGCCCCTTGAGTTAGAAGGTTGTGGCTTCAAGTCCCTCTCCAGAGACTTGAGCTCATTATCCAGGATGACAATCCCAGTGTACAGTACTGAGGGAGAGCTATACTTTCAGAGGTGTTGTCTTTTGGATAATACATTAAACCAAGACCTGTCTACTCTGGAAAGATACTATCTTGAAAGGAGCATGGAGTTCTCCCCAGTATCCTGGGACCAATATTTACCATTCAATCAATAAGTAAAGCATTGTCTGGTCATCGCTGTTTGTGGGGGCTTGCTGTGCATAAACTAGCAGCTGGATTTCCTATGACATAACAGTGACTACATTTAAAGAAAGTATTTTATTGGCTGTAAATCACTTTGGAACATCCCAAGGCTGAAGAAGGCTCTACATAAATGCAAGCCTTTTCTTTTTCACCAACACCCATGCTGCCTCAGGATGGTGGGAGGAGAACTATTGGTCCTTGGTCTGTTTTCACCCAACAATTCCTATGAGGTACCCATGGAAATGACTAGTCTTCCTGCAAGGCAATGTGAAGACCAGTGACTGAAGGAACTGTCCTGACAGGAGGCAAAGGTCACTACAGTCCAACTACGTTTAACACAAGCCGGTGCACATTTTGTTGTTACATATTCACTCAACAGAAGCCAATGAAAAATGCAGCTTCGTTCAACAAAAAACTGAAAGTCAAACAAAATACTCACGGATCTGGTTAGTAGTTGGTGAGTAGAAGGCATTAACTGTGATGGGATTGGTGTACCACCTGTACAAAAAGGACATGGTCAGATTAGATTAACATTCTCTGCATTTGAAAGTAGCTCAGTAGCTCTCGCTGAATGAGATGTTGAGAGATGAGCTAAGACCCTCTGTAAATGGGGAATCTCTTTTTCGAGCACAGTTGTTAATATTTTGAGTATAATCGCCTCTGCCTATTTTCAGACAAGATGCAGTGTACCACAGTGACACAACAGCATGCAGCTGACTGGAGTACTTCACCAGGGTCAAGATCAATTAACTCCAAGGAACAGCATTTTCACCTTCCTAAATGGGCTTACTGCCTGACTCAAGGGCTCAGGGACACTCACAGGCGGGGACATTTTAAAAATATTATAAAGATGTTTGTTACCTCAGTCTCCTTTTGTGAGGAGGCCAAAGAGTGTGCCCATCGTTTCACTGGATATTAGCTCTGACCCTGTGGTAACCCTGCTCAAGCGGGTACCTGAGAGAGGGGCCAGTAGTGTCAAACAAGGTGCCTCGCCCCAATCCTCCATATTCCAAGAGGGTCCACGTTGGAGCTCCCCAGTGGGCTGGTGTTCTCGTGAGGTCTGGAATCTGAGGATTGTCGGGTCACAGCCTGCACGCGCTAACTTTGCACAGCATCATTTCATCAGGTTGGTGGGCTTTGTTTGGGCTGGCAGGAATATCAGGAGACAAACAGACTAGCAGCATTTACACACTCACTCTGTCTTCAAAACACGCCTCCGTAAGAGCGCAAAATCCGCCTGGGCAAAGAATTTGAGGGACTGAAGCACATTTTCAAAGTAGTCGGTCTTCGAAACAGTCAGCTGTGGGCAAGGGACAAAGCGAGTCAAGACCTCCAAACAACAAAACACGACAGCCCCTATAGTGTTCCCTGCTCCTGAGGGGTTGTATCTGCTGGGAATCACAGCAAGCTTCGGTGAACTGAGCTGCCTTCGCACTGGTTGTGAATGTTGCTTTTGACATACTGCTGGTTAAAATGCAGGGAGAAATTATAACAGCCCACATGGGAAAGGTGGGATCAGGATAAATAGAAATCAGACAATAAGAGAATCAAGGGGTATGGGGGAAAAGGCAGGAAAGTGGAGTTGAGGATTATCTGATCAGCCACGATCTCATTGAATGGTGGAGCAGGCTGAATGGCCTACTTCTGCTTCTACATCTTATGATGTTAAATACAGTCTCCAGGATACAGAGATTAAAAAAGAATAGGCAAAGTATCCAGTCATGTGACTGGTTTGGGTGAAAATACTGGGTATTTGAACAGAATTCCAATAGTTGGGATTATCCATCTCCGGTTTATTTGAATGGAAGCAACATCATGCTGCGTCCTGGGGTCCACCAATGAAACTGTACATCAGGGGTGGATCCAGTTACTTTTGACCCATTGTCTTTAACCTTTAACAGTTCATAGAAATCTTGCCTCAAAGTCAGGAGACCATGGCTTGAGTGCCACTCCAGGGCTTAAGCATAGAGGTGAAGAGGGGGAGAGTGAAGGGATTCTCCCACTGTAACTTTGGCAGCAGATAATGGAAACCCAAGTAACACAGTGGAAACAATTGCTGACAACGTTTCTCCAGGGTTTCTGCCAGTGTAATGACGGGAGATCAGGAGAAACCCCACAAATTCTAGACTGACACTCCAGCACAATACAGAGGGAGTGCTGCGTTGTGGAAGGTACCTTAAACCAAGGCCCTACCTGTCCTTTCGGGTGGATGTAAAGATCCAAGGCACTATTTGGAAGAAGAGCGGGAGGGGGTGGGGGGGTTTACCCTCCCCCCGCCCACTGTGTCCTGGTCAATATTTACCCTTCAATCAACATTACAAAAAATAGTTTACCTGGTCATTTATCTCAGTGCGAATTGTGGGAGTTGCTGCACCTAAATTAGCTAAATTTCCAATATTACAACAGTGGCTACATATCCAAAGTACTTCACTGGTTGTAAAGTGCTTTGGGAGGAATCTTGAGTGCTGTTATGTAAAAACAAGATCTTTCTACAACTACAGGTAGAGTACGTCAAATCCAGCTCCCAAATACCAGCAGTGCCCGAAAACCAGACATTTTTAAATCTCCAACACATCATTTTCAATTGAGTAAAATTAAAAAACAACTTACCTGGACAATTTGGTTAGGCACTGCATCAGCACAGTGTGTCTCCAGACTAATTACCTGCTTCCCCACTTCTCTGCCCAGCACTCCAAGCGATCCTTGACCCCACCCAGCCCGGCTTGACCCAAACTGCCCACGGCCCCAAACACCAACCTGAAATCCGGAAATATCTGAAATCTGGCAAGGCCTCGGTCCCAAAGGTGCCAGATTTGAGGTAACGTACCCGTTTGAGATTTAAACATGTGAAAATTAGACCAAGAGGGGTTTTAAGGGGCCACTTACCATCTCACAGTGCCAGGGAAATGCTCAGTACCTAAATGCCATGAAGAGGAGGACTATACACAGGTTTCGAGGTAGCTCTTCACTCCCACAGTGCTGCCCCCAGAATTCCCGAGAACCCCGATGGCTGAAGAGGAGAATGTTAAAGGTGTGATTGTCATGGAAGGAGCTGGTCATTAGAAGGAATGCCAACTTGGAACCATTGTTGTTCTGACTAAGGAGTAAATAGGGCTGAGTTCTCACCTACAACCCCTAGTAATGCAGCACAATACTCAGTACCAGGTTTCTGAAAGAGATTCACTTTGCAAATGAAAAGTCACCGGATAAACCCTGAACATTGGAGCTTTCTTTGAGTTCACGGTTGTCTGCCTTTTAAATCTGATTCTGGGATACCTGATCTTGTTGCTTTATGCTTGATATAATAAAGTTCACCATATCCTTCTTAATGAATACAAACTCTTCAAGAAACAGAAATGTGAATTTTGAAGAGCCTGAGTTATGTAGCAATTGAAAAATAATTGCATTAATTTCCTGAAGGCTTTCTTTCCTTCCTTACTTATTTACTCAGTCAATATGAATCTGAGACCTTGCTTCCATATCGAGTTAATTGTGTAACTGAGAGAATGTTGAGACGCAAACTGCAACACAAGAGTGACTGAACAGGAAATCAGCTACTTTACATTTCGGAGGTAGTTGGTAATGAGGGTATCATTCATTATGAAGTTGGGGTATCCTATTTTGGCAAGAACTCCATGTGCCTGGAAAGAAGAATCAAGAAATTAGTGACAATTAATACAACAGAATGGAGTTATCAGGAGCTCCCAGTAAATAACTTCTACAGTGCACCTAACAGTAGCTGCACCATGGTGTGTGTACTGTTACACACAGGTCAAGTTGGGGTGTCCATTTCTGGAATTATGTTTGCACACACGGTAACTATCCTGAGTTTGCCACCAAACATAGTGAAGGTTACATTCAATGAGTGATAGAGGCATGTGAACTGTAAAAACCAACTCCTCGCTCGATCTGTCCTCCCACATGCCTTGACTATATGATCTGTCTGCCCTCCCATCATGTAAGGTTCCGCGCCAGTGTGGCTAACTTTTAGACTTTAGTCCATCCATTTTAAAATATGGCAAAATGTACCTTTTCTTTAGCTTTGCTCTTGGTTTCCATATCCATCCAGTCATTTTCTTTCTCCAACATGTCCAAAAATGCCCAGCGAACACCTGCGACCAAATATTCAGTCTGCAAGGGAACACAAGCTTACGAGATTAATTGATGGAGTGAATTCAGTGTTGCTGAAAAAAATGACATTTTTTGTCAAAGCTTTTTATCTTGCACTCATCAGGATAGTTTGAAAGAAAATACCAACATCGGGGGAAACAAAATATTTATACCGCATGAGGAGAGAGCCAATATGACGCTTCTTCCGAACATGAAGAGTCATATTGAACTCAAAACGTTAAACGCTGTTTCTCTCTCCACAGATGCTGCCAGACCTGCTGAGCTTTTCCAGCACTTCCTGTTTTTATATTAGGGATCAAAGATGTTCTGGCGATCTCAGTGGAACACACTCCTCCTTTTGGTGGTACAGAACTTGAGTGTTGCTGAAAAAAGGAGTCATTTTTGTCAAAGCTTTTCATCTTGCACTCATCAGGACAATTCACAAGAAAATACCAACGTTGGGGGGAAATAATATATTTAAACTGTATGAGAAGAAAGTGCTGATTGGTTGACAAGTGGACTCTGATTGGTAGAGGCATTGCCAAAGAGAATGCACCTGTTGATGGTGACTGACAGATAACTGCCAAGTATTGTTTGAAATGGCAAACTGCCAGGTTTAAATTTCAATCCACCGGGTTTAAATTTCAAACTGTGTGGTTTAAACGCAAACATTACCTTTGTTTCTCTCTCCACAGATGCCGCCAGACCTGCTTTTCCAGTACTTTCTGTTTTTATTTCAGAGCTCCAGCATCGGCAGTATTTTGTTTTTATTTTAATGTTTGATCTCTAGTTTGGGCTACATTATCACATCTTAGCCCAGGTCTCGCCATTGGCCTCATTGTTGATGGATTAGAAGGGATCGGAAATTAAAGGCCATCGCCTTGACTGATTCTCCAATGAGTCCTCTATCCTGTGAAGGGCTCCCAGCAGTTTCTATTGGTGGATTTTAGAAACATAGCCAGGGTCACAGCACAGAAGGAGGCTATTCAGCCCATCATGCCCATGCCAGCAGAAAAAAGTCATTCACTCTAAATCCAGCTGCCAGCTCTTGGTCTGTTGCCTTTTAGGTTCAAGCACTTCATGCATGTCCAAGTTTTTAAAATCAACAAGAGTTCCTGCCTCTTCTACCCGCTCAGATAGTGAGCTCCAATCCCCAACACTCTCTGGGTTAAAAAAAACTCAACTCCCCTCTAATCTATGCCCCCTGGTTATTGACCTCCCTGCTAAGGGAAATATGTCCTTCCCATCCAGTCTGTCTGGTCCCAACATTTTTTTATATATATCTCAATTAAATCTCCCCTAAGCCTTCTCTGTTCCAAGAAAAACAACCCAAGCCAGTTTAATCTATCCTCATAGCTAAAATTTCATTGGGGTGAGAGCCAACCTGTCCTGGGTAAATTGGAATTAAAGGTGGGCAGGCAAAGCTGGAATTGAACAATGGGCTGCCTTGAAAAAGGCGGGGTTGGGGGGGCAGGGGTGTGGGGGGGTGGGGGAGCTTCCTGGATAATGAAAGAGATAGAGAGTAAGATGGTGCAGAAAAAGGGGCATACGACAGATGACAGGCTGATAATACAAGTGGGAACCAGGCTGAATATCGAAAGTTCAGAGCGGAAGTAAAAAAGGAAACATGAAAGGCAAAGAGAGAGTATGAGAAGAGACTGGCAGCTAACATAGAAGGGAATCCTAAAGTCTTCTACAGGAATATAAATAGTAAAAAGGTGGTAAAAGAAGGAGTGAGGCCCATTTAGGGACTAAAAAGAAAATTTATGCATGGTGGCAAAGGGCATCACTGAGGTATTAAATAATTGAATACTTTTCATCTGCCTTTACTAAGGAAGGGGCTGTTGCCAAAAATAGTCAGAGAGGATGTAGTTGAGACACTGGATGAACTAAAAATTGATAAAGAGGAGCTATTAGGAGGTGGCTGTACTTAACGTTGATAAGTCACAAACTTCCTTTCTAACAGCACTGTGGATGTACCTACATTAGATAGATTACAGTGGTTCAAAAAGGCAACTCCCCACCACTTCTTCAAGGGCAACTGGGAATCAGCATCAATTGCTGGCCTTGCCAGTGACGCTCATATCCCATGAAAGAATTTTTTTTTAAATTGCAGAGGCACTGGCCATAATCTTCCAACTCTCCTTAGACTCAGGGGTGGTGCCAGAGGACTAGAGAATTGAAAATGTGACATCCTTGTTCAAAAAAACCTCAGTTTAGAAACAATAATCCGGGACAAAATTAACAGTCACTCGGTCAAGCCTAGATTAATTAAGGAAAGCCAACATGGATTTATTAAAGTCAAATCACTATAATCAACTTGATGGAGCTTTTTGATGAGGTAACAGAGAGGGCTGATGAGGGTAATATGGTTGATGTGATATACATGGACTTCCAAATGCCATTTGACAAAGGGCTAGGTTACAGGCTTGTCAGCAAAGATGAGGCCCATGGAAGAAAAGAGGCAGCGGTAGCATGGATACGAAGTTGACTGAATGAAAGGAAACAGAGCATTGAGAACAATGGTTTTTTGGACTGGAGGAAGGTTTATAGTGGGGTACCCAAGGATCAGTGTTAGGAACACTGCTTTTCCTGATGCATATTAATGACCTAGACTTTGGTGTACAGGGCACAAATTTCAAAATTTGCAGATGACACAAAACTTGGAAGTATTGTGAATTGTGAGGAGAATAGTGATAAACTTCAAAGGGACATACAGGCTGGTGGAATGGGTAGGCAAGCGACAGATGAAATTTAATGCAGAGATGTGTGAAGTGATTCATTTTCATAGGAAGGCAATATAAAATAAAGGGTACAATTCTAAAGTGGGTGCAGGAGCAGAGGGACCCAGGGGTATATGTGCATAAATCATTGATGATGACAGGGCAGGTTGAGAAATGTTTAAAAGGGATATGGGATGCTGGGCTTTATGAATAGAGGCATAGAGTATAAAAGCAAGGAAGCTATGATAAACCTTTATAAAACATTGTTTTGGCCTCAACTGGAGTATTGCATCCAGTTCTGGGTATCACACTTTACAAAGGATGTGAAGGCTTTAGACAGAGTGCAGAAAAGATTCACGAGGATGGTTTCAGGGATGAGGTACTTCAGTCATGAAGATAGATTGGAGAAACTGGGGCTGTTCTTATTAGAGAAGCTGAGAGGAGAGTTGATAGAGGTGTTCAAAACCATGAGCAGTGTGGACAGAGTAGATAGGGAGAGACTGATCCCACTGGTGGAAGTGACATAAGCCAGAGGACTCTAGTATATAAGTGGAATGGCAAAAGAGCCAAAGGCAACGTGAAGATTTTTTTTGGTTAGGATCTGGAATGCACTGCTTGAGAGTGTATTGGAGGCAGATTCAAGCTTGGCTTTCAAAAGGGAATTGGATAAGAACCTGAAGAGAAAAAAAATGTTCCAGGTCTACGGGGAAAGGGCTGAGGAGTGCGACTAGGTGAATTACTCTTCTAGAGATCCAGCACAGAGTCAATGGGCCCAATTGCCTTCTTCTGTGCTGCAGTCATTCTATAATTCTAAATTCTCCATTCCTGGTAATATCCTGGTAAATCGCTTTGTACTCTCCCTAGTCTGATCACATCCTTCCTGTAATGCAGAGACCAAGACTGTACACAGTGTTCTAGATGTGGTCTAACTAGTGTCTTATACAATTCTAATAAAATCTCCCTGCTCCTATGTTCTAGGCCTCGGCCTATAAAGGAAAATATCCCATAAGCTTTCACTTTATGTACCTATCCTGCTAACCTTCAGACATACACTCCATGGTACCTCTACACTTTTCAGTATCCTACCATTTATTGTGTATTCTCTTGTTTTGTTTATTCTTCCTAAATGCATTACTTCAGATTCCCCTGGCTTGAATTCCATTTGCCACTGCACTTCCCTTCTGACTGGTCTATTGATATATCTTCCTGCAGTCTACATGCCTATCATCTGCAAATTTCTTAATCATGCACCTTACATTTAAGTCTCAATCATTGCTATATACCCAAACAGTTAGCGATGCAGTACTGAGCCCTGTGGAACCCCAATAGAAACAGCTATCCAGTTACAAAACATGTTTCGACTGTAATCCTTTGCTTCCTGCCACTGAATCAAGTTTAGATCCAACTTGCCACTTTCCCTTGGATTCCAAGAGTTTTTAATTTTCTGACCAGTCTGCCATCTTATTAAAAGTCTTGTTAAAATCCATGCAGAGTACATAAAACATGCCACCCTCATTGATTCTTCTTGTAACCTCTGCAAGTTAGTCAGACACGACCTTCCCTTAACAAATCCATGCTAACTCTCCTTGTTTTATCAATGCCTCTCTAAATGATGATTTGTCATAATATCATACAAATTAGCAGGAGTAAGCTATTTGGCCCATCGAGCCTGCTCCATCATTCAATAAGATCATGACTGATCTGAATGTGCCCTCAACTCTACTTCCCTGCCTGACCTCCATAATCCTGGGCTCCTCTGTCATTCAAAAACCTGTCTAACTCAGCCTTGAATATTTTCAATGATCCAGCCTCCACTGCTCTCTGTGGAGGAGACTTCCAAAGACTTACAACCCTCAGAGAGAAAAAAATCCTCCTCATCGCCGTCTTAAATGGGAGAGACTCCTTATTTTGAAAATGTGCCCATTCGTTCTAGATTCCCACGTTAGGGGAAACATCCTCTCAGCATCTGCCAAGCCCCCTCAGAATCTTTGATGCTTCAATAAAATCACCCTCATTCTTCTAAACTCCAATGACTATAGATCCAACCTGCTCAACCTTTCCTGATAAGACAAAGCCTTCATTCTAGGAATTAACCTAGTGAGTCTTCTCTGAGCTGCTTCTAATGCCAGTATACCCTTCCTTAGGTAATGCGACCAAAACTGTACACAGTACTCTCGGTGCAGTCTCATCAATTCCCTATACAGTTCCAGCAAGGCATCCCTACTTTTACTATCCATCCCCCTTACAATAAGGCCAACACTCCATTTGCCTTCCTAATCACTTGCTGTACCTGGATGCTAATGTTTTGCGATTCATGTACAAGGACACCCAGATCCCTCTGTACTGCAGCACTCTACAGTCTCTCTCCATTTAAATAATATTCTGCTTTTCTATTCTTCCTGCCAAAGTGGTCAACTGCACATTTGCCCACATCATACTCCAACTGCCAACTTTTGTCCACTCGCTTAACCTGTCTACATCCCTTTGCAGACCCTTTGTATCCTCCTCACAACTTGCTTTCCTACCTATCTTCGTATAATCAGCAAATTTGGCTACAATACTGTTGGCCCCTTCATCCAAGTCATTAATATAGATCATAAATAGTTGAAGCCCCAGCAATGATCCCTGTGGCACTCCACTAGCTAGTTTGCCAACCTGAAAACGATCCATTTACCTTGACTCTCTGACTCCTGTTAGTTAGACAAACCTCTAGCCATGTTAATATATTACCCACAACACCATGAGCTCTATCTTGTGCAGTGACCTTTTATGTGGCACCCTATTGAAAACCTTTTGAAAATCCAAAACCATCTATTGGTTCCCCTTTATCCACCCTGCTTGTTACATCCTCAAAGAACTCTAATAAATTTGTCAAACACAATTTTCCTTTCATAAAACCATGTTGACTGTTCCTGATTGTATTATGATTTTCTAAATGTCCTGCCACTACCTCCTTAATCAGTAATTCTAGCATTTTCCCAATGACAGATGTTAGACTAACTGGCCTGTAGTTTCCTGCTTTCTGTCTCCTTCCTTCCCTGGGTAGATGTATTACATTTGTGGTTTTACAATCTGCTAGGACCTGTCCAGAATCCAGGGAATTTTGGAAGATTACAACCAATATCTCTGCAGTCACTTCTTTTAAGAACCCAGGATGCAGGCCATCAGGTCCAGGGGACTTGTCTGCCTTTAGTCCCATTCGTTTTCCCAGTACATTTTCTCTATTTATACCGCCTCTTGGAATTTTTTTCCAACAAGTAGCCCACCACTAAGGTTAGGCTGATTGGCCTGTAGTTACTTGGGTTATCCCTTTCTCCCTTTTAAAAAAAAGGTACAGTGTTAGCAGTCCTCCGACACCATGCCTGTGGCCAGAGAGTATTGGAAAAGGATGGTCCCACCCTTCGATATTTCTTTCCTTGCTTCCTCCAGCAGCTTGAGATAGATTTCATCTGGCTTTGGAGATTTATCCACCTTCAAAGATGCTAAACCCCTTAAAATGACCATCCTAATCGTGTTCATCGCATCTGATAAAGACTTTATTCTTTATTATTGGAAGTGTTCCTAAATAATCCGCCCTTTGTCGTAGATGCTTGGCCCACATTCAATAATTAACCTGATGTTAATTCGCCAACAAGATTAGGTGCAATTTTATGCTGTTATCACACCCATAACAGATTGGTGGATATTGAACACAAAGGGATGGAATTTCCACCCTGAGTTTTCATCTCGAGGGTTTCCTGGATAAAGTCACAGTGGACAATCAGAAGGATGTCCACGGAAATTCCAAGCCAGAGTTTCTACAGTTGAAACACTATTTGCACAGCTCCATTTTGAGAGCTAGCATGGCAATGGGCCAAATGGCCTCCTTATATTCTTTAATTTCTTTGAATTATTTACAATTAAAATAGAAACACAAAGCACATATATAAAGATGGCAATAAAAAATTTAAATATGAAACATAAATAAATGAATAGTTTGTAATGGATTAGTTAACATCCCTAAACCCTCCAGCTCTCCACCACCGTCCAGTCCTTCAAGACTATCCTTAAAACCCACTTTTTGGACAAAGCATTCAGTCTCACCCTCTTAATGTCTCCTCCTTTGAAATGGTATCCATTTTGCCTAATGCCTCTAAAATGCATTGGGATGTTTTTCTACATTAATGGCACTATATCACTGCAAGTTGTTGTTGTTTCTGTAAAAAGCATCTTAGGACGGAAATTGTTTTCCAATGTACATTTTGTTAACATCTGCAATAGCTGATCGTAGGAAAGCAGGTCAAGAGCCCAAGGATACAAGGCGATACGATTTAGAATGGTCAATGGGCCTACAAGGCCGGTCATCAAATAGGTGTTGCTGTATGAATTGAGGCCCTAGCTTTAAGGGTTAATGGTGCTGCCACCTCGAAGTGACACTTGCTGAGGAGCCAAAACAGGCTTGAAGGACAAATGCTGCCCTGGAAATCACGGATGAGGACAGGATTTCAAAGGTGAATGATGGGGCAACAGATGAAGAGGTGATACAAAATCAGCTATCCCATGGATGCAAAGAGGTCATTTCCAAGGAGAGATGGAGGTGGACTGTGTGTAGGAGAAATTAAAGGACGGGGTAAGTCTGAAAACCCTTATCCGGAGCAACAAGGGAAGACAGTGGCGTAGTGGATAGTCACTGAGCTAGTAATTAGGAGGCCCAGGCTCATGCTCTGGGGTTCAAATCATAGTCAGTGGAATTTAAGTTCAATTAATAAATCTGGAATATAAAGCTAGTCTCAGTAATAGCAATGAAACTATCATCAAAAAGCCTCACTGGTTCATTAATGCCCATCCTTATCCACTCTGGCCTACGTGTGACTCCAACTCCACAGTAATATGGTTGACTCTTAACTGCCTAGCAAACCACTCAGTTCAAGGACAATTGGGGATGGGCAAGAAATGTTGGCCTTGCCAGTGACACCCACATTCCATGAAAAAAATAAAGAAAACATGTAGGAAAGATTCCGCCGGGACCAGCCTTCTCGGAGCCTACAACATGGTGGATGCAGTAATCGGATGAGTAATATACCTTTAAGACAAATGTTGTAATGTAAGATCACATGATCTTGGTACCCAATAGCAGAGTAGCGAGGGCTACCTCTGTAGTCAGTGGTCTTGAGTTAGAATCGGAAGAGTAAAGACAGAGTTTTGAGTTGTAAGCACACAAGTGTAGCTGCTGAGTTCCTTCTGTAAATAAACAGAATGTGTTTCTTCTAAGAACGGTCTACAGATCACCTCTGTCTTGGTACCAACTCAGTTACCCTGAAACAAACGTGCAACCTGGATCCTTTAGCCCCAACAAACCAGGGCACTGGGTCCAATAAACTGGTGATGAGAGTATTAAGCAAGAAAAGACATAAAAGGACGAGGTAAAAAGCAGGAAAGAGCAAAGGAAATCAGAAGAACTGAAATCGGACCATACCTCGCACGATAGTTGTAAGTAAAGAAAAATTTCCTTCCTGATTGTCGAAGCGATCCCCTCAGAGCTTGCCGCAATTTGGTTAGAGCCTTTCGATCCAACCTCAGATGACTGGTCTCATTATGTCGCATTCTTCTTCCAAGTGAACGAGGAGAAGGAGCGCGCGACCCTATTACCCACGTGTGGGAGTTAAACATCTGGATTAATTCGAAATTTGTTGGCAGCCGGTGCCCCAGATTCAAAAAATTTTGATGACTTAGTGAACCTCGTAAAGAATCATTATCAGCCCAAGCCGTCGGTGACGATGCAATGGTTCAAATTTAACTGAAGGAATAGAGCCCCAGGACAGACAGTTGCTTGTTATGTGCCAAGTCTGAAACAATTAATTGAATATTGCAAGTTTGGTACATCTATCAATGATATGCTTAGAGATCGTTTCATGTGTGGTATAAATGAAGATGCGATTCAGGAGAGATTACTGTCTGAAACAAATTTAGATTTTTAGACGGCATTGGAAATCGCTCGGGCAGTGGAAGGTGCTGTGCGAGACACAAAATCCATTTGGGGAGCTCACAATGGTGCCGTCCTCCATATTGAGCAGGGAGCCTCAGCCAAAAAGAGCACAAAACTGTAGAGCTTTACTCAGAAGCGGGAAGCAGCCACCGCTAGCAGACAAATTAAAAGAGATAGCGGCAAAAACATGGCATAATGGTAACACAGGTGGAAGCAGACAACCTTGTAATGAATCACAGTTTAAATAGATCTAATGTTTTTTCTGTCATTGAAATGGACGCCTCATGAAACATTGTAAAGATAGAATCAGGCAGATTTTCAGACCAAAGCAAAAACCCAATGAGATTAACAGCACTGAAAAGCCTGAAGTAATAGATTCAGATATTTATTCATTACATAATTTAAAGGTAGGATGAACAGAGCCTATCTATGTAACGATGAGAGTGAATGAGAAACCTATCAGAATGGATGTGGATACTGGAGCAGCCACTATGGTGATAGGTGAGCATACTTTTAAATACCTGAACCATGGGGAACATAAACTAAATTTGGAAGAAACAGATGCCAAACTGAAA
Source organism: Cetorhinus maximus (assembly GCF_964194155.1). NCBI lineage: Eukaryota > Metazoa > Chordata > Chondrichthyes > Lamniformes > Cetorhinidae > Cetorhinus > Cetorhinus maximus. The sequence continues at coordinate 27,459,583 of NC_135894.1, forward strand.
ACTTACATGGGAGAAGACATACAAGTCAAGGGCATATGTAAAGCCACAGTACACTACGGAGGCCAAACAGTGAAATTACCCTTAGGGGTGGTAGCAGGCAGAGGATCAAGCATACTAGGACAAAATTGGCTGAGGGAAATCAACCTCGATTTGTTACAGAGATTCCAAAAGAAAAGTGAAAATCTGCTGAAAGATCTTCACACATTAATTACCAGTTTCCCTCCTGTATGTACCTCTGGAAACATATGAAGAGAAACAGGAATAATTCTGCGCTTTTCTAAGTAAAATGAAGGGTGAGTTGGCAGAGAAGACACAACAATGCTTAATTTTCCAGGAGGCAGTACACCAACGCAAAAAAGAGACGGAAGAGCTGAAAAATCAGCGACTTGAAACCAAAGAGACTTTGGAGGCAAAAGTCGCAGAATCTTCTAAGAAGCAGACAGATGATAACATTCTGGAAAACTCAACCACTGAGTTCACTCAAGCTGAGTTTACATCTGAGATTAGTCTGACCAGTTAGGAAGTCAAAAAGAAGGCCGAGAATAAAGTCAGTGTCAGAAAGAAGAACATCCATCGAAAGAAGACACAAAAGCACAAATAATACCATTGACCTAGGCAGCGAATGAATATACTTTTATTCATAGACCTGGAAGTCAAATTGCAAACACAGATTCACTCAGTCATTTGCCCATGCAAGTAAAAGATGAGGACGTTCCAATTCCTCAAGAATTCGTTTTATTATTGAATTTCCTGGACTCATCACCGATATGTGCTGAACAAATTAAAGATTGGACAAATCGAGACTCATAGAAACATAGAAAATAGGAGCAGGAGTAGGCCATTCGGCCCTTCGAGCCTGCTCTGTCATTCATTATGATCATGGCTGATCATCCAACTCAATAGCCTGCTCCCGCTCTCTCCCCATATCCTTTGATCCCTTTCGCCCCAAGAGCTATATCTAACTCCTTCTTGAAAACATACAATGTTTTGGCCTCAACTACTTTCTGTGGTAGCGAATTCCACAGGCTCACCACTCTCTGGATGAAGAAATTTCTCCTCATCTCAGTCCTAAATGGTCTACCCTGTATCCTCAGACTGTGACCCCTGGTTCTGGACTCCCCCACCATCGGGAACATCCTTCCTGCATCTACCCTGTCTAGTCCTGTTAGAATTTTACAGGTTTCTATGAGATTCCCCCCTCATTCTTCTGAACTCCAGTGAATATAATCCTAACCGACTCAATCTCTCCTTATATGTCAGTCCCGCCATCCCAGGAATCAGTCTGGTAAACATTCGCTGCACTCCCTCTATAGCAAGTACGTCCTTCCTCAGATAAGGAGACCAAAACTGCACACAATATTCCAGGTGTGGTCTCACCAAGGCCCTGTACAATTGCAGCAAGACATCCCTGCTCCTGTACTCGAATCCTCTCGCTATGAAGGCCAACATACCATTTGCCTTCTTTACCGCCTGCTGCACCTGCATGCTTACCTTCAGCGACTGGTGTACAAGGACACCCAGGTCTCGTTGCACATTCCCCTCTCTCAATTTATAGCCATTCAGATAATAATCTACCTTCCTGTTTTTGCTACCAAAATGGATAACCTCACATTTATCCACATTATACTGTATCTGCCATGCATTTGCCCACTCACTCAGCTTGTCCAAATCACACTGAAGCATCTCTGCATCTTCCTCACAGCTCGCCCTCCCACCCAGCTTTGTGTCATCTGCAAATTTGGAGATATTACATTTAGTTCCTCATCTAAATCATTAATATATATTGTGAATAGCTGGGGTCCCAGCACCGATCCCTGCGGTACCCCACTAGTCACTACCTGCCATTCGGAAAAAGACCCGTTTGTTCCTACTCTTTGTTTCCTGTCTGCCAACCAGTTTTCTATCCATCTCAATACACTACCCCCAATCCCATGCGCTTTAATTTTACACGCCAATCTCTTATGTGGGACTTTGTCGAAAGCCTTTTGAAAGTCCAAATAAACCACATCCACTGGCTCCCCCTCATCAACTCTACTAGTTACATCCTCGAAAAATTCCAGTAGATTTGTCAAGCATGATTTCCCTTTCATAAATCCATGCTGACTCTGTCCGATCTGCCACTGTTTTCCACCTGCTCAGCTATTAAATCTTTTATAATGGACTCTAGAATTTTCCCCACTACCGACGTCAGGCTGACTGGTCTATAATTCCTTGTTTTCTCTCTGCCTCCCTTTTTAAATAGTGAGGTTACATTAGCTACCCTCCAATCTGTAGGAACTGTTCCAGAGTCTATAGAATCTCGGAAGATGACCACCAATACATCCACTATTTCTAGGGCCACTTCCTTAAGTACTCTGGGATGTAGATTATCAGGCCCTGGGGACTTATCAGCCTTCAATCCCATCAATTTCCCCAACACCATTTCCCTACTAATACTGATTTCTTTCAGTTCCTCCGTCTCACTAAACCCTGTCTTCCCCAACATTTCTGGTATGTTATTAGTGTCCTCCTTTGTGAAGATAGAACCAAAGTATGTATTTAGTTGGTCAGCCATTTCTTTGTTCCCCATTATAAATTCCCCTGTTTCTGACATTTGTCTTCACCAATCTTTTTCTCTTCACATACCTATAGAAACTTTTACAGTCAGTTTTTATGTTCCCTGTAAGCTTACTCTCGTACTCTATTTTCCCCTTCTTAATCAATCTCTTGGTCCTCCTTTGCTGAATTCTAAACTGCTTCCAATCCTCAGGTCTGTTGTTTTTTCTGGCCAATTTGTATGCCTCTTCCTTGCATCTAATACTATCTCTAATTTCCCTTGTAAGCCACGGTTTGGCCACCTTTCCTGTTGTACTTTTACTTTGTCTTATCCAAAGTACAAGATTAAGTTCTTCATGGTTGGTCACAAGAAAAAGAATCTGATGAAATGGAACCATATTTCCAGAGAAGATATGAAATCACCAGTCAGGAGGCTATCTTATTGTGAGGAGCTCGAGTGATTGTTCCTCCAAAAGGACGAAAGCCATTGTTAACTGAACTGCACAGTGCCCATCCCAGAATTTCCAAAATGAAGACAATTGCACACAGCTATTTATGGTGGCCTGGGATGGAGGGAGAAATAAAGAACTTAGTGAGAAGTTGTATGCAGTGTCAGCAAGTACAAAAATTACCTGCAACAGCTCCATTACACCCCTGGGAGTGGCCAGGAAGCCCATGGGTATGAGTACACATCGACTGTGTGGGACCTTGTATGGGAAGAATATTTCTACTTATCATCGATGCACATTCAAAATGGATGGACATACATGAAGTGAGGTCGCTGACATCTTCTGCTACAATAGACAAACTACGACAAAGTTTCGCAATTAATGGACTACCTGAAGTGCTCATATCAGACAATGGAACAGTATTCACGAGTGCTGAATTTCACCGATTTATCAGCCTCACTGGTATTACTCGTATGAGAACTTCACCATACCACCCTTTTTTAAATGGACTGGCCGAGACAACAATTCAGACATTCAAATCCGGTATGAAGAAATTGCCTGGAGATTCTATAGCAACTAAATTAGCACATTTTCTTTTCCATTATAGAACCACCCCTCATACGACAACAGGTGTCACACCTGCGGAGTTGTTGATGAAGTGGCGTCTCCGATCGAGACTGAGCCTCATTATGCCAAACTTGGGTGGGGGGATGGGGGGAGGCGGGTAGGGTGGAAAGGAGTCAGGGAAGTCAGAAAATTTGACATGACTATCACAGTCATGACAGGACATTTAACGTAGGAAAGAAAATATTTGTGAAGGATTTTAGAGAAGGACCAGCGTGGCTGTTTGGTGAAATAAGTGCAGTCACGGGACCTCTTTCCTACCATGTGAAAGTGGAAGGTCGAGACACATGGAGACATGTGGATCATATAAGAAGAGGAGAAACAAAATACCCAGAAATGATTCCATCAGTGTTTGTGACTGAATCAACATCTCCTGTAGAAAGAACTCAGCTGAGTACGGATGTGTCTGAAGGGCCCACTCTACCTGAAAGAGCCAAAGAAACAGATTTGCAGGTACCTCCCAAAGAACCCGACGCTCAGCGACTACAGTGAGGGAGAGTCCGGACCAAACATCAGAAGCTGTGGAGCTGAGACGTTCTACACACACAAGGGAAGCCCCAGAAAGACTGATTTAGTAAATTATTGACCTGTGTGAATAATTTGATATTTTGAAAAAAATTGTAAAATGTATTTCTGAGTAAAGGGGGAGGGATGTAGTAATCTGAGGTGTAATATACCTTTAAGACAAATGTTGTAATGTAAGATCACATGATCGTTGGATCCAATGCCCTGGTTTGTTGGGGCTAAAGGATCCAGGTTACATGTTTGTTTCGGGGTGACCGAGTTTGTACCAAGACAGAGAAGATCTGTAGACCGTTCTTAGAGGAAACACATTCTGTTTATTTACAGAAGGAACTCAGTAGCTACACTTGTGTGCTTACAACTCAAAACTCTGTCTTTACTCTTCAGACTCTAACTCAAGACCACTGACTACAGAGGTAGCCCTCGCTACTCTGCTATTGGGTATCAAGATAACGTGATCTTACATTACAACATTTGTTTTAAAGGTATATTACACCTCAGATTACTACAATGATCTTGGCAGCACGGGCTACCCTCTGTAGTCAGTGGTCTTGAGTTAGAGTCTGGAATGTAAAGATAGAGTTTTGAGTTGCAAAAACACAAGTGTAGCTGCTGAGTTCCTTTTAAAAATAAACAGAATATGTTTCTTCTAAGAACGGTCTACTGATCTTCTCTGTCTTGGTACCACCTCGGTCACCCTGAAACAAGTGTGTAACCTGGATCCTTTAACCCCAACAAACCAGGGCACTGGATCCAACAGTGGATCAGAGTTGGAGTTATTCAGAATGGTAGAACATGACAGGAGCAACAGGGGAAAACTGCTGACAAGGCTGTTTGGATGAGACGAAGAATGAAGCATATATATAAGGCCATTCAGAAGCTCATGGCTGCTGCACAAATTCAGTCACTCTTGTAACATGATTGCAACGTAGAGTTAAAAACAATGCTCCCCATTTGTATATGAAGATGTTACAGGAGGTTATCTACCCATACGACACTGAGAGCTGCTGGACAGCACAACACTTACCAGCTGCTTCTTGTCCTCCTGAAAATGTGCTTCAACAAACATTCTTCCAATGGAATATGGTACAACATATTCCACAAAGTCCACACACTTGTCCCATCGTGCAGATAATGAAGTCGCCCCTGTAAGCACCTGAAAGAGGTTGCCGACAATCAGCAAGATTTACAGCTCCTTACGTTTCACTTTGCCGCGTTCACTCCTCCTGTTCCTCCCTAAGAGAAGCGGGACATGATCCTAACTCAAATCTCACCTGTTATCCCTCAGCAAACAACACTGACCCAAGTCAACTGGTCACTTCTCTCCTGCTGTTTGTGGGTTCTTCCTGTTCAGTAGGCAGATTTCCCAACATTCTCTGCATAGTATAAAAAAAGACATGGTGCGAAAGATCCACAATGTGTGCTATAGTGGGGTATACAATGTGAGGAATAATGGATCACACGCTCTATGTGAGATATAATGGGGTACAGAGTGTGATGTAATGGGACACATTGTGTGTGATGTAATGGGGTACACCGTGTGATATATATAATGGGGTGCACTGTGTGATTTGATGGGGTGCACAGTGTGATATGATGGGGTGCACAGTGTGTGATATAATGGGGTTCGCAGGGTGTGATGTAATGGGGTGCACTGTGTGATATAATGGGCCACACAGTGTGTGTGATAGCATGGGGTACAGAGTGTGTGATATAATGAGGTACAGAGTGTGTGATATAATGGGGTACAGAGTGTGTGATAGGATGGGGTACAGAGCGTATAATATAATGGGCCACACTGTGTGTGTGATAGAATGGGGTACAGAGCATGTGATATAATGGGGTACAGAGTGTGTGATATAATGGGCCACACTGTGTGTGATATAATGGAGTACACCGTGTGATATATATAATGGGGTGCACTGTGATATAATGGGGTGCACAGCGTGATATGAAATCTGTGTGCCCCTGCAGAGGTGGCATCTGTGACCTCATGGATGCATTTGTGGGTAGAAGCTTGTGAAATCCCACAGAGGTCACCTGTGGAGCCCTGTAGAATTGAGCACCACGGTCACTTTCACAGCCACTGGCAGTGGATGCCCTCCATGTCCCCGTGGCACCAAATCCTGCAGCTGGTGGCAGATGTGACCGACCAGTTCCCTAGACATGCGCAGTCTTCAGTGACACTGGTTCTCGGTCATCTGCAGGAATGAAAGGCGGCGTCTATAGACCCTGGGTGTCGCTAGGCACCGAGCAGTGACAGCTTGCTGTGGCTCTCCGGTGATGTGTATGGGAGCCCCTGCTGCCCCTTCCAGAGGGTGCTGCTCCCCCATCTGCACCTCCAGGCACCTCCATCGCTCTTTCCTCCATCATCTTCACTCTCTGTACACCCTGAGGCATACAGCTGGTTCACCAGGCTCCATGCATGGGTCAGCATGGGTGTGCTAAGAACCTCTCCTGGTTAAGTGTGAAGGCCCATTAATGCTTCCTGGAAAGTGCTGGTCACCACTTGGATGGCCAGAGATTACTCCTCTGCATGGCTGCCCGAAATCCCACCCACCTCCGTCCCACTCCACCGGACTGATTGGCAGCAGCTTTGCCCATTGGACTGCAGGCTGTGCTCTCAGCTCAGGCACAGGCATTCCCCTAACAGTGCACCCCATTATGTATATCACAAGGCTGCACTGTTAGCTTGAACCATGGGGGAGACTGGTCCAAACTGGGATGATGACATTGCCGGGACTGTGGGCACCTCCAGCAGTGACTGCTCCATGGCCAGATTTAGCAAGGAGACTGTACAACATGCCCAGTTGTCCAACTGTTCTGCAGTCCACTAAAATGATCATTAGTTTACAGTCTGTGACCAAGGGGTGAAAAGCTCTGCAGCACTTGGTGGCACTTTCAGGCCTCCGCATTGCTTGAGTGGGCAGATATACTAGATACCCGACTCCTTCATGAAAATGTGGCTGCATCTGAACTGTCTCAGCTGCAGAGGAATGGTCACTTAATATACGACGTCCCTAATGTGTGGCTGCTTCCCTCACCCACCACCCTACCCCACTACCTTCAACCGCAGGGCAGCCTTTGCCCCACCCCAACGCCCATCAACCTTGAAGTCTAACAGGCGACCCAGGAGATTGCTGCACAATGTTACTGTGCACTCACCTCCGAGTTCCCCTCAGCCCGCCAAGTCCACATCTTACATATGCTGTTGTGAGACACGTCGGCGTGGGGGGGCGGGTGGGTGGATGATCCAGTGGGGTGGGCTGATAACGATATGCAGGTGTATTACAATGAAGTTCCACACGCCCAATGACGGGAAATGCGGCTTGCCATCGACAGGCTGAGATGACGATCGCAAACTAGTTTCACGACGTGGTGAAACCAATTTCTGGCCTTCTCGCCATTTGTCCACTCACGTCACCGAGCACACCCAACGCCAGCGGGCACAGAAAATTCCACCCACTGTGTGTGGTATAATGAGGTACACAGTGTGTGATATAATAGAGTACACAGTGTGTGATATAATGGGGTACACAGTGTGTGATATAATGGGGTACACAGTCTATGATATAATAGAGTACACAGTGTGTGATATAATGGGGTACACAGTGTGTGATATAATGGGGTACACAGTGTGTGATATAATGGGGTACACAGTCTATGATATAATAGAGTACACAGTGTGTGATATAATGAGGTACACAGTGTGTGATATAATAGAGTACACAGTGTGTGATATAATGGGGTACACAGTGTGTGATATAATGGGGTACACAGTGTGTGATATAATAGAGTACACAGTGTGTGATATAATGAGGTACACAGTGTGTGATATAATGGGGTACACAGTGTGTGATATAATGGGGTACACAGTGTGTGATATAATGGGGTACACAGTGTGTGATATAATGGGGTACACAGTGTGTGATATAATGAGGTACACCGTGTGTGATATAATGGGGTACACTATGTGATATAATGGGGTACACAGTGTGATATAATGGGATACACTGTGTGATATAATAGAGTACACAGTGTGTGATATAATGAGGTACACAGTGTGTGATATAATGAGGTACACCGTGTGTGATATAATGGGGTACACTATGTGATATAGTGAGGTACACAGTATGTGATATAATAGAGTACACAGTGTGTGATATAATGGGGTACACTGTGTGATATAATGGGATACACTGTGTGATATAATAGAGTACATAGTGTGTGATATAATAGGGTACACACTATGTGATATAATGAGGTACACAGTGTGTGATATAATGAGGTACACAGTGTGTGATATAATGGGGTACACAGTGTGTGATATAATGGGGTACACAGTGCGTGATATAATAGAGTACACAGTGTGTGATATAATAGGGTACACAGTGCGTGATATAATAGAGTACACAGTGTGTGATATAATGGGGTACACAGTGTGTGATATAATGGGGTACACAGTGTGTGATATAATGGGGTACACAGTGTGTGATATAATGGGGTACACAGTGTGTGATATAATAGAGTACACAGTGTGTGATATAATGGGGTACACAGTGTGTGATATAATGGGGTACACAGTGTGTGATATAATAGAGTACACAGTGTGTGATATAATGAGGTACACAGTGTGTGATATAATAGAGTACACAGTGTGTGATATAATGGGGTACACAGTGTGTGATATAATGGGGTACACAGTGTGTGATATAATAGAGTACACAGTGTGTGATATAATGAGGTACACAGTGTGTGATATAATGGGGTACACAGTGTGTGATATAATGGGGTACACAGTGTGTGATATAATGGGGTACACAGTGTGTGATATAATGGGGTACACAGTGTGTGATATAATGGGGTACACAGTGTGTGATATAATGAGGTACACCGTGTGTGATATAATGGGGTACACTATGTGATATAATGGGGTACACAGTGTGATATAATGGGATACACTGTGTGATATAATAGAGTACATAGTGTGTGATATAATGAGGTACACCGTGTGTGATATAATGGGGTACACTATGTGATATAGTGAGGTACACAGTATGTGATATAATAGAGTACACAGTGTGTGATATAATGGGGTACACTGTGTGATATAATGGGATACACTGTGTGATATAATAGAGTACATAGTGTGTGATATAATAGGGTACACACTATGTGATATAATGAGGTACACAGTGTGTGATATAATGAGGTACACCGTGTGTGATATAATGGGGTACACTATGTGATATAATGGGGTACATTGTGTGATATAATGGGGTACACAGTGTGTGATATAATGAGGTACACAGTGTGTGATATAATGGGGTACACAGTGTGTGATATAATGGGGTACACAGTGCGTGATATAATAGAGTACACAGTGTGTGATATAATAGGGTACACAGTGCGTGATATAATAGAGTACACAGTGTGTGATATAATAGGGTACACAGTCTATGATATAATAGGGTACACAGTGTGTGATATAATGGGGTACACAGTGTGTGATATAATGGGGTACACTGTGTGTGATATAATGGGGTACACTGTGTGTGATATAATGGGGTACACAGTGTGATATAATGGGGTACACAGTGTGAGATATAATAGGGTACACAGTGTGTGATATAATGGGGTACACAGTGTGTGATATAATGGGGTACACAGTGCGTGATATAATAGAGTACACAGTGTGTGATATAATAGGGTACACAGTGCGTGATATAATAGAGTACACAGTGTGTGATATAATAGGGTACACAGTCTATGATATAATAGGGTACACAGTGTGTGATATAATGGGGTACACAGTGTGTGATATAATGGGGTACACTGTGTGTGATATAATGGGGTACACAGTGTGATATAATGGGGTACACAGTGTGAGATATAATAGGGTACACAGTGTGTGATATAATGGGGTACACAGTGTGTGATATAATGGGGTACACAGTGCGTGATATAATAGAGTACACAGTGTGTGATATAATAGGGTACACAGTGCGTGATATAATAGAGTACACAGTGTGTGATATAATAGGGTACACAGTCTATGATATAATAGGGTACACAGTGTGTGATATAATGGGGTACACAGTGTGTGATATAATGGGGTACACTGTGTGTGATATAATGGGGTACACAGTGTGATATAATGGGGTACACAGTGTGAGATATAATAGGGTACACAGTGTGTGATATAATGGGGTACACAGTGTGATATAATGGGGTACACAGTGTGTGATATAATGGGGTACACAGTGTGAGATATAATAGGGTACACAGTGTGTGATATAATGGGGTACGTAGTGTGTGATATAATGGGGTACACTGTGCAACCTATAGTGGGGTACACTGTGCAACCTATAGTGGGGTACACTGTGGTATAATGTGTTCACTGTGTGTGATATAAGATACAAGTATTGGTTACCCAAGTACGCTCTGACTAGTCCTTGTTATGTGGCTATCCATTTCAGTGTTTAACAGTTCCGGGAATCAATGGTGATAGTGAGGCTTCAGCATTGCCATATAACATGTTCCTTTTACGCAGCTTACAACAGATTGGCCACAGCTCAGGTTTCCCACAGCAGCAATTCATCGAGACACCATATCGTTCCTCTCTGCACTGTAGACCCCTGCCTGCTAACTCTCTCTCTGCATGTTTACTGCAGTGGTCAGCACTAACCTTTAGAAATTCAAGGCGTCTGGTGAGGAAGCGTTGGCTGAGGTTTGCTGTCCTCCTGTACACAATTCTCCACACAATGTAGTTGGCGATCGTTCTATAATTGGGTGATAGAATTGGACAGAGTTATTTTATTCAACTTCAGGAAGTGGGTGAAGTGAAGCACAAAAGGATCTATTGATAATTATAAGGGGGAACCAAAGTGGAATAAGGGATTGTAAATCACATGTCACATTAACCTTACCTATTATCCACAGTGTCTAACAGCTGAAATAAATTCTTGAAATACTGCGGAACATACACAACGACCTCCTCCGATGTGTTGATGTGTGAAAGTTCAGGGTAGAGATCAGCATTGATAACCGTCCTCATATACCGCAGCCAATCAAACTGAGAACACAACAATATTTATCACAAGTGATTGCAATGTTGGAATGTTACAGTGAGACACTACAGCTGCAGCAGCCCCCCACACCATCCAGCTGCTTTCTGTACTGTACTGCAAACTCAGGCAGTGTCCGTCCTAACAAAGAAAGCCAATAACCTGACATCTTAATGTTGGAACTTTCACAGAAGATCTCGGTAACAAAGCAAAGTCCCTGAAGGAGAACAAATACACTGGGACCAGGGGCCAACAGTGGGGGGAGTGAGGAATTGGGGAGTACACTGGGAGTAGGGGTAGTATACTGGGAGTGGGAGGTAGTACACTGGGAGTGGGAGGTAGTACACTGGGAGTGGGAGGTAGTACACTGGGAGTGGGGAGTAGTACACTGGGAGTGGGGAGTAGTACACTGGGAGTGGGAGGTAGTACACTGGGAGTTGGGGGTAGTACACTGGGAGTGGGGAGTAGTACACTGGGAGTGGGGGGAGTACACTGGGAGTGGGAGGAGCACACTGGGAGTGGAGGTAGTACACTGGGAATGGGGGTAGTACACTGGGAATAGGGGTAGTACACTGGGAATAGGGATAGTACACTGGGAATGGGAGGAGCACACTGGGAGTGGAGGTAGTACACTGGGAGTGGGGGGAGTACACTGGGAGTGGGGAGAGTACACTGGGAGCGGGGAGAGTACACTGGGAATGGGGGTAGCACAAACATAAAAAAAACAGCAAATAGAGTCAAAGGGGGAAAAATGGTAAAAAGGCAAAATTAATGACTCTCTACTTAAATACACCTAGTATTCAGAACAAAATAAATGAATTAACAGCACAAATAGAGGTTAATGGTTATGTTCTTATAGCCATTACAGAGACGTGATTACAAGATGGAATTAAATATTCAGGGGTATGTGACTTTTCGAAAGGACAGGCAGGAAGGAAAGGGTGGTGGGGTAGCTTTGTTAGTACGAGATGGAATAAGTACAATAGCAAGAAATGATCTTGGAGGGGAATTCATATGGGTGGAGGTAAGAAATAACAAGGCGAAGAAGACACTGGTGCAATTAGTCTATAGGCCCCCTTACAGTAGTACACTGTAGGACAGAGAATAAATGAGGAGATAATAAGTGCATGTAAAAAAGGCAGTACATTAATCATGGGTGACCTTAATCTCCATGTAGATTGGGAAAGTCAAATTGGCAGAGGTAGACACGAGCAAGAATTCATAGACCGTATTCAGGACAGTTTCTTAGAACAATGTGTTGTGAATCCAACTGGGGATCAGGCTATTTTGGATCTGGTTACGTGTAATGAAGCAGGTTTAATAAATGATCTCAGAGTAAAGGATCCCCGGGAAAACAGTGACCATAACATGGTAGAATTTAGCATTCAGTTTGAGATTGAGAAACTGGGGTCGGAAACAACTGTGCTAAACTTAAATAAGGGTAATTACAATGGAGTGAGGGCAGAGTTGGCTGGAGTGGACTGGGAAATGAGTTTAGCAGAAAAGATGGTTGGTGAACAATGACAGGCGTTTAAGAAAATAGTTCTCAACAAAGATATATCCCGTGAGGAAGAAGGATTCAAGGAAGGGGATAAACTAGCCATGGTTAACCAAGAAAGTGAAGGACAGTATCAAATTGAAATAAAAAACATACAATTTGCAAAGATTAGTAGTGGTAAGCCAGAGGATTGGGAAAGTTTTTAAAAAACAACAAAAGGTGACCAAAAATATAATGAAGAGGGAGAAAATAAACTTTGAGGGTAAACTAGTAAGTAATATAGAAGCAGACAGTAAGAGCTCCTTTAAATATATAAAAAGGAAGAGAGAGGCCAAAGTGAACATAGGCCCCTTAGAGAATGAGGCTGGGGAAATAATAATGGGAAACCAGGAAATGGCAGAGGAGTTGAATAAATACTTTGCTTCAGTCTTCATGGTAGAAGATACTAATAGCATTCCAAAAATACTAAATAATCGAGGGGCAAAAGCAGGGGAGGGGGGAGGAAATAAATACAATAACTATTAGTAGAGAAAAAGTACTAGGGAGACTAATGGGGCTAAAGGCCGGTAAGTCCCCTGGACTTGATGGGTTGCATCCTAGGGTATTAAAGAAAGTAGCTACAGAGATAGTGGATGCGCTGCTAGTAATCGTCCAAGAATCCTTAGATTCTGGAAAAGTCCCAGAGGATTGGAGAACAAAAAGGGAGGGAGATAAAAAAAACAGATAACTATAGGCCAGATAGTTTAACATCTGTCATTGGGAAAATGTTAGAGTCTATTATAAAGGATGTAATAGCAGAGCATTTAGAAATACACAATCTAATCAAGCAGAGTCAGCATGGCTTCATGAAGGGGAAATCATGCTTGACAAATTTATTTGAGTTCTTTGAGGAGGTACCAAGCAGGATAGATAAAGGGGAACCAGTAGATGAAATACATTTGGATTTCCAAAGGTGTTCGATAATGTACTGCACATAAGGCTACTTAATAAGATAAAAGCCCATGGTGTTGGGGGTAGTATATTAGCACAGATTGAGGATTGGCTAACTAATAGAAGGCAGGGAGTTGGGATATGGGGGACATTTTCAGGATGGCAACCTGTAACTAGTGGAATGCTACAGGGATCAGTGCTAGAGCCACAATTATTTACAATATATATTTTAATGACTTATATGAGGGAAGTGAATGTACTATCACCAAGTTTGCGGATGACACAAAAATAGGTGGGAAGGCAAGTGGTGAGGATGACGCAAGGAGTCTACAGAGGGATATAGACAGGTTAAGTAAGTGGGAAAAAACTTGGCAGATGGAATATAATGTGGGAAAATGTGAGGTTATGCACTTTGGCAGGAAGAATAGAGGAGCTGAATATTATTTAATTGGAGAAAGACTGCAGAAGGCTGCGGACAGAGGCATTTGGGAGTCCTCGTGCATGAATCACAAAAAGCTAACATACAAATTCAACAGGTAATAGGAAAGGCAAATGGAATGTTGGCCTTCATTTCAAAGGGAATGGAGTATAAAAATAGGGACCTCTTGCTAAAACTATACAAGGCATTAGTTAGACCACACCTGGAATACTGTGAATAGTTTTGGTCCCCTTATCTAAGGAAAGATATACTGACACTGGAGGCAGTCCAGAGAAGGTTCACTAGGTTGATCCCGGGTATGGAGGGACTTTCTTATGAGGAGAGGTTGAGTAGGTTGGGCCTGTACTCATTGGAGTTTAGAAGAATGAGAGACGACCTTATTGAAACATATAAGATTCTTAGGGGGTTTGACAGGATAGATGCTGAGAGGTTATTTCCCCTTGTGGGAGAATCTAGGACCAGAGGGCATAATCTCAGAGTAAGGGGTCGCCCATTTAAAACAGAGATGAGGAGGAATTTCTTCTCTCAGAGGGTAGTCAATCTGTGGAACTCTTTACTGCAGAGGGCTGTAGAGCCTGGGTCATTAAGTATATTCAAGGCTGAGATAGACAGATTTTTAATCAGTAAGGGAATCAAGGGTTATGGGGAAAAGGCAGGAAAGTGGAGTTGAGGATTATCAGATCAGCCATGATCTCATTGAATGGCGGAGCAGACTTGATGGGCTGAATGGCCTACTTCTGCTCCTATGTCTTATGGCGTGGGGGCTAGTACGCTAGGAATGGGGTGAGTAGACTGGGAGTGGGGGGAATGGGGTGAGTACGCTGGGAGTGGGGGGAGTGGGGGAGTACACTAGGAATGGGGTGAGTACACTGGGAGTGGGGGGAATGGGGTGAATACACTGGGAGTGGGGGGAATGGGCTGAGTACGCTGGGAGTGGGGGGAGTACATTAGGAATGGGGTGAGTACACTGGGAGTGGGGGGAATGGGGTGAATACACTGGGAGTGGGGGGAGTACACTAGGAATGGGGTGAGTACACTGGGAATGGGGGGAATTGGGGTGAATACACTGGGAGTGGGGGGAATGGGGTGAATACATTGGGAGTGGGGGGAATGGGCTGAGTACGCTGGGAGTGGGGGGAGTACACTAGGAATGGGGTGAGTACACTGGGAATGGGGGGAATTGGGGTGAATACACTGGGAGTGGGGGGAATGGGGTGAGTACACTGGGAACGGTGTGAGTACACTGGGAGTGCGGATGATGGGGACCATACACTGGGAATAGGGAAGATGGGGGAGTGCACTGGCAGTGTTGGGGATGAGGGGAGTACACTAGGAGTGGAAGTGAGTGGGGGAGTACACTGGGAATGGGGTGGCATAGACTTGGAGTGGGGAAATGGGTGGTGTACCTGGAAGTGGGGATGATCAGGGAAGTGGACAGAGAGTGGGGGTGGGTGGAATGGGGAGTACACTGGAAATTGGGGGCACCAGGGAGTACACTGGGAGTGGGGGCATACATTGGGAGTGGTGGGATAGGGGAATACACTGGGAATGCAGGTGGGAATGGGGGGAGTACACTGGGAGTGGGGGGATGGGTGAGTACAATGTAGTGGGGGGAATGGGGACTGTACACAGGGAGTGTGGGGGATGGGGAGTACACTGGGAATGGGGGGATGGGGGAGTACACTGGGAATGCGAGGATGGGGGAGTACACTGGTAATTGGGGGCACAGGGGAGTACACAGGGAATGGGAGGAACACATTGGGAGTGTGGGGGTGGGGGAGTACATTGTGAGTGGGGGCATACACTGGGAGTGGGGGGATAGGGGAGTACACTGGGAATGGGGTTACACTGGGAGTGTGGGGGTAGGAATGGGGACTGTACACTGGGAGTGTGGGGGATGGGGAGTACACTGGAAATCAGAGGATGGGGGAGTACACTGGGTGTGGGCAGAATGGGGAGTACACTTGGAATGGGGATGTGGGGGAGTACACTGGGAGTGGGTGGGAATGGGGGTAGTACACTGGGAGTGGGGGAGTACACTGGGAGTTCTGGGGGGAATGGGGAGTAGACTGGGAGTGGTGGAGTATACAGGGAATGGGGTAGTACACTGGGAGTGGGGGGATGGGGATGGGGGTACACTGGGCGTGGGGGGAATGGGGGAGTACACTGTGAGTGGGGGGAATGGGGGAGTGCATGGGGAGTGGGGGGAATGGGGGCAGTAAACTGGGAATGGGGGATGATGGAGTACACCAGGAGTGATGGGGATGGGGGAGTACACGAAGTGGTAGGGATGGGGGAGTATATTGGGAGGGGAGATGGGGGAGTACACTGGAAGTGGGGGGGATGGGGGAGTACATTGGAAGTGGGGGGGATGGGGCGTACACTGGGAGGGGAGATGGGGGAGTACACTGCAAGTGGGGGCGATGGGGAGCACACTGGGAGTGGGGGGGATGGGGGAGTACACTGGAAGTGGGGGGGATGGGGAGCACACTGGGAGGGGAGATGGGGGAGTACACTGCAAGTGGGGGCGATGGGGAGCACACTGGGAGTGGGGGGGATGGGGGAGTACACTGGAAGTGGGGGGGATGGGGAGCACACTGGGAGGGGAGATGGGGGAGTACACTGCAAGTGGGGGGGATGGGGAGCACACTGGGAGTGGGGCGGATGGGGGAGTACACTGCAAGTGGGGGGGATGGGGAGCACACTGGGAGTGGGGGGGATGGGGGAGTACACTGCAAGTGGGGGGGATGGGGAGCACACTGGGAGTGGGGGGGATGGGGAGCACACTGGGAGTAGGGGGAATGGGGAGTACACTGGAAGTGAGGGGAATGGGGGGATGGGGGAGTTCACTAGGAATGGGGGGGGTGGGGGTGTACACTGGGGGTGGGGGAATGGGGGCGTTCACTAGGAATGGGGGGAGTGGGGGGATGTGGGATTACACTGGGGGTGTGGGAATGGGGGATTACACTGGGGGTTGGGGACTGCGAGCAGTTAACTGGGAATTGGGGAATGGGTGAGTACACTGGGAGCGGGGGTGATGGGGATGTTCACTGAGAGCGGGGGGTGGGGGAGATCACTGGGGGTAGAGGGATGGGTCAGTTCACTGCGGGTGGGGGGATGTGTGAATATACTGGGAGTGGAGGGGTGGGGGAGTACACCAGGGGTGGGGGGGATGGGGCAGTTCACTGGGGGTGGGCAGAATGGGGAGTACACTCGGCGTGGGTGGGAATGGGGGTAGTACACTATGAATGGGGGAGTACACTGGGAGGGGGGATGGGGGAATAGGGAGTACACTGGGGGTGGGGGGATGGGGAGTACACTTGGAGTGAGGGGGATGGGGAGTACACTGGGATTGGGGGGTGGGGGGAGTACATTGAGAGTGAGGGGGATGGGGAGTACACTGGGAGTGGGGGGATGGGGAGTACACTGGGAGTGGGGGGATGGGGGGAGTACACTGGGAGCGGGGGGGATGGGGTAGTTCACCGGAAGCAGGGGCGATGGGGGAGTACGCTGGGGGTGGGGAAATGGGGGAGTACACTGGGAGTGGGGGGTCGGGGAGTTCACTGGGAGTGGGGGGGATGGGGGAGTACACTGGGTGTTCTGGGGGGAATGGGGAGTAGACTGGGAGTGGGGGTACACAGGGAATGGGGGAGTACACTTGGTGTAGGAGGAATGGGGGGAGTACACTGGGTGGGGGGAATGGAGAAGCACACTCGGAGTAGGGGGTTGGGTGGAGTACACTGGGAGTGAGGGTGATGGGGAGTACACTGGGAGTGAGGGGGCTGGGGAGTACACTGGGAGTGGGTGGTGGGGGAAGTACACTGGGAGTGAGTGAGATGGGGAATACGCTGGGAGTGGCGGGATGGGGTAGTTCACAAGCGGTGGGGGGATGGGGGAGTACACTGTGAGTCAGGGGTGTGAGGTAGTTCACTGGGAGTGGGGGGGATGGGGGAGTTCACTGGGAGTGGGCGGATGGGGAGTACACTGGGAGAGGGCGGATGGGGAGTACACTGGGAGTGGGGGGGATGGGGAGTACACTGGGAGTGAGGGGGATGGGGAGTACACTGGGAGTGAGGGGGATGGGGAGTACACTGGGAGTGAGGGGGATGGGGAGTACACTGGGAGTGAGGGGGATGGGGAGTACACTGGGAGAGGGTGGATGGGGAGTACACTGGGAGTGAGGGGGATGGGGAGTACACTGGGAGTGAGGGGGATGGGGAGTAAACTGGGAGTGAGGGGGATGGGGAGTACACTGTGAGTGAGGGGGATGGGGAGTACACTGGGAGTGAGGGGGATGGAGAGTACACTGGGAGTGAGGGGGATGGGGAGTACACTGGGAGAGGGCGGATGGGGAGTACACTGGGAGTGAGGGGGATGGGGAGTACACTGGGAGTGGGGGGGATGGGGAGTACACTGGGAGTGAGGGGGATGGGGAGTACACTGGGAGGGAGGGGGTGGTGGAGTGCACTGGGAGTGAGGGGGATGGGGAGTACACTGGGAGTGAGGGGGGTGGGGAGTACACTGGGAGTGAGGGGGATGGGGAGTACACTGGGAGAGGGCGGATGGGGAGTACACTGGGAGTGAGGGGGGTGGGGAGTACACTGGGAGTGGGGGGGATGGGGAGTACACTGGGAGTGAGGGGGATGGGGAGTACACTGGGAGGGAGGGGGTGGTGGAGTGCACTGGGAGTGAGGGGGATGGGGAGTACACTGGGAGTGAGGGGGGTGGGGAGTACACTGGGAGTGAGGGGGATGGGGAGTACACTGGGAGAGGGCGGATGGGGAGTACACTGGGAGTGAGGGGGATGGGGAGTACACTGGGAGTGGGGGGGGTGGGGAGTACACTGGGAGTGAGGGGGATGGGGAGTACACTGGGAGTGAGGGGGATAGGGGAGTACACTGGGAGTGAGGGGGATGGGGAGTACACTGGGAGTGAGGGGGATGGGGAGTACACTGTGAGAGGGCGGATGGGGAGTACACTGGGAGTGAGGGGGATGGGGAGTACACTGGGAGTGGGGGGGATGGGGAGTACACTGGGCGTGAGGGGGATGGGGAGTACACTGGGAGGGAGGGGGTGGTGGAGTGCACTGGGAGTGAGGGGATGTGGGGAGTACACTGGCGGTGGGGGGATGGGGTAGTTCACCGGGAGTGGGGGGTGGGGGAGTACACCGGGAGTGGGGGGTGGGGGAGTACACCGGGAGTGGGGGGTGGGGGAGTACATTGGGAGTGGGGGGTGGGGGAGTACACCGGGAGTGGGGGTGGGGTGAGTACACCGGGAGTGCGGGATGGGAGAGTACACCGGGAGTAGGGGATGGGGAGTACACCAGGAGTGGGGGGATGGGGAAGTACACCGGGAGTGGGGGATGGGGGAGTACACCGGGAGTAGGGGATGGGGAAGTACACCGGGAGTGGGGGATGGGGGAGTACACCGGGAGTGGGGGGTGGGGGAGTACACTGGGAGTGGGGGGATGGGGGAGTACACTGGGAGTGGGGGGATGGGGGAGTACACTGGGTGTGGGGGATGGGGTGAGTACACTGGGAATGGGGGATGCAGGAGTACACTGGGAGTGAGGGGGACGGAGGAGTACACTGGGAGTGGGGTGAGTACACCGGGAATGGGGGATGCGGGAGTACACTGGGAGTGGGGAGTGGGGTGAGTACACTGGGAGTGGGGGATGCGGGAGTACACTGGGAGTGAGGGGGATGGGGGAGTACACTGGGAGTGGGGGTGGGGTGAGTACACTGGGAGTGGGGGATGGGGGAGTACACTGGGAGTGGGGAGTGGGGGAGTACACTGGGAGTGGGGGGTGGGGGAGTACACTGGGAGTGGGGGGATGGGGGAGTACACTGGGAATGGGGGTGGGGGATTACACTGGGAGTGGGGGTTGGGGGGGTACACTGGGAGTGGGGGATGGGGGAGTACACTGGGAGTAGGGGATGGGGGAGTACACTGGGAGTGGGGGGTGGGGGAGTACACTGGGAGTGGGGGGTGGGGTGAGTACACTGGGAGTGAGGGGGATGGGGGAGTACACTGGGAGTGGGGGATGGGGTGAGTACACCGGGAGTGGCGGATGGGGTGAGTACACCGGGAGTGGGGAATGGGGGAGTACACTGGGAGTGGGGGATGGGGGAGTACACTGGGAGTGGGGGGTGGGGGAGTACACTGGGAGTGGGGGATGGGGGGTACACCGGGAGTGGGGGATGGGGGGGGTACACTGCGAGTGGGGGATGGGGGAGTACACTGGGAGTGGGGGTTGGGGGGGGGGGTACACTGGGAGTGGGGGATGGGGGAGTACACTGGGAGTGGGGGATGGGGGAGTACACTGGGAGTGGGGGATGGGGGAGTACACTGGGAGTGGGGAATGGGGGAGTACACTGGGAGTGGGGGATGGGGTGAGTACACTGGGAGTGGGGGATGGGGTGAGTACACCGGGAGTGGGGGATGGGGGAGTACACCGGGAGTGGGGATGGGGTGAGTACACTGGGAGTGGGGGGGATGGGGTGAGTACACCGGGAGTGGGGATGGGGTGAGTACACTGGGGGTGGGGGGTGGGGTGAGTACACTGGGAGTGGGGGGTGGGGTGAGTACACTGGGAGTGGGGGGTGGGGTGAGTACACTGGGAGTGGGGGGGATGGGGTGAGTACACTGGGAGTGGGGGATGGGGGAGTACACTGGGAGTGGGGGATGGGGTGAGTACACCGGGAGTGAGGGATGGGGTGAGTACACTGGGGGTGGGGGATGGGGTGAGTACACTGGGAGTGGGGGATGGGGTGAGTACACTGGGAGTGGGGGATGGGGTGAGTACACTGGGAGTGGGGGGGATGGGGTGAGTACACTGGGAGTGGGGGATGGGGTGAGTACACCGGGAGTGGGGGATGGGGGAGTACACCGGGAGTGGGGATGGGGTGAGTACACTGGGAGTGGGGGGGATGGGGTGAGTACACCGGGAGTGGGGATGGGGTGAGTACACTGGGGGTGGGGGGTGGGGTGAGTACACTGGGAGTGGGGGGTGGGGTGAGTACACTGGGAGTGGGGGGGATGGGGTGAGTACACTGGGAGTGGGGGGTGGGGTGAGTACACTGGGAGTGGGGGGTGGGGTGAGTACACTGGGAGTGGGGGGGATGGGGTGAGTACACTGGGAGTGGGGGATGGGGGAGTACACTGGGAGTGGGGGATGGGGTGAGTACACCGGGAGTGGGGGATGGGGTACACCGGGAGTGGGGATGGGGTGAGTACACTGGGAGTGGGAGATGGGGTGAGTACACCGGGAGTGGGGGATGGGGGAGTACACCGGGAGTGGGGATGGGGTGAGTACACTGGGAGTGGGAGATGGGGGGCGGGGGGTACACTGGGAGTGGGGGATGGGGTGAGTACACTGGGAGTGGGAGATGGGGGGCGGGGGCTACACTGGGAGTGGGGGATGAGGTGAGTACACCGGGAGTGGGGATGGGGTGAGTACACTGAGAGTGGGGGGGATGGGGTGAGTACACTGGGAGTGGGGGATGGGGGAGTACACCGGGAGTGGGGGATGGGGTGAGTACACTGGGAGTGGGGGATGGGGGAGTACACTGGGAGTGGGGGGTGGGGGAGTACACCGGGAGTGGGGATGGGGTGAGTACACTGGGAGTGGGGAATGGGGGAGTACACTGGGAGTGGGGGATGGGGTGAGTACACCGGGAGTGGGGATGGGGTGAGTACACTGGGAGTGGGAGATGGGGGGCGGGGGGTACACTGGGAGTGGGGGATGGGGTGAGTACACTGGGAGTGGGAGATGGGGGGCGGGGGGTACACTGGGAGTGGGGGATGGGGTGAGTACACCGGGAAGGCAATGTAATTTTGAAAGGCAGTGTGGGTGGGCTGATTTTGATAGCCTAGCTGTCAGTAAGTGCTTGTTGAACTCATTGGTGAGTGTGGTTGGGATGTACAGGGACTGCACCGAGTCTGGGACACATCCTGGTGCAGCTGGTGGACACACTGCCCAGCTCATTCTGAAAAGGGGATATAAAGCTCAGCTCCTTAACCGGTGGCCCAGCACTGCCTTTGCTGCTGGTGCTACATGTGTGGCTTGTGTTTGCCCACAGTGAGAGGTAGGAGCTGTGAGAGGGCTGGCAGGCTGCTGGCATCACCTGGGTGGCAAAGACCCGGTCGAGGAAGTGCCAGAGTAGAGGGCATTGAGAGAGCCGGGGTGGGAGCAGCTACTCTGACACTGGACAGAGCAGGAAGGAGGAGCCTTAGCAGAGACATTGTCAGATCCTGGAGGAGTTCAAAGAAGCAGAGCCAGGGGCTGCAATGGGAAGAAGGCATCAGTTATAAGAGCCAGCTACCTTCAAATGGCAGAGTGCCAGTGCCAGAGGAGACTGCACCTATCCAGGCACTGTGCTCCACAATATCTTGATACCCTGGGGCCCCCAGCATTGCTCCCTAACAGCAGCTGTCACGGTCACCATCACCCTGAATTTTTATGCTTCCAGGTTGTTCCAGGGATCAGCTGTGAATCCGGGTGGCATCTCCCAGTTGGGAATTGATCACACCATCAGACAGGTCATGAACACCCTACTCCAGAGGCCAGAGGCAATGACATCCATTTTGAGACAGATGGGCCAGAGCAGGAAGGGGGCATTGCAGTTTGCCATCATTGCTGGACTCCGCCAGGTAGCCATCAAGGCACCAACAGAGCAGCCAGCCAGATTCCTGAATGGAACAGGCTTCCAATCACCGAGTGCCCAGCTGATCCAGTGGAGCATAGGAAGATCGTGTCTGTGCTCTGTTCCTGGGCAGGTGTCACAACCCCTGTATCCTACGAGAGTTCCAGGTGTTGCCCCACTTCAGCCCCCAGACTCTCGGTGGGTTGCTGCTGGAGGATTGGGGTCACCCTCCGAGGAGGTAGGTCCTGATGCCCGTCCAATACCCAGATGCCGATAGAGAGAGGCAGCATAACCAGAGCCACCCCCTAAAATTAACCTGCGTTGAACACACCATTGGCATCTTGAAGGTGTGCTCTCGTTGCCTTGCCTGATGGAGTGATGCCCTCCAGTGCCAGCCAGCCAGGTGCCTCGTAATGTGGTCTGCCACACGCTGTACAACATGACAACACAAAGAGAACTGGAGCTGGACAAGGAGGAGCAACTGGTCCGCCAGTCTTTCTAGGAGGAGAAGTACAGGGCTGAAAGAAGAGGGGGAGGATGAAGGGGGCACTCTAGAGGTGTCTGGACATTGGAGGAAGGCCGTCTGCACTGTGCCAGGCTTCGGGAAGATCTGCAGGCTGGCATGGCTGTGAGAGCCACATTGATCCAGCAACATTTCACGTGAGAACTACTCTGTAACTCACCTTCCATTGGAGAGAAAGGTTCTCCAGCAAACTCGCAGGTCTGAAGAATCTCATTGACAGCCAAAGACATTGAGAATGAGGCCTTCACTGCCTGCATCACAGGCCATGCAACTGCACCAAGCCCAGAAAAACACTCTCCCAAACTTCACTTCACTTTTCTCAACAAGTTTTACAAACTCACAAGCCTGATGGAAACCATCAAAAAGTCTCATTATTACAAGATAATGTCTAAGACAAAACATCAGAGAAAACTTCACCCAAATGACTCATCACATGCAACTAATGGCTCGTGTTCACACACACTCCAATGAGCTGCTCCCACTGTCGCTGAGGGTGCGGTGGGCACAGCTCTGTTCCATTGTACCTGCATCCGGCTGACTTACCCGTGGCTTCCATCCTCTTTGTGAAATTGCCCAAGTGACTTCCTCCACAGCCTGTTGTAGAGGCAGCCTCTGTCACAGGGCCTTGCGGCAGGAATAAGTCTGGAGTTGGAGGGGCCAAGAAAGCGAGGGGTGACGCCAGTGCCCCCTGAAGGGGGTGGCCCCTCTCATCAGCCTCTTGGCTGCCTCAGTCCTTGCATGCTGGGTGAGGCAACCAGCTGAGACACAGCTGGCATCCACTCCAAGCATCTTTGCGCCATCATCAACACTGAACGGTCAGTGCTACAGAGGGTGTCACTCTTTCTCTTCATATCCTCATGCTGTTGCTGCACCCAGCCGGAGCAGCACTGCATATGGCCCTCCAACAGGCTGGCCACCTTCTCAATGGAGGAGCTCGTGTGCTCGAATCCCTGAGCCATGACAGAGCATGTGCATTCCTCTGCCCTTGGCTCCGTAATGTCTCAGGGATCTCTGCCGCAGATGCTCCAAAAAGACCCTCCTTGTTTGTGACACCATAGACCCAGCATCTTCACCCAGTGGAGCTTGGCTGTGTCTGTCCTCCCAGGGGGGCTTCCCACAGCTGACTTTGCCTCACTCTCCTCCTCCTGCTCACCCTGTGCTCCACCCACCCCCCCATTCTAATCTGAATCTGGACCCCCCCAGAGGTGAGTGTGTCTGTGCTGATTGATGGTGCAGCGGTATAATGAGATGGCACAGGCTCTATGGAGTCTCCCCACCCCAGCTATCTGCCAAGGAGAATGGTGACATGGATGCAGGACCACTTTACTCTGTCTCCGCAGCAGCAGGCCTATGGGAGATTCAACTGTGCACAGTTTTGGTCTCCTTACTTGAGGAAGGATGTTGTTGCATTGGAGGCAGTTCAGAGGAGGTTCACTAGATTGATTCCAGAGATGCGGGGCTAGTCTTATGAGGAGAGATTGAGCAGTTTAGGCCTATACTCACTAGAGTTTAGAAGGATGAGAGGAGATCTAATTGAGGTATATAAGATGCTAAAGGGGATAGACAAAGTAGACGTGGAGCGGATGTTTCCCCTTGTGGGGCATTCTAGAACGAGAGGCCATAGTTTTAGGCTAAGGGTTGGTAGATTTAAATCAGAGATGAGGAGGAATTACTTTTCTCAAAGAGTCGTGAATCTGTGGAATTCACTACCTCAGAGTGCAGTAGATGCCAGGACGCTGAATAAATTTAAGGAGGAGATAGACAGATTTTTAATTAGTAACGGGTTGAAAGGTTATGGGGGGAGGGCAGGAAATTGGAGTTGAGGCCGAAATGAGATCAGCCATGATCGTAATAAAAAGCGGGGCAGGCTCGAGGGGCTGAGTTGCCTACTCCTGCTCCTATTTCTTATGTTCTTATGTTCAAGAGGTGGTGATGAGAACTCGGGCAACTCAGCAGGTGTTTTAGCACAACCAACCACATAGACAACAGCAGCCAGCGAGCCGCAGTTCACATTTGGGCATGAGCTTCCTCCATGCCTTTCACCTGAAGGTCATAGAATGGTTACAGCACAGAAACAGGCCATTTGGCCCATCATGGCTGTGCCTCTGAAGGAGGAATTTACCTAGTCCCACTCCTCTGCCTTTTACCCGTAGCCCTGTAAAATTTTCCTTCTCAGGTGATGATCCAATTCACTCTTGAAAGCCTTGATTGATCCTACCTCCACCATACTCTTGGGCAGTGCATTCCAGATCCTAACCTGCGTGAAAAAGGTTCTCTCATGTCGCCATTGCTTCTTTTGCCCACCATCTTAAATTTGTGGCCTCTCTTTCTCGAACTTTCCACCACTGGGAACAGTTTCTCCCTATCTAATCTGTGCAGGGCCCCTCATGATTTTAAACATCTCTATCAAATCTCCTCTCAACCTTCTCTTCTCCAAGGAAACAGCCCCATCTTCATAACTGTAGATAGTTCAGTTCTATCTGAACTATCCGTGGAACCATTCTTGTGAGTCTTTTCTGCACTCTCTCCAATACCTTCACATCAAAAAATGTGCATTTTGTGAAGGTTCAGGAATGGGTGGACAGTACAAGTTTGGCTGTGAAGGTCACTTTTATATTAATGTGGAAGGAATTAAAATCTAGACCCCTCATGATTTTTAACAGCTCTGTAAAATCTCTTCTAAACTTTCCCTTCTCTAAGGAGAACAGTCCCAGTTTCTCCAATCTATCCTCATATCTGAAGTTCCTCATCCTGAACCATGCTTGTAAGTTTTTACTGCACCCTCTCTAACAGCTTCACCGAGAGTACAGTGCCCAGAACGGAACACAATACACCAGTTGAGGCTGCGTCAATGCATTATACAGGTCTATCATAACCTCCTTGCTCATGTACTCTATTCCCCTATTTATGAAGCCTAGGATATTGTATGCTTCATTAACCACACTCTCAACCTGTCCTGCCACCTTCAATGAGTTATGCACATGTACACCTAGGTCCCTCTGCACCTGCACCCCCTTTAGAATTGTACCCTTTATTTTATATTGTCCCTCTATGTTCTTCCTACTAAAATGAATCACTTCACATTTCTCTGCATTAAATTTCATCTGCCACTTGTCTGCCCATCTTTTATGTCTATGTCCTTTGAAATGTTACACTTATTCCCCTTGTTGTTCACAGTACTTCTGAGTTTCATATCATCCACAAATTTTGAAATTGTATCCAGTACCAAGGTCTGGGTCTTTGTGATGTATCAGGAAGAGCAGGGGTCCCAACATCGATCCCTGGGGATCTCCGCTACAAACTTTCCTCCAGTCGGAAAAGCAACTGTTCTCTATTTCGTGTCATTTAGCCAATTTTGTCTCCATGTTGCTACTGTCCCTTTTACTCCATGAGGTCTAACTTTGCTCAGAAGTCTGTTGTGTGGCACTGTTTCAAATGTCTTTTGGAAGTCCATGTATACCACATCAACCATATTATCCTCATCAACCCTCTCCATTACCTCATTAACTAACTTTCTTGAGTTTATTTGAACACAAATTTCCCTTAACAAATACTTTCTGGCTTTTCTTAAACTTCCCCACCACAGCAGTTAAACTGACTGGCCTATAGCTGCTAGGCTTACCTTTACACCCTTTTTTGAACAACAGTGTAACATTTTCAATTCTCCAGTCCTCTGGCACCATCCCTGAATCGAAGGAAGATTGCAAAATTATGGCTGATGTCTCCGCAATTTCCATTCTTACTTCCCTGTGTCCTTGGATGTATCTCATCTGGCCCTGGTGTCTTATCAATTTTAAGTACAGACAACCTATCCAATACCTCTTTCAATTGTCTAAACTATCTTCTATTTCACCATGATTCTTGGGCAGCATCTCCTTCCTTGGTAAAGATAGATGCAAAGTATTCATTTAATACCTCAGCTATGCCCTCTGCCTCCATGCAGAAATCCCCTTTTGGGTCACAAATCAGCCCAACTCCTTCTCTTACCACCCTTTTGCTATTTATCTGCATATTTTGGATTCACTTTTATGTTAGCTGCCTATCTCTTCTCATACTCTTTGCTTCTCTTATTTACGCTTTCAATTGCCCTCTGAACTCTCTATAATCAGCCTGGTTTTCAATTGTAATACCCACTTGACATCTGTCATAAGCACACTTTTTCTACTTCATGTTAACCTCTATCTCTTTCATCATCTAAGGATCTCTGGATTTGTTTGCCCTACTTTTGTGGGAATATACCTTGACTGTACATGGACTAGCTCTTCTTTAAAGATAGCTCATGGTTCAGTGTCATGGACAGGATATATATGCTCTTTTACTCCTTGTAATCAGTATGTTTTGTATGGAAAGAGATGTGCCCTTGCTTACCCTTGGAAAATGTATTCCAATTAAATAATTCAGCAGCAAGCTTTCACAAGTTTAAAAATACAGAAGGTTATTTATTCTCACGCACTTACCTAGAATTAACGCAATGCCACACACACTCGGTCTCATACATTCATACACACACAACTATTGCATACAGATAAAAATAGTGCACTTCTACAAATTACAGTTAATTCAGTCTTGGTTTACAATTTCTGGTCTCCCATGTGCCAAGCCTATGGTTTCTTGAATGGATTCAATGATTTGAAGTTGAAGTGAGGGTCTTGTAATGTGAAAGGTTCACAGCAGCTTGCAAGGTTTCTTGTAGTTGACTAGGAATTTGGCTCTCAGGTGAATTTTGAAACTGGAATAGGTTAAGCACTTTGGCTTCTTGATGACTTGCAGCTAGTTTCAGTGTCTGGTTCTCAGATTGGCTAATGACTGATGGTTCTGATGGATCTGCTGGGTCATGGGATAATAAGGGTGTAGGCCCTGAAACCAGTTTCAAGTACATGACTGCTGCCCAACCTGTCTAGGTTGGATGGGGAGGCCATTGTTATATAAGGGAAGTTGCTAGTGGCAATTGAGTTTCAATCTTCCCTTTTGTCCAGTATGAATCATGGAGGCAGGCAGTCTGAAAACTCCATAGTCTTTAACTGTTGATCCATCCTTAAACAGTGAGATATGTGACTTCCACAAATGTTTGTGAGGTATCCTCATCTATGTCCGTATTTAATTAGTTATTCACCAGAGACTTGATACTGTCTGTAGTCCAAATCCCAAAAGTCAGATAATTTGTAGCAGCCTTCTTTAGAGCTTGTTTGTGTCCAATTTTTAAAAGTTTTGACTGAAAGTTCATAATGTGACATGTTGGTACTGGGCATGATTTTCAGTTACATTTTTGCCTTTTAATCTTTGATTCCAATTTATCTGGGCCAGGTCTACGCTTATCTCGTTGAAGTTGGCTTTCCCTCAGCTAATTATTCTTTCTCTGGATTGATATTTGGCCTTTCCATTGCTAACCTAAACATTATGATATAAAGATCACTATCCTCTAAAGACTCTCCTACTGACACTTGATCCACTTGGCCCACTTCATTCCCAAGAATCAGGTCTAGCAGTGCCTCTTTTCATGTTGGACTGGAAACATACAGCTGTAGAAAATTCTCCTGAACACGCTCCAGGATCTCTTACCTCCTCTGCCCTTTACACTTTTACTATCCCAGTGTGTATTCAGATGATTAAAGTCCCCCATTATAACTACTCTTTAATTCTTGCGCCTCTTTTTAATACCTTGCACATTTGTTCCTCTACTGGCTTCCCGTTAGTTAGTGGCCTATAAACCATACCGAACAATGTAATTGCACCTTCATTGTTCCTCAGCTGCAGCCAAATAGATTCTGTACTTGACCCCTCTGGGACATCCTCTCTTTCCAGTATTGCAATGCTCTCCTTAATCAATACCACAACCCCTCCTCCTTTCTTATCTTTCCTGAACACCTCGTGTCCAGGAATATTTAATATCTAGTCCTGCCCTTCTTTGAACCCAGTGTCTGTTAGAGCCACATCATCATATTTCAGTGTGGCTATCTGTGCCTGCAACTCACCAACCTTATTTACTACATACATCAGCAATTAGAATGCGCACTCCAAGGGTCTGAGCTGTCCCGCCATTTCTTTATCTGTTAGATAATAAAACTCACCCTTAAAAAAAATAAAAACTCACCAACTACTCACTTCTGTTCTTAAAGTGATCCTCACCTGCTTCACAATGATCCTGACCTGCCTCACACTCTTCTAGTCTGCTTCACAGTGATTCCAACCTGCTTCCCAGTGATCCCAATCTGCTTCCCAGTGTTCCCAACCTGCTTCCTAGTATTCTTGGCTTGTTTCACGCTCCTCCCAGTCTGATTCCCAGTGATCCCGACCTGTTTCATACTCCTCCCAGTCAAGAGCTATTAAATAACCCTGGCCTTCATGGTTTCTAGTCTCTCCACCTCTGGCAGCCTGCCACAATGGCACCTGCGTAATAGCAAATGCCACCTTCTCCCTTGGTGTCAGGTGGTGAAGGTCAGCAAAACTGCCAGCTGTTCGAGCTATCTTACAGGTATTGTTACCTCTGTTCCTGCCCAATGAGGAGAGAATGATATCCAAATAGGCTGTCCTCCCTCACCTATTCCAGCATGACACTGAAATTATCAGTTACACTCCTCAGTGATGTCCCCTTCACATTTGTGCCCCTATGCAAGGGTGGCTGATGTCTCAATGAGATGCAACTGGGCAGCTGCATTGACAATGTTAGGGAGAATGATGGCCTCTCAGTCTGCTCGGTTCATCTACATGCTGCAGCACACAAATTCAGAGGACTGTCACTCGGGAGTCACTTGCCACTCACCCTCCCATGTACTTATGGGTATTTGAAACTCTTGTGCCACAGGGCCCATGTCCTTTTTGTGATCTCCGCAATGCCCTCCCTCCAGGTCCTTTTGATCTCTTGAGGCAGCTTTTCTCTTGCCGCATGCCGGGAAGAGATTTCTCTCCTCTTGGCGACTGCCCCTTCCCAAGCTTCAGGACAGCATTGTAAAACCGTGGCGCCTCCTGTGGGTAGCCTCCTGTGCCAGCGCCGCCCGATCAGGGCTCTCCTGCGACATATCCTCAGTGAATGGTGTGCCCCCTCATGCCTTTTCCATCCATGCCCCACCTCTAGGCCACTCTTGGTACTGCTGATTGGGCGCTGAACCCGCCCTCGGGCCAATTAGATGCTCTGCATTTGAAAACGATGCCACGACACTGATGTAGGGGGCAGGGTCGGGACTCAGAAATTACCCAATTCCCAATCCTGATTTGAAAATCCAGCTCTTGGTGTGAGCCAGGCTGGGCAGTTAATGAAGTCGGAATTCAGTTATTCTTGCAGTTCAGAGACCGTCGGAGGAGGACAGGATTCCCACCCCCGAGTGCACCAAGCAGGAATGTTAACAGCAGTAGCTCGGTAAGCTGAACATTCTTTTAAAATTTGCTCATGGGATGTGGGCTTCGCTGGCCGGGCCAGCATTTATTGCCCATCCCTAATTGCCCTTGTTCAGAGGGCAGTTAAGAGCCAACCACATTGCTGTGGGCCTGGAGTCACATGTAGGCCAGACCAGGTAAGGATGGCAGATTTCCTTCCCTAAAGGACATTAATGAACCAGATGGGTTTTTACAATCGACAATGGTTTCAAATTTCACCATCTGCCGTGGTGGGATTCAAACCCAGGACCCCAGAGCACCTCATCTTCCGACTAGGCACCTTACAGTCTTCCGGACTTAATATTGAGTTCAACAATTTCAGATCATTTACTCTCTCCTCCATCCCCACCCCCTTTCCGATCCCCCTTTTTCGAATAATTTATAATTTTAAAAAAATATATTTTTCTTTTCCCACCTATTTTAAAATTTATTTTGATCTATTGTTTTATCTCCACCTTTTAGCCCATTTCGATCCCTTCCCCCCACCCCACCCCCACTAGGGCCATCTGCCACTAGCTTGTCCTGCTTGCTACCCTTAATGTCCCCATTAGCACATTCCTTAGATAATATCACCACCGTCAACACCCCTTTATCCTTTTGTCTATGACATCTTTGGCAATCTCTTCTTTGCCTCCACCTATCACTGGCCCTCTATCCAGCTCTACCTGTCCCGCCCCCCTCTACCAGCTTAGATTTCATCTAATTTCTCTATTTCTTTAGTTCTGATGAAGAGTCATATGGGCTCAAAACATCAACTGTATTCCTCTCCGCAGATGCTGTCAGACCTGCTGAGTTTTTCCACCTATTTTTGTTTTTGTTTCAGGTTTCCAGCATCCGCAGTATTTTGCTTTTACCCCAGAGCATTACCCTGGGTCTCTGGAATACTAGTCCAGTGACAATACCACTAGGCCACTGCCTCCCCCATGTGTGACATGGAAAAAGAATGTCGGCACATTTGAACTTTCCTCTTCACAAATACCCACGTAATATAGTATTAGCACTGGATCATTAATGTTTGCCACTTACCTGTGGGATAGTTTGTTGTAAGTAGAGTATATTGAGTTTATTATATAGAGCCTCGCTGGTCCTGTTGCTGTGCGGAATCAGGATCTGCAAGGTACAAATTGTAGGAACTGTAACTAGCAGTTAGTTCAGACACAGCACAAGCATTACAATGTTCTCACTAACATTTTGCGTGAATAAACACAGAAGACATTTGGTCTGTGTGCATTTTTCTCAGCATTGGACACCATTTATTGCACAGGAGACGACAGGAGTTTGATCCTTTAGGAATTTGCTCAGGAAAAGCCATATTTCCTCAATGTTACAAGGTGGACATCTCCAGAGGTACAGAGCGATTTACAGACTGTTACAAAGTACAGGAGTGGCCATTCAATCTAACAGCTCCATGCTAATGTTTATGATCCACACAAACCTCCTTCCACCCTTCTCCATCTAACTCATCAACAGTCCTACTCCTGTCTCCCTCAATTGTTTATCTAGCTTCCCCTTAAATGCATCTATGCATATCATCCTTGGTTGTGTGGCATATATCTTCTATAGGACGTGGTATATATTCTCCATGGTAAGTGGTGTACATTCCCTGTGTAGGTGGAGCATATCCCCTATGCTGTGCTGATGTTATGGCACAGCCTATGGTAAATGCTGAGCTGCTCAAATCCCAAAGGGAAACTTGAAACAACTGCCACAACTATTTTGCAATTTGTACTTACTTCAAGATGTGGGCTTTGAATTCAGTAAAAAGGTCACCAAGTCTTATAGGTTTCTTATCAAATTTGACCCAGTGATATATTTCCAAGTCAGGATGGTGAGTGGCTTGGAGGGGAACTTCCAGGTGGTGATGTTCCCATCTATCTGCTGCCCTTGTCCTTCTAGATAGTAGCAGTTGTGGGTTTGGAAGGTGCTGCCTAAGGAGCCTAGGTGAATTTCTGCAGTGCGTCTTGTAGATGGAACACACTGCTGCCACTATTTGTCTATGGTGGAGGGAGTGAATGTTTGTGGATGGGGTGCAGGTCCACCGGGCTACTTTGTTCTGGATGGTGCCCAGCTTCTTTAGTATTGTTGGAGCTGCACTCATCCAGGCAAGTGGAGTGTATTCCATCACACTCCTGACTTGGGCCTTGTAGATGGTGGACAAGTTTTGGGCAGTCAGGAGGTGAGTTACTTGCCTCAGGATTCCTAGCCTCTGACCTGTTCTTGTAGCCACAGTATTTATATGGCTAGTCCAGTTCAGTTTCTGATCAATGGTAACCCCCAGGATGGTGATAGTGGGGGATTCAGTGATGGTGATGTTATTGAATGTCAAGGGGCGATGGTCAGATTCTCTCTTGTTGGAGATCATTAGGAAATAAGGATAGTCTAAGTAAGTTATATGTGTATTTGGGTGCATTAAGAATAAGGTATATCTTTAAATTTAATTTATATTTTTTTCTATTTGCGGGTTAAAGGGTGAAATCAGGGATCTAGTTTCACTTCTGAGTGGAGACAGCAGGTCTAAAGCTCTGTTTGTATACCTGCATTTGTAATGAGTTTTATGACTCTCAAAGAAGTTAAATCAAACACAAGAGTAGAAAAACTGTGCTGTTGCCTAGCAACAGGGGTCGAGAGAGGGTGACTTACACACACACACACACACATAGAAAGAGATAAACAAACTAAATAAAAGGCAGTTTGAGTTCAGCTGGAAGCAGTTGCCAGCAGAAGCAGGTTTCTATAAAGAAACTAACGAAGAAAGTCCCCAAACTCAGGGAGTGGAACAGGAAATGTCCCAAGAAGAAGGACGGTAATGGGGGAAAGGTCCTGTTAAGTGAAGTTAAGAGTGAGGAGTCAGAAGATCGATAGAGATGGCTGAAGGTCTATAACTTTTTATTATGAGCTGGTGTACTGCTGACGGCTGAGTTAGTAAGAGAGAGTGTGTGGGAGGAAGCTTGAATGTCTGTGGTGACCCAAGAGAGAGGAACATGGGAAGGAGATTTTGAAAGACTGGAGGTGGACCCTTGTGGAAGACATTTGAGAGAAAGCATCAGTTTGGGAGAAGATTCCAAAGTGAGGTCTTGGAGAGTGGAGATTGGAAGCCCTCGTGTGAAAGATGGAGTGCAGTGAGACTGATTGGCTCACAGTGTGACAAGCGTCTGGGGGAGTTGAGGAGAGATCCATAGCATCTGGTTAAGGTGGCATCTTTCACTTGGTTTCAGAGTGTGTGCGTCTTGCCACAGGGTGCATATTGGTTTACATGGACTGTATATTTAGCATGAATATTAGAATATAAGATAGCTTTTGTAACTTGTGTTATCCTTACGAATCTGTATAGGTATAGTTGTGGATGAAGGGATATTGTAATATAGTTCATCTTTTCTTGTTAAGTAAAAGTTTTATTCTTTTGTTAAAAGTTCATCAGCTGACTCCTGTGACTCTCCACGTTTCTAAACAAAAAATAAAAGTTAGGATCTATCAAGTTGGGTTCCATCCCGGCATCAGACTTTTCCAGCTGGGATCATACAAAATAGTCATTGCCTGGCATTTGTGTGGCGTGAATGTTACTTGCCACTTGACAGCCTAAGCCTGGGTTTGTCCAGGTCTTGATGCATTTTGACATGGACTGCTTCAGTATCTGAG
Organism: Cetorhinus maximus; assembly: GCF_964194155.1. NCBI lineage: Eukaryota > Metazoa > Chordata > Chondrichthyes > Lamniformes > Cetorhinidae > Cetorhinus > Cetorhinus maximus. The sequence goes on from NC_135894.1 coordinate 27,493,822, forward strand.
GAGTCGCGAATGGTGCTGAACACTATGCAATCATCAGTGAACATCTCCACTTCTGACCCTATGGTGGAAGGAGGGTCATTGATGAAGCAGCTGGAGATTGTTGGGCCGAGGACACTACCCTGAGGAACTCCTGCAGTGATGTCCTGGAACTGAGATGATTGACCTCCAACAACCACAACCATCTTCCTTTATGCTAGTTATGACTCCAACCAGTGGAGAGATTTCCCCCTGCTTCACATTGACTCCAGTTTTGCTAGGGCTCCTTGATCCCACACTCGGTCAAATGCTGCCTTGATGTCAAGGGCAGTCACTCTCACCTCACCTCAGTGGTTGAGTGAATGGCATCTGCAACACAACGGAGTGGGGATGTTGCTGTAAACATTTAATGTAACGAAGGGGTGCAAAGTTCAGCAAAGCAAGGCCCTTCTCCCAGATAAGAACATAAAAAAACACGAGCAGGAGTAGGCCATTTGCCCCCTTCGAGCTTGCTCCACCATTCGATAAGATCATGCTGGATCTGATTGTGGCCTTTTCCTGCCTGGCTCCAAAACGGAGTGCAGCTGAGGAAACGGAGTGAAGATTTGGAGTTTGGTGAGAGGGAGAGTTCGGTGAAGGGGGTGGAGGAGGGAGGAGTTTGGTTTTTTTTTCTATCTTTCTCACCCTATAAGAATTGGTTCTTGCTCTACTATAGGGAAAGGAGCTAGCTGTTGGTGAGTATCTGGTAAGTTCTATTCTACCCCTAAGGTTTAAAATAGTATACAAATTGGTAGTAAAGTTAATCAAATATATAAGAAAGCAACATGAAGAAGCGATTAAGATAATTAAGCAATTATTTAAACACATTTAGGATGGCAGGACGGGCGATGTGTCAAGGCTGCAGCATGTACAATTCCTGGATGCCAGTGTGATCCAGGGCAAACGCCTCTGCAGTAGGTGTTTGCAGCTTGAGGAACTTCAGCTCAGGGCCATTGAACTGGAGGCTGAGCTGCAGACACTGTGACACATCAATGGGGTGGTGGTGCGGGGTGGGGTGGGGGGAAGTTACCTGGATGCTTTATACCAGGAGGCAGTCACACCGCTTAGGGTAGGGTCTTCTGATTTGATCAGTGGTCAGGGACAGGAGGGTGTGAATGCGAGTGAGGCAGGTAAAGGGACCCAAGGGCCAGGAGTATCAGCCTCTGCAATTGTCCAATTAGTTTGAGGTTCTTTCAGCTTGTTTGGATGGGAGTGGGGACTGCAGGATGGATGAGCTGACTGACCATGGCACCGTGGTACAGGAAGCCCTTCAAGTGGGGAGGGCAAAAAGGAATGTAGTGGTAGTCAGGGATAATATAGTGAGGGGGATTGACACTGTTCTCAGTAACAAAGAGCAGGAGTCCAGATGGCTGTGTTTATCTGCCCGGTGCCAGGGTTTGGGATATCTGCTCGGGGCTGGAGAGGTGCCTGTAGTGGGAGGGGGAGGATGCAGCTGTCATGGTCCATGTAGGTACCAACAACATAGGTAGAACTAGGAAAAAGGTTCTGCATAGTCAGTATGAGGAGCTAGGCACTAATCTGAAAAGCAGAATCTCAAAGGTTATAATCTCTAGATTATTACCTGAGTTGCATGCAAATTGGCATAGGGTAAATAAAATTAGAGAGATGAATCTGTGGCTCAAAGAGTGGCATGAGAGAAGTGAGTTCCAGTTTGTGGGGCACTGGCACAGTATTGGGAAAAATGGGGGCTGTACCGTTGGGACGGTCTACAGCTGCACTGGACTGGGAGCAGTGTTCTTGCGAACTGCATAACTAGGGGAGTAGAAAGGGTTTTAAACTAAATAGTGGGGGTAAGGGATAAAATGTGGAAAGATGTGGTATACCAAAGAGAAGAGATAAGATAAGAGAGGAAAATAGTAATATGGGAAATGAGGTTCGGAGAATGGCAGGAAGAGACAGAGAAAAAAACCTAAGAATACACCAAAAGTCAAGATTAGATGTTACAAAGATAACAAAAAGACAGAACTAAAGGTTCTGTATCTGAATGCGCATAGCATTCACACCAAGTTATCAAATTAATAGTGCACATTGAAGTAAATAAATATGATCTAATGCCATTATGCAGACCTGGCTGCAAGATGACAAGGGTTGAGTCCTGAATATTAAGGGGTATAAGACCTTCAAGAAGAATAGGAAGCTTAGGAAAGGTGGAGGGGTAGCACTGTAATCAACGATGGCATTGGTGGAATAGTTAGAGGTGACCTTGGTTCAGGAGATCAGGATGTAGAATCGGTTTGGATGGAGATGAGGAATATTAGGGTAAAGAAGTCACTAGTGGGAGTGGTCTACAAGCCCCCTAACTAACCACAATGTAAGACAAAGTATACAAGAAGAAATATTGGGTGTTTGTGATAAAGGGATGGAAATAATCATGGGTGACTTTAATCTACATATAAACTGGAAAGATCAGGTTGGCAGTAGTAGCCTGGATGAGGAGTTCATAGAATGCTTTTGAAATGGTTTTTTAGAGCAGCATGTTCTGGAACCAACCACAGAGCAGGTAGGCTAGGGCATAGATCAATAGGGAAACAGTGGCAGATATTTAAGAGGATTTTTCGGAATACTCAGAATGAGTTTATTCCTACTTTGAAAAAAAATCTAAAGGGAGGGCCTACCATCTGTGGTGAACTGAAGAAGTTTTGGAAATCATCAAACTTAAGGAAAAAGCAAATAACTGTGCAAAGATGAGTGACAGGGAAGATGATTGGTCAGAATATAAAGAACAGCAGAGAATGACTAAAAGGTTAATCAGGCAAAAGAATTAAAGTATGAGAGGAAGCCAGCTAGAAATGTAAACATGGATAGCAAAAGTTTCTACAAGTAATTAAAAAGGGTAAGTAAAGTGAGTGTCGGCCCTCCAGAGAGTGAGAATGGGGTGTTAATAGTAGATAAGGCATATGGTATGCTTGCCTTCATCGGCAGGGGTATTGAGTATAAAAGCTGGGAAGTCATGCTGCAGCTGTATAGAACCTTGGTTAGGCCACACTTGGAATATTGCTTGCAATTCTGGTCGCCACATTACCAGAAGGATATGGAGGCGTTGGAGAGGGTGCAGAGGAGGTTTACCAGGATGCTGCCTGGTCTGGAGGTTATTAGCTATGAGGAGAGGTTGGAGAAACTCGGATTGTTCTCACTAGAGTGACGGAGATTGAGGGGCGATTTGATAGAAGTTTACAAAATTATGAGTGGCATGGACAGAGTAGATAGTCAGAAGCTTTTTCCCAGGGTGGAAGAGTCAATTACTAGGGGACATAGATTTAAAGTGAGAGGAGAAAACTTTAGAGAAGATGTGTGGGGCAAGTTTTTTACGCAAAGGGTAGTGAGTGTCTGGAATTCGCTGCCAGAGGAGGTGGTGGAAGCAGGTACGATAGTGGTGTTTAAGAGGCAGCTTGACAAATACATGAATAGGATGAAAATAGAGGGATACGGACCCCGGAAGTGCAAAATGTTTTAGTTTGACAGGCAATATGATCGGCACAGGCTTGGAGGGCCGAAGTGCCTGTTCCTGTGCTGTACTTTTCTTTGTTCTTTGTTCTTTGTTCTCTATAATAAGGAAATGGTGGATGAAGTGAACAAATACTTTGCTTCTGTCTGCACTATAGAGGGTACAAAAGACATTCCAGTAATAGCAGTAAATCAGGAGGTGGAGGGGACAGAGGATTTTCATAAAATTACAATCACTAGGGAAGCGGTACTGAGCAAACTGATGGAGCTGCAGGCTGATAAGTCTCCGGGTCCAGATGGACTTCATCCTAGGGTCATAAAAGAGGTGGCTAATGAGGTAGTAGATGCATTGGTGTTAATTTTCCAATATTCCCTAGATTCCGGAAAGGTTCCATCAGATTGGAAAGTAGCAAATATAACCCCTCTATTCAAAAAGGGAGGGAGGCAGAAAACAGGAAACTATGGGCCAGTTAGCTTGATGCCTGTCATGGGGAAGGTGTTAGAGTCAATTATTAAAGAGGTTATAGCTGGGCACTTAGAAAAGTTCAAGGTAACTGGGAAGAGTCAGCATGGTTTTATGAAAGGGAAATCATGTTTAACCAATTTATTAGAGTTCTTTGAAGGAATAATATGTGCAGTGGATAGAGGGGAGTCTGTAGACATACTGTACTTGGATTTCCAGAAAGCATTTGATAAGGTGTCACAGCAAAGCTTATTGCGGAAAATAAAAACTCGTAGTTTAGGGAGTAACATATTAGCCTGGATAGAAGATTGGCTGGCTGGCAGAAAACAGAGAGTATGTATAAATGTGTCTGACAGCATCTGCGGAGAGGAATACAGTTAACGTTTCGAGTCCAAATGACTCTTCATCAGAAGAGTCATAAGTTCTGATGAAGAGTCATTCGGACTCGAAACATTAATTGTATTCCTCTCCGCAGATGCTGTCAGACCTGCTGAGTTTTTCCAGGTATTTTTGTTTTTGTTTTGGATTTCCAGCATCCGCAGTGTTTTGCTTTTATCTTAATGCATAAATGGTCTGATTAGCAGGATGTGACCAAGTGGAGTCCCACAGGGGTCTGTGCTGGGGCCTCAACTTTTTACAATTTACATCAATGACTTAGATGATTCAATGACTTGACAGGCAATATGATCGGCGCAGGCTTGGAGGGCCGAAGGGCCTGTTCCTGTGCTGTACTTTTCTTTGAGAGGAGCGAAGGCAAGGTAGCTAAATTTGCAGACGACACAAAGATGGGTTGAAAAATATGTTGTGAAGAAGACATAAGGAGTTTGCAGATGGATAAGTTGAGTGAGTGGGCAAAAGCCTGGCAGATCAAGTATAATGTGGAAAAATGTGAAATTGTTTACCCTGACAGGAAGAATAAAAAAGCAGATTATTTCTTAAATGGAGAATGACTGCAGAATTCCAAGGTGCAGAGGGATCTGGGTGTTTTTGTGCATAACTCACAAAAAGTTAGTATGCACATACAGCAAGTAATCAGGAAGGCTGATAGAATACTACCCTTTATTATGAGAGGAATTGAACAAAAAAGTAAGGATGTTGTACTTCAGTTGTACAGGGTATTGGTGAGACCACATCTTGAATACTGTGTGCAGTTTTGGCATCCTTATTTAAAGAAGGATGTAAATGTGTTGGAGGCAGTTCAGAGGAGGTTTACGAGATTGATACCTAGAATGAGTGGGTTGTCTTATGAGAATAGATTGGACCGGCTGGGCTAGTTTCCCTGGAGTCTAGAAGTGTGACATCATTGAGTCTAGTTGCAGTAACTAGAGTTCATCTATTGTGATGGTACCGAAACCAGATGGAACGCAAAGATTACGTGTGGACTATTGAAAGCAGACTCATATCCTATACCACGGTTGGAAGATTGCATTGAGAAAGTGATATAATCAAAATTTATCACAAAGATTGACTTCCTGAGAGGATATTGGCGAGTGCCATTAGCAGAGAGAGCAAAAGAGACATTGGCTTTTGTGATGCCAGATGGACTATATCAGTTTAAAGTCATGCCATTTGGTATCAAAAATGCACCAGCAACATTTCAAAGACCTGACAAAGTAATTGCAGGACTGAGCAATTGTGCTGTTTATATTAACAATGTGATAGTTTTCAGTCAAACGTAGGAGGAGCATTTACAACGTTTGGTAGAATTATTTAGTCGACTACAAGGAACTAATTTGGTGATGAACTAGGCTAAAAATGAATTTGCAAAAGCGCAAGTTACGTATCTAGGCCATACCGTTGGACATGGTAAAGTGGCTCCGAGAGATGCGAAAGTCAAGGCTATCATGGATTCCCCAGCGCCTACAACAAAATGAGAAGTTTTGAGATTTCTGGGCATCAGTGGGTTTTACCAGAAATTTGTACCAAATTTTAGCCAAGTGGTTGCTCCACTGACTGAACTATCAAAATAGAACAAGGAGTTTCAATGGACACCGGAGTGTCAGAAGTCATTCGATAGTTTGAAAACTGTATCAACACCAGTGTTGGCAGTACCCAATTATGCCAACCAATTTAAGTTGGCCATTGACACAAGTGATATAGGCGTTGGAGCCATATTGTTACAAGAAGATGAAACTGGAATTGAGAAACTGATAGGGCATTTTTCACAGGAGTTTAATGCACAACAGAGAAGATATTCAACAATCGAAAAGGAGACTCTGGGTCTGGTGTTAGCATTGCAGCATTTCGTGATTTACGTTACAAACAGTTCATCAGAAACAATTGTTTATAGAGACATTAATCTTTTAAAGTTTCTGGACAAATTTCAAGACCGAAGTGCAAGGCTATTCAGATGGAATTTATTACTGCGACCATTTAATCTACAGATTATACATGTGGCTGGGTGAGAAAATCTGATTGCAGATGCATTGTCGAGAGTTTAAAGCTCAGAGGGAAATTGGACATTTAAAACCTGGACACTGGACTGAAATGATTTCTGTTGATACCAAGGATTTGTATATATATTGTTATGTTAATGCATGCATCTGGTAATGTTATAGTGAGAGTATATAGATAAGTATAGGAGGTAGTGTAAGATGGGTTAAGAAAATGACGTTGTCTTTTTAAATTATGACGGTTCATTTTCTCATAAGGAGGGGGGTGGTGTCACAAAAGTGTGATGATTCTCATAATATTATTGTGATTTATTTTAAAAGTAAGTTAATAGTGAGGGTGTGTATGTGCATGTGTGTGTGTGATTTAATTGAATTGGAGACAGTTAGTCAGGAGGCTTTGACTCATCAAAAGAAGCTAAGTTTGAAATGCTAAATACTTAAATATGGCTGAAGTTTTAGAATGTGAAATGAGGAGAATTTGCATTTTTAGACAAATCAGGGTAGTTTGAATTTCAGAGATGGTAGGATGCTGCATCTAGCCAGAGAAGCTAGGCCAAGCTGTGTGTTTATTTTTCCCAAAGGTTATTGACGATATTAGCATCATGAATAGATTTACATTATGAGAAAAGTAAACTTCCAAAGACATAGAACCATAGAAAAGTTACAGCACAGAAGGAGGCCATTCGGCCCATCTTGTCCATGCCAGCCTGAGGACACCCAGGTGCCCTTTCTAATCCCACCTTCCTGCACCCGGCCCATAGCCCTGCAGCTTACAGAACTTAAAGTGCAGATCCAGGTACTTTTTAAAAGAGTTTAAAGTTTCTGCCTCTACCACCAACTTGGGCAGCAAATGCCAGACACCCACTACCCTCTGCGTAAAGAAGTTCTTCCTCATGTCCCCCCTGCACCTTCTGCCACTTATCTTGAATCTATGTCCCCTGGTTCTAGAATTCTCCACCAAGGGAAACAATTTTATCCTGTCCACTCTATCTATTCCCCTCATAATTTTGTACACCTCAATCAAGTCACCTCTCAGCCTTCTTTGTTCTAAGGAAAATAACCCCAACCTATCCAATCTCTCCTCGTAGCTACATATGGGAACAATGGAATTTGTATTAAAAGGGGGAAACATATATAAAAGAGAATGAGGCTGTGTGTCAGGGAAAGCTTTGTAAGATCTACCAGAAATGTGAAATGCCTCCAGTATTTGTGCATTAAGCTGCTGCCTACAGAAACTGAAACTGGGAAAAACCACTTTGAATTCTACTGTCCAGGGTATTGCATTGACTTGCCTGGATATGGTTTAAAGCTATTTTTTTTACCATTGTCTTAACGAGGATGTAACTGGAAGCCAGGTTAATTAAGGGTTTTAGGAGTTATTATTGTAGTAATTTGTAGACTTATGTATATGCTTAAAATCTTTTCTTTTGTCAATAAAGGTTTAATTTAATTTTCTAAGAAATCTCTAAAGTCTTGGTGGACTTGTTACTATTGAATTCAGAGCACACATCTCAAAATAAAATACAAATTGCAAAACAGTTGTGACCGTGTGATCAAGTTTCCCTCATGGATTTGATCCGCCTGGCACACATCATCTGTCACGTCATAACAACTGTGTAATATATAATGTGTATTATGTAAAATGTAATGTACATTGTGTGAAATATAACTCACTTAGCGAGTTAAGGGTGTTGTGTAACATATAGTGTGTAATATGGGTAGCAAGCTGGCTACAGAACAGAAGAGAGAGTTGAGCTTAAAGCCAGTTACTCAGACTGGCATATGGTAGAAAGTGCTGATCCCCAGGAATTAATGCTGGGACCACTGGAGTTTGCAATCTATATTAATAATTTGGACTCCAGAATCAGAAGTACAATTATGAAATTTGTAGGCGATACCCAGTTGAGGACAATACAGTAAAAGCAGAGGGGAGTGCCACAATATACAGGAAGACATAAATATGTAGATTGGGTGGATAATTAGCAAATAAACTTTCATCCAGATAAATGTAAGATGGTGTATTTTGGTAGGAGGGAAAAGACTGCCACACACTCCTTGGAAAATAAGAATGTGATTGAGGAAGGGCAGCAGAGGGTTCTAGGGATACAGATACACAAATCACTGTGCAGGGATCTGAGTTAGGGATGGGTAACAAATGGGGACATGGTGGTGCAGTGGTATTGACACTGGACTAGTAACCCAGAGGCCCAGGCTAATGCTCTGGGGACATGGGTTCAAATCCCACCACGGCAGCTGGTGGAAGTTAAATTAAATTATCAAACCTGGAATATAAAGCTAGTCTCAGTAATAGTGACTATGAAAGTATTATCTTATAAAAACCCATTTGGTTCACTAATCCCCTGTAGGGAAGGAAATCGGCTGTCCTTACCTGGTCTGGCCTACATGTGACTCCAGATCCAGAAAAATGTGACTGCCCTTTACATTATGTATATATTTCATTATATATATATATCATAATTATATATACATAATTATATACATAATTACATACGTGATAGAAATGTTCTCAGGTGCATCTATTTCAATGCCAGGAGTATTGTCGGAAAGGCAGATGAGCTTAGGGCGTGGATTGGCACGTGAGATTACGACATTATTGCTATTAGTGACACCTGGTTGCAGGAGGGGCAGGACTGGCAGCTCAATGTTCCGGGGTTCCGTTGTTTCAGACGTGATAGAGGGGGAGGGATGAAAGGGGGAGGAGTGGCATTACTAGTCAGGGAAAATATCACACATGTGCATAGACAGGACAGCCCAGAGGGCTCGTCTACAGAGACCATATGGGTGGAGCTGAGGAACGGGAAAGGTGTGACCACACTAATAGGGTTGTATTATAGACCGCCCAATAGTCAGAGAGAATTGGAGGAGCAAATCTGTAGAGAGATAGCAGACCAATGTAAGAAGCAGAAAGTTGTGATAGTAGGAGATTTTAACTTTCCACATATTGACTGGGACTCCCATACTGTAAAAGGGCTGGATGGCTTGGAGTTTGTCAAATGTGTTCAGGAAAGTTTTCTAAATCAATACATAGAGGTACCAACGAGAGAGGATGCAATACTTGACCTCTTATTAGGGAACCAGAAAGGTCAGGTGACAGAAGTATGTGTAGGCGAACATTTTGGGTCCAGTGACCACAATGTCATTAGTTTTAAGCCAATTATGGATAAGGATAGGTCTGGTCCTCGAGTTGAAATTCTAAATTGGAGAAAGGCCAATTTTGTGGAAATGAGAAAGGATCTAGGAAGAGTGGATTGGGATAAGTTGTTTTCTGGCAAGGATGTTTTCAGTAAGTGGAAGGCATTCAAAGACGAAATTTTGAGTGCAGAGTTTGCATGTTCCTGTCAGGATTAAAGGCAAAGTTAACAGGCATAGGGAACCTTGGTTTTCAAGGGATATTGGCGATCTGGTTAAGAAGAAGAGAGAGGTGTATAGCAGGTATAGGCAACAAGGAGCAAATGAGGTACTTGTAGAGTATAGAAAATGTAAGAAAATGCTAAAAAAAGGAAATCAGGAAGGCAAAAAGAAGACATGAGGTTGCTTTGGCAGATAATGTGAAGGTAAACCCGAAGGGTTTCTACAAGTATATTAAGAGTAAAAGGATAGTAAGGGACACAATTGGTCCCCTTGAACATCAGAGTGGTCGTCTATGTGTGGAGCCTCACGAGATGGGGGAGATCTTAAACAGTTTTTTTGCATCAGTATTTACTCAGGAAACTGGCATAGTGTATAAGGAAGGAAGGGAAACAAGCAGTAGTTTCATGGAACATATAGAGATTAAAGAGGAGGAGGTGCTTGCTGCCTTACACCGAATAAAGGTAGATAAATCCCCCGGGCCTGACATGATATTCCCTCGGACCTTGAGGGAGACTAGTGTAGAAATTGCAGGGGCCCTGGCAGAAATATTTAAAATTTCCTTAGCCACGGGTGAGGTGCCAGAGGATTGGAGGGTAGCTCATGTTGTTCCGTTGTTTAAAAAGGCTCCAAAAGTAAACCAGGTAATTACAGGCCAGTGAGCCTGACGTCAGTAGTAGGTAAATTATTGGAAGGTGTTCTGAGAGATCGGATATATAATTATTTGGACAGCCAAGGGCTGATTAAGGATAGTCAGCATGGTTTTGTGCGTGGTAGGTCGTGTTTAACGAACCTTGTAGAGTTTTTCGAGGAGGTTACCAAGAAAGTAGATGAAGGAAAGTCTGTGGATGTTGTCTACATGGACTTTAGTAAGGCCTTTGACAAGGTCCCACATAGGAGGTTAGTTCAGAAGGTTCAGACATTTGGTATCCATGGAGAGGTTGTAAACTGGATTCGAAATTGGCTGTGTGGGAGAAGACAGAGAGTGGTAGTGGATGATTGCTTCTCAGACTGGAGGTCTGTGACTAGTGGTGTGCCTCAGGGATCTGTGCTGGGACCATTGTTGTTTGTTGTCTATATCAATGATTTGGATGATAATGTGGTGAATTGGCTCAGCAAGTTTGCTGATGACACTAAGATTGGAGGCGTTGTGGACAGCGAGGAAGGCTTTCAAAGCTTGCAGAGAGATCTGGACCAACTGGAAAAATGGGCCAGAAAATGGCAGATGGAATTTAATGTGGAAAAGTGTGAGGTGTTACATTTTGGAAGGTCAAACCAAGGTAGGACATACACAGTAAATGGTAGGGCACTGAGGAGTGCGGAGGAACAAAGGGATCTGGGAGTTCAGATACATAATTCCCTGAAAGTGGCGTCACAGGTAGACAAGGTTGTAAAGAAAGCTTTTGGCATACTGGCCTTCATAAATCAAAGTATTGAGTATAGGAGTTGGGATGTTATGGTGAGGTTGTATAAGACATTGGTGAGGTCAACTTTGGAGTATTGTGTGCAGTTCTGGTCGCCTAACTACAGGAAGGATATCAGTAAGATTGAGATAGTGCAGAGAAGATTTACTAGGATGTTGCTGGGTCTTAAGGAGTTGAGTTACAGGGAAAGATTAAACAGGTTAGGACTTTATTCCTTGGAGCGTAGAAGAATGAGGGGAGATTTGATAGAAGTTTACAAAATTATGAGGGGTATAGACAGAATAAATGCGAGTAGGCTCTTTCCACTTAGATTAGGGGAGATAAACACGAGAGGACATGGCTTTAGGGTGAAAGGGGAAAGGTTTAGGGGGAACATTAGGGGGAACTTCTTCACTCAGAGAGTGGTGAGAGTGTGGAACGAGCTACCATCTGACGTGGTAAATGCGGGCTCACTCTTAAGTTTTAAGAATAAATTAGACAGATACATGGATGGGAGAGGTCTGGAGGGTTATGGACTAGCTGCAGGTCAATGGGACTAGCAGAATAATATTTTGGCACAGACTAGAAGGGCCGAATGGCCTGTTTTCTGTGCTGTAGTGTTCTATGGTTCTATTGTTCTATGCATGGCCTAGCAAGCCACTCAGTTCAAGGACAATTAGGGATGGGCAACAAATGCTGGCCTTGCCAGTGACACCCACAACCCATGAAAGAAGTTTTTAAAAAAGGTCATAAGAAAGTAAAGCTCTGGGGTTCATTTCTCAATAAAAGACGAGGGGTAGAATTGAAAAACAGAGACATGTTAAGCTCGTACAAAACTTTGGTTAGGCCACACTTGGAGTATTGTGAACATCACTAGTCTGTATATTATAAAAAGGAGATAGAGAGTCTGGAGAAGGTGAGAAAAAGGGTTTGCTCAAATGATACCACAGCTGGGTGTATATACTTATCAGGAAAGGTGGAACAAGCTGGGGTTCCTTTCTCAATAAAATAGAGAACCCTGAGGGCTGATCTGATAGAGATCTTCAATGTTTTGATAGGGTAAACGTGGAGAAAAAGCTTTCACTTTGGGAGAGTCCAAAATTAAAGGTCACTAATAAATCTAATAGGGAATTTAGTAAACACTTTGCCCAGAGAGTGGTTAGGATGTGACACATGATGCTACAGGGTGTAGTCAAGGCACGTGGTATTGATGCCACATAAAGTCATGAAGGAGGACGTGCAGATAGGGTTAAATAAAGAGGGATGCAAGGAGGCTCATGTGGAACAGAGCCATCAGTGTGGACCATTTGGGCCAAACATAATGCTGTAGATTCAATGTGGGAGGTATCACTAACAAGCGATGCATTGTATGTTAAGGTATCATGTAACATATAGAGCTGCCCATCAGGGTCCTGAATGTAGCCCGCGAGATATTTTGTTGACTGTTGCCCACTTGCAGCATTGCCAGATTCTGCTGGTTTCCATCCACGTAGCTTTGTTCCTACCAGTATTAAAGTGATACCCACACAAAGCAAGAGCACATGAAGTGAGGTGCGTGCTGATTGCACACAACAGTGACTATGAGATCTGTGCGCTCCCTCTTCATCCAAGCTAAACGCTGTACACGAGCAGACTTTCTCTGCTATGGGGCACATCAAACGCAAGAAGCTCAATAGCTTGGATGGAATGAAATCGGATGGAAACCTGATTGCTGAATTGTGAAGGGTCCGCACATCCCTGAACCCGAACCTAAGAAAGCTTATGGAGGACAGATCAAATCAGAAGTCGCACTGAGTATGATGTCAGTAAGGCAAGCATAAATATTCCTTTTGTTTTTACCACTTGAAGTTGATGACAGTTCTATTCCTATATGAATAATTAAGCATTTTTTATAACTCGTTATGAAATATTTGGCATGTATTAAATGTATTTAATCTTATTCACAGGGCCATGGTTAGTTCACATGCCCGATTTTAATCTTGCGGCCCACTGAGATGGACAGCCCTCAAGCGACACACTCACAAGTCTAGGTTGCCCATCACTGATGTCGAGGGCAATTTTCCCTAGGTTCCTTAGGCATTACAGGATCTCTGAAATATGGGACCTTAATCTAAAATGACAGTTTGGCCCACGTTTAGCACAAGAGGCCAATATCTTAGTGAAGGAGGCGAGGCCAGCATTGTAGGAACAGCTGCCTGCTGGGCTGGTTCCCAGTTAAATTGCCTGTTAGCTCTCAATGGGGCTGCACAGTATTTTGGTGGCGAGCACTTGTCCTTGTAAGCAGACCCGCACAGTGGAATTTACTGTAACTCCACCGTTTTTAGGGAACTTTCCCATTATATTCACCGCAGTAAGCTAACAAGGTCAAGTCGCCATTTTTTACTAACACCTGGCTAAAGAAGCCATTTTGTATTCTGTGCTTTGTAATCATTCACATGTAAGAAATCAAGTATTACTGTATAATTAGTAACCAGCCAGAAACAGATAATTAAGTAAGTAGTGAGCCTCAATGTATAATCGAAGAATAAGTAATTAACCAAGTAGCTATTAAAGCTGGATAATGTTAGATGTTTGCTGGTGTAAGCACTGTCCTTGACTGCCTGGGGTAGATGCAGGAGAATGCACGAAGGCTGGTCCAAATACAGATAAAGAGAGATCATGAACCATCTCATTGTCTCATTCTATGGAATAATGTGCATAAATGGCCAAGTGCAATAAAATTAACCCAGCAACAACAATGACCAATTGGCTAAATACAACTGGCCTGATTCAAGATGAGGTAATGCTAATTCCAGGGTTAAATGTGGGTTTCACAAACCACCTTCTTGCTTTCAAGTTGGACGATAGTCATGGAGGTACTGAGAGCTCCCCGGGGCAGGATTTTAGGGAAATCACTGTTGGTGAGGGAACCTGAGGAAAATTCACACTTCTACTTGGAAAGATCGTCCAATTGAAGTTATGCTAATGTGTTAAGGGTATCATATCACATGTCATGTGGAATGTACCAACTACATTTCCAATTCACACAATGGAATGTTCCTGCACCTCTATACTACTTGGTGCATTTTTTAAAACAGTATAAAATGTCTCCAAGGCACATTCAAACTACCCTGAAATGTCCACTGCCTCAGTGAATGATGCACTGCTTCACTGACCTTTGCCAACTTAATCTCGAACTCCAGCACAGATTCCATGTCGACTCGAGCAGTGGTGGTGTTAGCTCCCAGGTGGACTGCCACATCAATCATCAGCTGCAGCAGGGCATGGCGAGACTGGAAAAAGAGAGCCAGAGAGAATTGTTCGCACAAACCCACTTTGCACATTATTATCTACCACTTCCTGACAACATGGCTGCATAAACAGCAGGACCACACAGATCAAAGAGATTCTAGGTTTGAGTTCTAGTCTGTCTTAGCCAGGCTCATGCTAGGGGTGCTGCAGATCCTGAGGAAAATTGGTCCAATACTGTTCTGATATCTTGGTGGCCTCGTTCCTCCCTTTCACCGTAATCCCCTCCAGCGCTACAACCTTCTGAGATCTCTGTGTTCCTCCAATTCCGGCACTTCATTGGTGGCCGGGCCTTCAGCCACCTGGACTCAAATCCCCTCCCTCACCTTCTCAGCCTCTCAAACTCTCTCTCCTCTAACTCATTCCTTAAATCCTACTTCTTTGCCTGAGCTTTTGGCGGCTTGCCTGAAATAATGGTGCTCCCCAGAGTTGGATTTGGGGGGTAGCCCAAAGATGCTCTGGGGAATCCCTCTCGGAGGTTCCCAGGTAAAGGTCTGACAGTAATTGCCCAGAAGTGCACACTTCTTCTGGACAATTGCGCTGTGCTGGGAACCATCTGAAAATGCGGTTCAAACCACAAACTTCAGATGGTTCCGCTGGGGTCATACCAATAACTACCCAGAAAAAGTTAGAAGAATTAAAACCTCTTCTAACGTCTGAGTAACTATTGCAAAGACCCAGACCAACCACACGGGACTCCCCCACACTCCTGACACCCCCCCCCAACCTCCGCCATTCAATGAGATCATGGCTGATCTGATTGTGGTCTCAACTCCACATTCCTGCCTACCCCAGATAACCTTTCACCCCCTTGTTAGTCAATCTACCTCTGCCTTAAAAATATTCAATGACCCTGCCTCCACCACTCTCTGGGGAAGAGAGTTCCAAAGATTCACGGCCCTCAGGGAAAAATTTCTCCTCGTTTCTTTCTTAAATTGGGGACGTCTTGTTTTTAAACTGTGTCCCCTACTTCTAGTCTCTCCCACAAGGGGAAACATCATTTCAGCATCCAACCCGTCAAGTCTCCTCAGGATCTTATGTTTCAATAAGATCACCCCTCATTCTTCTAAACTCCAGTGGATACAGGCCCAGCCTGTCCAACCTTTCCTCAGTAAATTACCACCCCCATCCCAGGAATCAGTCGAGTGAACCTTCTCTGAACTGCTTCTAACACTTTTAGATCCTTTCTTAAATAAGGAGACCAAAACTGTACACAGTACTCTCAATGTGGTTACACCAACACCTTGTACAACTGTAGCAAAACTTCCCTACT
The DNA here is from genome assembly GCF_964194155.1 of Cetorhinus maximus. Taxonomy (NCBI): domain Eukaryota; kingdom Metazoa; phylum Chordata; class Chondrichthyes; order Lamniformes; family Cetorhinidae; genus Cetorhinus; species Cetorhinus maximus. The sequence continues at coordinate 27,509,491 of NC_135894.1, forward strand.
TTTATATTCCATCCCACTGCAATAAAAATATATATAAATACAAATACAATTGAGAACCAAGCTGAATACAGAAGGTTCAGAAGGGATGTGAAAAAGCAAATACAAGAAGCAAAGAGGGATTATGAAAAAAGACTGGCAGCTAACATCAAAGGAAATCCCAAAGTATTCTATAAGTGCATCAATAGTAAAAGGAGGAGTAGGGCCGATTAGGGACCAAAAAGGGGATTTACACATAGAGGCAAGAGGCATGGCTGAGGTGTTAAATGAATACTTTGCATCTGTCTTTACCTACGAGGTAGATGCTGCCCAGGCCATGGTGACAGAGGAAGAAACCTAGTCACTAGATGGGTTATAAATTGATAAGGAGAAGGTATTGGAGAAGCTGTCGGTACTTAATGTTGATAAGGCACCAGGACTGGATGAGATGCATCAAGGAAGTAAGAGTGGAAATTGCAGAGACACTGGCAATAATCTTTCAATGTTCCCTGTATTCGGGGGAGGTGCCGGAGGACTGAAGAATTGCAGACATTACCCCCTTGATCAAAAAAGATTGTCAAGATCTGCCCTGCAATTACAGACCAGTCAGTTTAACTTTGGTGGTGGGGAAACTTCTAGAAACTATTCTAGAATAGTTTATTCTAGAAATTATTCAGGATAGAATTAATAGTCACATGGAAAAACATGGATTGATTCGGAAGAGTCAGCATGGATTTGTTAAAGGAAAATTGTGTCTAACTAACTTGCTGGAGTTTTTTTGAGGTAGTAACAGAGATGGTCGATGAGGGTAAGGCCATTAGTGTGGTGTATATGGACTTCCAAAAGGCGTTTGATACAATGTTGTGTGACAAAATTGGCTGAGGGATAAGGAAACAGAGACTAATGGTTAATGGGTATTTTTCGGGCTGGAAGAAGTTTTTGTAGTGGAGTTCCCCAGGGGCCTGACACAAAACTTTGAAGAATTGTAAACTGTGAGGAGGACTGTGTAGAACTTCAAAAGGACATTACACATTGGTGCAGTGGGCAGATAGGTGGCAGATGAAGTTCAATGAGGAGAAGTGTGAGGATACACTTTGATACAAAGAACATGGAGAGACAGTATAAAATAAAGGATACTATTCTAAAGGGTGTGCAGGAGCAGAGAAACCTGGGTGTATATGTACATAAGTCATTAAAGGTGGCAGGACAGGTAGAGAGAGCTATTTCTAAAGCACACAGTATCCTAGGCTTCATTAATAGGAGCATAGAGTACAAGAGCAGGGAGTTTATGATGAACTTATGTAAGACACTAGTTAGACCTCAGCTGGGATATTGTATACAGTTCTGGGCGCCGCACTATAGGAAGGATGTGAACGCATTGGAGAGAGTGCAGAACAGATTTACGAGAATGGATTCAGGGATGAGACAAAAACAAAAATACCTGGAAAAACTCAGCAGGTCTGACAGCATCTGCGGAGAGGAACACAGTTAACATTTCGAGTCCATATGACTCTTCAACAGAACTAAGGAAAAATAGAAAGGAGGTGAAATGTAAGCTGGTTTAAGGGGTGGGGGGTGGGGGGGTGAGACAGGTAGAGCTGGATAGAGGGCCAGTGATAGTTGGAGATAGCCAAAAGATGTCATAGACAAAAGGACAAAGAGGTGTTGACAGTGGTGATATTATCTAAGGAATGTGCTAACTAAAGGTGGAAAGCAGGACAAGCAAGGTATAGATAGCCCTAGTGGGGGTGGGGTGGGGTGGGGGGAATTGAAATAGGCTAAAAGGTAGAGATAAAACAATGGATGGAAATACATTTAAAAATAATGGAAATATGCGGGAAAAGAAAAATATATATAAATTATTGGAAAAAGGAGGATCTGAAAGGAGGTAGGGATAGAGGAGAGAGTTCATGATCTAAAGTTGTTGAACTCAATATTCAGTCCAGAAGGCTGTAAAGTGCCTAGTCAGAAGATGAGGTGCTGTTCCTCCAGTTTGCGTTGAGCTTCACTGGAACATTGCAGCAGGCCAAGGATGGACATGTGGGCTTGAGAGCAGGGTGGAGTGTTGAAATGGCAAGCGACAGGGAGGTCTGGGTCATGCTTGCGGACAGACCGAAGGTGTTCCGCAAAGCGGTCACCCCGTCTGCGTTTGGTCTCTCCAATGTAAAGGAAACCGCATTGGGAGCAGCGAATGCAGTAGACTAAATTGAGGGAAGTGCAAGTGAAATGCTGCGACACTTGAAAGGAGTGTTTGTTCCAGTGAAGCTCAACGCAAACTGGAGGAACAGCAACTCATCTTCTGACTAGGTACTTTACAGCCTTCCAGACTGAATATTGAGTTTAACAACTTTAGATCATGAACTCTCTCCTCCATCCCCACCCCCTTTCCGATTCCCCTTTTTTCCAATAATTTATATAGATTTTTCTTTTCCCACCTATTTCCATTATTTTAAAATTTATTTCCATCCATTGTTTTATCTCTACCTTTTAGCCTATTTCGATCCCTTCCCCCCACCCCACCCCCACTAGGGCTATCTGTACCTTGCTTGTCCTGCTTTCTACCCTTAATGTCCCCATTAGCACATTCCTTAGATAATATCACCACCGCCAACACCCCTTTGTCCTTTTGTCTATGACATCTTTTGGTTATCTCCACCTATCACTGGCCCTCTATCCAGCTCTACCTGTCCCACCCCCCTTTAAACCAGCTTGTATTTCACCTCTTTTCTATTTTTCCTTAGTTCTGATGAAGAGTCATTCAGACTCGAAACGTTAACTGTGTTCCTCTCCGCAGATGCTGTCAGACCTGCTGAGTTTTTCCAGGTATTTTTGTTTTTATTCTAGATTTCCAGCATCCGCAGTATTTTGCTTTTATCTCAGGGATGAGACACTTCAGTTATGAGGAAAGATTGGAGAAGTTGGGACTGTATTCCTTGGAGAGAAGGCTAAGAGGAGTCTTGATAGAAGTTTTTAAAATCATGGGGGTCTGGACAGAGGAGATAGGGAGAAACTGTTCCTGCTCATAAATGGATCGAGAACCAGAGGGCACAGTTTTAAAGTGTTTCACAAAAGGAGCAAATGCAAGGTGAGAAAAAACTTTTTCACACAGCGAGTAGTTAGGTTTTGGAATGCACTGTCTGGAAGTGTGTGGAGGTAGGTTCAATTGAGGCATTCAAGAGGGTATTGGATGATTACTTAAATAGAAACAATGTGCAGAGTTATGGGGAAAAGGCAGGAAATTGGCACTAAGTTAAAATGCTCACAGAGCCGGTGCAGACACGATGGGCCAAATGGCTTCCTTCTGCACCATAACAATTCTGTGATTCTGTGAAACAACAACATTCCATTTGCCTTCCTAATCACTTGCTGCATCTGCATACTAACCTTTTCCGATTCATGTACCAGGACGCCCAGATCCCTCTGTACTTCAGAGTTCTGCAATCTCTCTCAATTTAAATAATATTCTGCTTTTCTATTCTTCCTGCTAAAGTGGGCAAGCTCACATTTTCTCACATTATACCCCAACTTTCAAATTTTTTGCCCACTCATTCAGAGGTGCTGTATAAAAAGGTCGTTGTTATGAAATTGAACTTAAAAACTCTGGTCATTTATGGGTTGACACCGGTAAAGATTGGCCTTGGAAGCTGTCATTAAAAACCCCACAAGTTCATGAATGCCTTTCATGGAAGGGAGCCTGCCATCCTTACCCAGTCTGGGGCCTACGTGTGACTCCATTGACTTTACATTGTTCAATACCTTCACTTCTGAGTAAATCGCTAAGCTTCTAAGATGGTGTGTTTCACGCTCGTAGAGCTCTCTGTGGGGACTTTCCTTTTAATTATTTGAACTGGCAGCTTTTGCCCCCACCCTGTGAATTTCCCTCCGTATTTTGAGCACTTCAGTAAGCTCACCCCTTAGCCTCCTCAACAATGGCTCAGTTGGTAGCACTTTCACCTCCGGGCCAGGTCAAGTCCCAATCCAGAGTCTTTAGCGCATAATCCAGGCTGAGACTCCAGTGCAGTACTGAAGGAGTGCTGCGCTGCCAGAGGCGCTGACTTTCCGATGAGATGTTAAACCGAGGCCCTGTCTGCCCTCAGGTGGGTCTAATAAGATTCCACGGCACTATATTGAAGGAGAGCAGGAGAGAGTTACCCTCAGTGTCCTGGCCAATATTCATCCCTCAGCCAATATTACAAGGGCAAGTTATTTGGTCATGGTCACATTGCTGTCTGTGGGAGCTTACCTTGTGCAAATTGGCTGCTGTGTTTCCGGTATTATAACACTTCAAAATGAGTGCAACACTCCTTCAAAATGACTAATTCATTGACAGCAAAGCACTTTGGGACACTCTGTGGTCATGAAAGGCATAATATAAATGTAAGTCTTTATTTCTTTTTTGCTTTAAATAGTTGAGATACCATAAACAATGCCACTCCTGTCTTGTGACTACATTTTTTCACATGGCTATGGACGAATGGATATATATGCAGATTTTGATTTACAAAGGAAATATTTGGGTTCATTCTGGATAGAGGGATGGATGCATATATTTTGATTTTAGAATTAATATTAAGGAGGATACTAACAAACTATCAGGTTGACAAAAGAGAGAACAGAATTTCAGAGGTAGCCATTCTTCCATGATATCCCATTGATTAGAATTTCAAAGTTAAAGATTAAAAAGAACATGCATTTATTTAGCACTATTCACATCCTCTGGACATCCCAAAGTTCCTCACAACCAATGAAATACTTTTGAAGTGTAGTCACTGGTGTGGTGGTGTAGGAAAAGCAGCAAACCAATTTGTGCACAGCAAGCTCCCACAAACAGCACAAGATAAACGACGGAATCATCTGTTTAAGGTGTTGATTCAGGGATAAGTATTGACCAGGATACCATCAGAACTCCCTTGCTCTTCTCCAAATAGTGCATGGGATCTTTTACATCCACCCGAGAGGGCCTTGGTTCAATGTCTCAGCTGAAAGACTGCAACTCTGGCAGTGCAGCACTCCCTCAGCACTGCACTGGAGTGTCAGCCTAGGATTTGTGCTCAAGTCTCTGGAGTTGAGCTTAAGTACACTTACCTCTGATTTAAATGTGCCTCAGCTAATACACGTTGTTCAAAAAAGGGTGTAAAGATAAACCCAGCACCTCCAGGCCAGGCAGTGGAGAGGAAACCTTTAGAAACGATAAACAAAATATGCTGGCCTAGCTAGCGACGCCCACATCCCATGAACGAATGAAAGCAGAGTAAGCTTATTCACAATTTAAGTGCAATGCAGAAATTTCAAAGTGCTGGAATTAGATGGCAGTTACAGCACAGAAATAGTCCCTTCAGCCCAACTGGTCTATGCCAAGTGTCTATCCCCCACACCAGCCTCCATTTCACCCCATCAATATATCCTTCTATTCCTTTCTCTTTCATGTGTTTATCTAGCTTCCCCTTAAAAGAGTCTATACTATTCGCCTCAGCCACTCCCTGTGGTACTGATTTTCACATTCTCACCACTCTGGGTAAAGAGGTTTCTCCTGAATCCCCTATCGGATTACTAGTGACAATTTATTGTCCCTAGTTCTTCAATCCCACAAATGGAAACATCTTCTCCAAGGGCAGAATTTCCCCCACTGGCAAGGGAAGCATTTGTTGCCCATACTTAATTGCCCTTTCAGAGGGCAGTTAAGAGTTAACCACATTGCTGTGGGTCTGGAGTCACATGTAGGACAGACCGGGTAAGGACGGCAGATTTCCTTCCCTAAAGGACATCAGTGAACCAGATGGATTTTTGCAACAGTTGATGATAGTTTCATGGTCACTATTACTGAGACTAGCTTTATATTCCAGATTTATTAACCAAATTTAAATTCCACCAGCTACCATGGTGGGATATAAACCCATGACCCCAGAGCATTAGCCTGGACCTCTAGATTACTAGTCCCTGCCTCTGTATTTGCTTAAACACTTTTTCAACTTTTTCAGTTCCAAAGAAAAGCCACCAATATGAAGTGTTAAATTTGTTTATCTCCCCAGTGATGCTGCCTGGCCTGCTGAGTATTTCCAGAATTTCTGTTTTTATTTCCGATTTCCAGCATCTACGGTATTTTGCTTTTGATAAAGGTAAGCCTTCTTACTGAGCTTTTACTGGCATATACAACATCATAATTACCACTTAACAACCTTTTTGGCCCTGAAAAGCTAATTTTAAAAGTGTGACATCTTATTCCCCCAGGAAAATAACATTTAAAAAATTGACAAATTTTTTAAAACAGTAATTGAAACGTGATTTATTTTCCCTGCTTTGCTGTCTGTCAGAAGTCTTCAATCTAATTGGCTGATCAGCCCACCTGCTGCCTACCCTGTTGCTGGACACCGCAGATCCCCAGAAGAAATTGCCAAGTTCAAAGTGATGTTGGAAAAAAGAATGTCTATGCTCTAGAGCCTACTAAAACCTTCTGTGCAACTTTTCTCGAGGTCAGTAGCGGGCACCATCCCTTTGTCACTGACAGCAAAATCCAGGCTCATATGTTTTCAGTTTCTAGATATTTTCCAGTTATATCTTTGAGTGAGGGTATCATTATCTTTCCTGCCACCAATATTAAGCTAATTTTTCCCTTGTTTTGTTCTATTTCCTTTGTTAGTTCCAGAAATCACATCAGCTTGTCAACCTCTTATTTATTATAGTGTTATGGTTTAACATCAATTACATTGTTAAACAGATGATGGGTAATGCAACACCTATAAATGGGGATAGCTGGGACACTGGTGGGGGAATAGTGTTGGCTATGAACTAAGTCAATAAACTCTCTCCAGCAAAAAAGGTGCCGTGCCTTAGTTTTAACTTCACAAACTGGTGTGAATCCAGTTAACGCAGCTGTCCAGCTGTTCTTTTCTTTTCCAATTTTTAAAGAAATAATTATAAGGGTGCTGCTGGTTATCTTTTCCCTAAAATTTTTAAATATGTGCGCATGCAATCCATCTGGACCAGGGCTTTCACTCTCTGCAAGTTTGACTAGTTCATTAATTGTTTCCCTCCCCACTTTCTATCTTAACTGCATTTATATCTTTTTGATCTCTTCTAATGTTTTGCCCACTTGGTTAGTCTCGCTGGTAAATACCACAGTAGTCATTCAATATTTGTGCTATTTTTCTGTCATTATCTGTGAGTTTATCTTTAGCTGTCCGATCCCGGTTCTGATTTTCTTTTATTATTTATGTGTCTTCAGAATACTTCACTGTTTATTTTTACATTCCTTCATAATTTAATTTTGCGATCTCTCTTTGCTTTCTTAATCGTTTTTATGAATTCTTTTCTAACCTTTTCATCTTCCCTTTTATCATCCTCCCCTTAAGTTAGTTAGAAGCAAGTTAACTCTCCATTCAATGACTTAACTCACAACATAAATTATTCTTTCAGTATGGCAGCAGAGACGAAGTGAGACTCACCCTTTGTGCCTCAGTGCTGTTAGTCAGGTAGTCTTCCTGAGATGGCAGAAACACCGATGCTTGATCCAGCTGTTTGTAAGTAATGAGACACAATGAATAAAGCTGGACTGCAGCACCTGTGTGATAAGCCGATGTGTTTAAAGACACCAATAGAGGCAGCTCTGGACATTCACAAACACAAAAATCATTGCAACATTTTAAATGCTGTTCCAATTAATTCCATAATGGTTAATGGGTATTGGGCGTAGCCTCACCTCACCAATAACACTCTGGTCTCTGAGTCAAAAGCAGACAATTTGTAAGATCCCACAAATAGTGAAGTGATAATGACCAGATAGTCTGACTTTCGGTGATATTGGTTCAGGATAAATAGGCTGTGTTTATTTGTGCCGCAACACTAGGGGGGGTGGGGGGGATCCTGCTGCACAAGCTCAGTTGCAGTCTCTGTCAGCATCAGAGCATCAGCTGGCAGCTTTAAAACAAACAAGTTGGCTTGGCCCAGACTAACAATGAGATTCAATTTACCCATATTTAGGTCTGTGCTGTGCTTAACCAATTGCAAGTTCTTGTATTTAGCCCACCTTTCATTTAATAACTGTAAAACATGCTTCTGATGATTCAGCGAATGGAGAAGATATAAAAATCAGGAAATTTCAGTAAATGAGATTCTCAATTTCTTATGTAGAGAATTGATTGTAATATTTAGATTAAAAACATTTTTGGTTAAAAAAAATTTTTTAAAAACATTTTGACTAAAATATTTAGGAAAAAATTCATTACCCAATGTGATATTCAAAACAATGACTCTGGGATTAAGAATCCCATCATATATCAACTGAGCTACCTGGGCTGTGCAGAAACTCCCTGCACTAAGCCTCAAAACACTGGATCTAGCATAAGGAGGGCTTTAACATCCATTTCAACGTCTATCTAGGTTGATCAATAAGTCAGTGATGCAGAAACTAGATGTGTAGATTAAGCCAGTTATAGTATCACTCAGAATACTTAAACAAGGTCCAAACTCCTGCTGCCAGCCAGAAAGGTGTCAGGAGCAGTTGCACATGTGCCAGCGGAGTGGGCCGAGTGCTCACGTGGATTATTACGGTGGGATAAATATTGGCAAGGATGCCGGGGATGACCTGCTCATCTTCAAAACAGCACCATGGAATCATTTACCTCCACGCAAGGGTAATCAGGGTCTCCGTTTAACATCTCATCTAAAAGACATTGTCTCTGACAAGGCAGCACTCCCTCAGATTTTATACTCAAATTTCTGGAGTGGGATTCAAATCCCCAACCTTCTGCCTCAGAGGCCAGGATGATGCCACTGAGCAACAGCTGACATTCAGGAGGCTGTGTTCTTCAGGAGCTTACAGACTCCTAGCTACCCATCTTCCCTGACCTCCACCTCATTCTAAATTCTAGGGTCAAACGCTATTTGAACAATAGGGAGGCCCAGTGTGCTACGTGTCCCATCTCCAAATGTGGCATCAGCATGGAAAAGGGGAAGAGGCAAAAGTGCCCCATTGCCTTGGCAATGCATAATAAAGCTCATCCCTGAGGAGAGAGAATCCCAGATACAAGTGGCACCTGAGAATCTCCTCACCACCCCCCAGCCCCACACTTCTCTCCCCCCAGCCCACTCTGCTCAGATTTCAACAATTCTGCACTCCAAGCATGTCCGAAATTTCTGAGTCTTTTCCCTTGATTCTGGAGTAACCACATGATGTAACTATTGCAATGGGAGCTTCTGGTGAGGGCATATTCACTGACCTTTAAGATGTGTTCATTGGAGTTTTTGTCATCAGTAGCAACAAAGAACCGAACAAGGATGTTATTACTGAATTTTCCTCGGAGGAGAGCCAATGTCTCCAGTAGGTTGAATTCCTCCTCCTTCCAGGTTCCCTCAGGCCCGTTGCTTGTCTCGAGCACTGGCCAGTGTAAATATGGCTGCTTCAGAAACTTGAGCAAGGGCTTGGCATCCTCCATTTCTATAGCACCTAGCAACAAAACAACACATGAATAACCATTTAGATGAACTAGCAAGATAAGAATTGCTCATGAAAGGTAGCGCAGGAACACTCAATCTGATTGGATGTATTTCTAGAGGTTTCATCACATGACCCCTGTTACAAAAACCAGACTTACCTCATTACCTCACTCTGGTCCACTCCTCCATCACCCCCTACACCTCAACTCCCTCCCACGGCACCTTCCCATGCAACCGCAGAAGATGCAACACCTGCCCCTTTACTTCCCCCCTCCTCACTGTCCAAGGGCCCAAACACTCCTTTCAAGTGAAGCAGCATTTCGCCTGTACTTCCCTCAATTTAGTCTAATGCATTCACTGCTCCCAATCCGGTTTCCTCTACATTGGACAGACCAAACGCAAACTGGGTGACCGCTTTGCAGAACACCTTCGGTCTGTCCGCAAGCATGACCCAGACCTCCCTGTCGCTTGCCATTTCAACACTCCACCCTGCTCTCATTCCCACATGTCCGTCCTTGGCTTGCTGCATTGTTCCAGGGAAGCTCAATGCAAACTGGGGGAACAGCACCTCATCTTCCGACTAGGCACTTTACAGCCTTTCGGACTGAATATAGAGTTCAACAATTTTACATCATGAACTCTCTCCTCCATCCCTACCCCCTTTCTGATTTTTCCCCTCGTTTTTGTTTTTTCCAATAATTTATATAGATTTTTCTTTTCCCACCTATTTCCATTATTTTTAAATGTATTTCCTTCCATTGTTTTATCTCTACCTTTTAGCCTTTTTCGATTCCTTCACCCCACCCCCACTAGGGCTATCTGTACCTTGCTTGTCCTTCTTTCTACCCTTAATTAGCACATTCCTTTAGATAATATCACCACCTTCAACACCTCTTTGTCCTTTTGTCTGTGACATCTTTTGGTTATCTCCACCTATCACTGGCCCTCTATCCAGCTCTCTTGTTCCAACCACCACCCCCCTCATAAACCAGCTTATATTTCACCCCTTTTCTATTTTTCCTTAGTTCTGTTGAAGAGTCATGTGGACTCGAAACGTTAACTGTGTTCCTCTCCGCAGATGCTGCCAGACCTGCTGAGTTTTTCCAGGTATTTTTGTTTTTGTTTTCGATTTCCAGCATCTGCAGTTTTTTGCTTTTTGCTTTTATCTTACCTCATCAGAGAGTGGGGTGGGGCAGGGAACTCTAAGTCCCAACAGTCCTTGGGAATTTCTACAGGGGTGCTTAAGTGGAGAGGGCTCACAAGAAGCCCTGGGGCTTGAAGAAGGCAGCAGAAGGTTGGTGACTCCATGCTGTGGGCCACTGGGGCAAAGGTAAGCCCCTTTGGAGCAGTGGTGTTTTGCTTGGCACGGCCGAAGAAAGTTGTGTGTGAGAGTTGGTGCTGGAGTGCAGACTCTGGAATCCCGGTGGACGGAATCTCAGGAGACGAGATCGAAACCCTACAAGGTTACCGCCATTGAGGCTGTCTGAACTGGAGCGACTTGTGGAGAGGATTCCAAGGCGAGATTTTCAAAGGTGAAGACTGGGATCCATCATGAGGGAGAGACAGAGTTTCACTGATATTGGTTGACTCAGTGTTTACTCGTGCCCGAGTGGATTGTTGAGAAATCTGTGGACTCTGTCTTAGTCGCATCTGCCATTTAGTGTGCTATGTGGAGTGTTCAACCACAGTTTGCCTGTTAATTCATATGTACCTCATATTAACCCTGAATGTTAAATATTGTAAATTGTTTTATCTTTCTGACCTTGTATTGTAAAGCTTATGGCCTGAACTTTTAGGTCGGTGGGCAGGCGCAATTGGCAGGCCCAGGATCGGCCAGGGAATGGACCACAATCAGCCCCCGGCCATGATTTCACGCTGGCTGGCAAATTAACAGCCAGCCAGCATGATATGCGCGTTGAGAAGCTCAGCATTGCTGGGGTGGGGGCAGGAAGAGAGTGAGCGCTGACATCAACTCGGGCACAGGCCAGCGTTGAGAGAAAGCTCCCTGAAGACAGAGAGCTGCCTCAGGGAGCTGAAAATCTGAAAAATCAAAAATAAAAGTTTCAGGAACTGTAAGAAAATGCCCATGCATCATAATCAGTCACCTGAAAACTTAGCTACGAAAATGCTGCCCACAGAAATGTATTTATACTTTATTACATCATGGAAGCCTCATCACACCCGCAGATAAAGTTTCATGAAAAATACAAAGGCCGCCTGGCTGATTTGCCTGTCCGCTAACCGTAAGGTTGGACAGACCACAAAAAAATCAGAGTCAATTGCTCCGTTAATGGGCTTAACTGTTCTCTTAATTGTCAGCGGGCGAGCTTCCGAAATATCGCGCGAGCACAGGATGATGTCGGAACGCTCGCCTGGCGCCATCTCGTGCGATTTCACACTGGACGGGGTCGAGCAGGCACATGCCCTGACCCCGCCCAGCTAAAAATTCTGCCCTCTGTTTTGTTGTTCAGAACCCATGGAGTCTCGTGTCTTCGTTCTCTTAGCCAGTGTCTTAAATTTCAAACTTTGTCTTTAAACAAAAAGTTACTGGTCCCTGACCGGATCATATCAAAAACTTGAGGGCCCAGTCCAGGGTCATAACACCTCCTGCCTCAAACTGCCCTGCCCCCACACTCCTGCCATTGGTCACCTAACACCCGCATCATCACAAATCTCTATTTTCCTTCACGAATTGGAATAGGAACAGATCTTTTTGTTTCCTGATTAGACAACTCTTAACTGTCAAACAGGCTTTAACTCCCAAACCCAGGATTTTATGGATAATAAACAAAGTATTCCAAGAAATTGAAAAAAGACACAGTTGTTTAAGATGATGAAAGGATTTGCTGGGGTAGAGAGGGAGAAATAACTTTCTCTCACGGGCAGGGGGAAATTGAGAACAAGTGGGCAGAGTATTAAAATTCGAGCGAGGACATTCAGGGGTGTTGTCAGGAAGCATTTCTTCACACAAAGAGCAGAGGAAATCTGGAACTCTCTCCCTCGATAAGCTGTTGCGGTTGGGGGAGGGTCAAACGAAAATGTCAAAGCTTAGATTGATAAAATTTTAGTTTGGCAAGGGTGCTAAAGATTAGAGAAGCAAGGTAGGTAGATAGAGTTAAGATGCAGATCAAGCATGATCCACCTGCGTGAAGGGACAGGCTTGAGGGGCTGAACGGCCTATTCTTATTTCTTTGTTCTTCCTATGTACACAGTGTAATGTAAAAGGGGATTGGAGTAGGGCAAATAGAGAAACAAAAGATGTGTCCACAGGTGTGCACTCCACTGCAGCCACTTCTGGGCACCACACTTTAGGAAGGATGTGAAGGCATTAGAGAAGATGCAGAAAATATTCATGAGAATGGTTCCAGGGATGGGGAACTTCAGTTACATGGACATTGGAGAAGCCTGGATTGCTTTCCTTAGAGAAGAGAAGGTTAAGAGGATATTTGATGGAGCTGTTCAAAATCTTGCGGGGTCTGGACAGAGTAAATAGGGAGAAACTGTTCCCGTTGGTGGAAGGATCAAAAACCATAGGAGACAGATTTAAGGTGATTGGTAAAAGAAGCAATGGCGACATGGGGAAAAACTTTTTCATGCAGCAACTGGATAGGATTTGGATGCACTGCTTGAGAGTGTGGAGGAGACAGGGTCAATTGAGTGGTTAGGATCTGGATGCACCATCTGAGAGTGTGGTAGAGGCAGGGTCGATCGAGTGGTTAGGATCTGGAATGCACTGCCTGAGAGTGTGGAGGAGACAGGGTCGATTGAGTGGTTAGGGTCTGGAATGCACTGTCTGAAAGTGTGGTGGAGGTAGGGTCAATTGAGGTTTTCTAGAGGGAATTGGATTATCATCTGGGAAGGAAGAATGTGCAGGGTTATGGGGAGAAGGAGGGGAATTGCATTGGATGCATTGCTCATTCAGAGATGTGGCATAGACATGATGGGCAGAATGGTTTCCTTCTGTGCTGTAACAATCCTGTGGCTGCTACCATTTACTCAGAAATCACAACAGGTCCATGGAAAGTACCCACTGTTGGAGAGAAAGGGAGCAGTGGGTGTGGTGTAAAGTTGTTGAGTTTAATGTTGATGGATGATTGTAAAACTAATTAAAAGATGAGATGCTGTTTCTGAAGCTGGCATTCAGCCTGATTGGAACAGTATAGGAGGCCAAAGGCAGAAAGGTTAGACTTAGACTGGGGTCCAGAATCAAATTAGCACCCTGGTCTTGGACCTCAACTAGTTACAGTTTCTGTCAACTGCTTCAAATGAATGGACTGAATGCATGGTTGCTAAATTTGCTGATGACACAAAGATAGTTAGGAAAATAAGTTGTGAGGAGGATGCAAGGAGTCTGCAAAGGGGCACACATAGGTTAAGTGAGCGGGCAAAAATTTGGCCAATTGAGTATGATGTGGGAAAATGTGAACTTGTCCACTTTGGCAGGAAGAATAGAAAAGCAGCAAATTATTTAAATGGGGAGAGATTGCAGAACTCTGCAGTACAAAGGGATCTGGGAGCCTTGGTACATGAATCAGGAAAAGTTAGTATGCAGGAACAGCAAGTGATTAGGAAGGCAAACGGAATGTTGTTGTTTATTGCAAGGGGAATGGAATATAAAAGTAGAGATGTTTTGCCACAGTTGTATAGGGTGTTGGTGAGACCACATCTAGAGCACTGTTAGAAGCAGTTCAGAGAAGGTTCACTCAACTGATACCTGGGTTGGGGGGGTTATCTTATAAGGAAATGTCAGACAGATTGGGCCTGTATCTATTGGAGTTTAGAAGAATGGTGATCTTATTGAAATATGTAAGATCCTGAGGGAATGTGACAGGGTGGATGCTGAAAGGATGTTTCCCCTTGTGGGCAAGACTAGAACTAGGGGGCACAGTTTAAAAATAAGGGTCTCCCATTTAAGACGGAGATAAGAAGAAATTTTTTTCTCTCAGAGGGAACTCTTTGGAACTCTCTCCCCCAGGGAGTGGTGGAGGCAGGGTCATGGAATATTTTTAAGGCAGAGGTAGATTATTGACTAAAAGGGGAGTCAAGGTTATTTGGGGTAGGCAGAATGTGGAGTAGGGGACACAGTTAGATCAGCCATGATTTTATTGAATGATAAAGCAGGCTCAAGGGGCTGAATGGCCTACTCCTGCTCAATATTCATATGTTGTGCGTGCGTGTGTGTGTAATTCCCACCTTCTTCTACAAGATAAATCATCCTTGTCAGGGAAACTCAAGTTATACAATTAACAGTACTCCCACACATATGATCACAAGGTCAAGCAATTGCTTCAGAATGGCTGGGGTCATCAAGGTTATGGGAGCTGTCCATTATACCCATGTACACTCACGAAGCACTCTTCAGGATAAGGAGGCCACTTGAGCAAGCTGTCCGGATGCCTGGTGTCTGGTGCCTTGCAGTATGTGCCCAGCATCATTTATTCCTTCATGGGATGTGATTGCCAGCAAGGCCAGCATTTGTTGCCCATCCCTAACTGAGTGTCTTGCTCGGCCATTTCAGATTCAATTACGTTAGGTTAGGTCAGACTGGGTGAGGTCGGCAGGTTTCCTTCCTAAAGGCCATCAGTGAACCAGGTGGGTTATTACAACGATCCAGTAGTTTCATAGTCACTTACTGGGACTGGCTTTACATTCCAAATTTATTAACAGAATTTAAATTCCACCAGCTGCCATGGTGGGATTTGAACCCATGTCCCCAGACCATTTGCCTGGGCCTCTGGATTACTAGTCCAGTGACAATACCACTGCGCCATCACCATAGTGTGCCTCATTGCTTTATAATGAGGAGAGGAGGGAGGTAGTTCGGGTACAGAGTAGACACGTTCCCATGAGGGGGAAAGGAAGGACACCCAAAGCTACAGGTCTAGGTCACTACAGATCGACGTGTTAAGTTCCAATAGTTATTTAGGAATGCAGACCAAAACCAGACTCCTACAGACAGTTTTATTGCTTGTCATAGAACTCTCCACAGAGCCAACTAGGCTCAGCTGTTATCCCTTTTGTTTACTTAGTTAAACAACCTAATAATTAGCAATTGAACATCTTTCTGTTCTGTTCTGTTGAAGGGTCATGAGGACTCGAAACGTCAACTGTTTTTTTCTCCACCGATGCTGCCAGACCTGCTGAGTTTTTCCAGGTAATTCTGTTTTTGTTTTTGTTTTTGTTTTGGATTTCCAGCATCCGCAGTAGCTTTTAGCTTTTTGTTTTTATCTTTCTGTTCTGTTCTGTTGAAGGGTCATGTGGACTCGAAACATCGACTCTTTTCTTCTCCACCGATGCTGCCAGACCTGCTGAGTTTTTCCAGGTAATTCTGTTTTTGTTTTGGATTTCCAGCATCCGCAGTAGTTTTTTGTTTTTATAACTGAACATCTTTAACTGTTCCCTTCCCTAACAGATTCCCCTTGTCTTAAAAAGAAAGTAACCTTTAAGTTTATATGATCACACGAACAAAGCTAATAACAAATATCCATATATATCTTTTCCTTCAATAAATTGACCTTATTCCCCTCCTTACAAAAAAACACATGTATAGATATGTCCACACAAAAGTAGTATATTTCTTGAAAAAGACATCCCTCTTTGAGGATCTTGAGTAACTTCTTGGAGCTCGCTCCTCTTGTGGTGAAGCTGTCAGATAATTGGTAGCTGCTATCAATCCATTTGATCTTGGCAATCTCCTTATTCTCCATTTAAGCTTGCAATGTCAATTCGCAACCTCTTCTCATTAATGTACTTCGTAGAGTGAACATTTTCCCCCAAAGTGACTTATTATCTATAAAAGATTTGATAGGTACCGTTCCTGAATACCCTTTTCCATTTAAAACTTCAGCCAGTATCTTTGATATAAAGAATGCCATATCTATCACCTCAACAAGGGCGAGAGCCTCTGCTGCCGACGTACTTTTTACAAATCTTCGTATCTTTTTAGATTCCCATGCCAAAGAGCAGCATTTTCCTTCTTCCCCCATGAGAAATATTACAAATCCTCCCACACTCAAAAATCCATCACATTGATTTGCACAAGACGCATCACTGAACACAGTTTCATTTTTCTAAGATCACCCAAAGATGGGAATTTCAAAACACGATGCTCCATTTTGAATTTTGTCAATGTTTTGTTTGCCTGAATGATTTCTTCAGCCTCGGGATTGTTCATTTTAGTGCTCAATTCCAAAACGTCAAAACTGACATCCAGCCTTGTTTGTTTGCCTAGCCAATTGAGTTGCCCAATTAGACTTCGGAGTACCTCTTTTTCTGTTTCAGAAGCCACTGCATCTTTCTGGGAGGCCCTACCACAACTAATTGCAATGGGATTGACGTTCTCTAAATAGGATTGCTGATGTAAATGGACATGTGATCCGCTCTGCCTGATTTCCGATCCAATGTACTTAAACACACCAGAAGCCTGACTTCCAATTTTAAACTCCGTTCTGAGCCCATTAAAGACAACTGTTTCAAATTCACTACTGCCACCCCACAAAAAAATCATCTACATGCATCATAAAGATGCCTGCAAGTTTCCCTCCATGGTGCCAATGAAATATTGCCGGGTCTGCTTCCAACTGAAGACAGCCCAACTTTAACAAAACTGACCTCACTGAGAAATACCAAACTCTGGAGGCATCATTTAAACCATATAGGCATTTATTTAGCTTCCAGAGAGTCCCTTCTGTGTTTGATGCCTCTTTTGGTGGATGGAGAAAAACTTCCCTTTGAAGTTGGTGTCCCTGCAAAAAAGCAGCTTTAATATCAATGGACTAACATTCCCAAACATTTGTAGCTAATAGAGCTAAAAAGATCTTCAGCATAACTTTCCCTGCTGTAGGTGAATCTATTCTTATATCCTGATCACCCAATTTTTCTTCAAACCCTCGTGCCGCTAGCCTGGCTTTAGCTTTACAAGTCCCATCAGGAAGCACCTTTTCCATGCATATCCATCTATGAGACAGAGCTGGTTGTTCCCTACCTGGGACCTCTGTGTATACTCCAAATTCTTTCCAACCATATAGTTCTTGCTGTTTGGCATCCTTTATTAATTTATCATCTAATTTGTTTGAAGCTATTAAGACTTCTCATGGTCTTCTGCTTCTTGTAGTGTCACCAGTCTGTACCATATTCCTTGACCTTGTTAAGCCATGCCTTCTATCCTGCCTTCTATCACACTCCGGACTGTTACTGTTTGATCTCCCTCTCCCATTTATAGATGTTCTTTCAACAATTCGCGATCTCTTCCAAGAGGCACGTTCACTCCCAGACCCACTGTCTGAACTGATACTGCATTTCTGTGCCTTCCATTTTTGTACTTCATGCTCCCAATCCATATGCCTGACCTCCTGTCCTTTATCTCGTACATTTAATCAGTTTTTATACTTTCCAGTGGCCTTCCCTGCTCTACCTACAATCGTCGCTTCCCACCAACGACTGGCCCCTTCTGGCAAGTATGTAACTTTAATGCCAGCTTTCAGCAGTTGTCCTCTGGTACAAATCACCTCATCTTCTTCGTCCAAATTACCGTCTCTATCTTCAGATACCCTGTCAACTTCAGCTACCTGGTCCTCACAATCATGTAACATATAGGTATGAGAAGTACATGATTCCTTGTCCCTTCCTACACTTCCTGAACCCGTAAATTTGTAATCTGCACCAACTAACCTTGAAGAGTGTACTCAAGTCACCTGGTTCCCATGTTATAAAATGACGGTTTCCCGGGCCTTTCCACTCATGAAGTCCTTCTCGTTTATATATACCAAGGGTTGCATTTTCTGCTCGGCGAGCGGGAGGTGGGGCCCGCTCGCCGACGGGTAAAATGACGTGGGGTGACGTCGGGTGGAACTCCCGATGTCACCCCGCGCCATTTACATTTTCAGGTCGGCGGGGGTACAGCCGAGTTGGATGCGCGCCCGCTGACCTGTCAACAGCCTGTTAAGGCCATTAAAAAAGTAATTGAAGCCATTATTGCCTTAGGGTTGGCGGGCAGGCCAGGAGCCCTGGTGGGCTTCTGAAAAAGCACGAAACCTCATCCACGGACGGGATGAGGTTTCATGAGGGATTTTAAAATTTCAGAGTGTGTTAAAATAAAAGTTATGGACATGTCCCAATTCATGTGACAGTGTCACATGAGGGGACATGGCAGTGAAATTTTTCCCTCATCTTTATTTGGAGCTTCAAGTCTGAGCCGATCTCCCTGAGGCAGCACTTTGCCTCAGGGAGATCTGTGCACTCTTATGTGCACATGCGCTGACCTGGAGGGGCGCTGATCGGGAACCCGCCCTCCTGTGCCCACTCCCACACATCCCCTCCGACGGGGGGAAATATGTTGCCCCAAGTTTCCCTGATTGAAAATAATTTCCAATGGACATACATTGTGTCTTAGAGCTCGCCGAATACTTTCTGAAACTTCGGTTTTAAGTAACGCTCTTCTACCTGCATGTAGTGTGTTTAAATGCTCAGAAAAGATAGAGCTAATCGTAGTTCCATCCCAAGCTGGGGGTAATCACACAGGACTGAAGGAATTTTTGGGTTTCTACCAAAAACCAACTGATATGGATTATAGCCCCCAACCATCTGCAGTGAATTCAGCCCATGCTAGAGCTGATGTTAATTCACAGCTTGGTCTATCCATCAATATTTTACGAAGCATCTCATCTATAACCGCGTGATTCCTTTCACACACTCCGTTACTAAAGGGGCTTTTTGCTGCGGTATTCATAACTATTATATTCATGTTTATGCACATAACCCGTCGTTAGCAAATTCGCCCCCATTATCAGTGAGGAATTTCACTGACAGTCCCAATCCAGTCCCTATCCACTTCTCCATTATCTGATCCACAACTATTATCTTTTCTTTACTGTATACGATTGTTGGCTGGTTAAACCTTGTTGCCAAATCTACGAAATGCAAATTAAAAATGTTCTTTTCTTTATCCCACATTTTTAAATCCATCGCCACTTCATTGAAATCCATCACTAAAGGTTGACTCACTATCGGTCGTGATGGTGTCCTTCTGTATTTCTTACATATATCACATCTATCGCTTATCTCCTCTAAGTTTAGAGTACTCTCCATCCCTTAACAAAATTTTTAATCATTGAGAAGAAGGTTGGGCAAACTGCCGATGCAGTTTTAACACAATTTGCTTTTCGTCTTCCAAATTCCTACCCCCTGACACTAATAACACTTCTTTCTTTCATCTCCTTTGTAGAAAAGTTAGGTTTCATTAAGGAATACAGTCGTGTCCAGATTGCATAAATTGTAAATCCACAGGTTTTCCAAATACAATGACCTTGTTATTTTCCACGTCCAGCTTCATTTGCGCTTTCTTCATCAATGGTCTGCTCAGCAGTAATGGTATTTTGCTAGACACTACATCTGTGCTGATAAAATGATTGACTCCAGCTGTTTTACAGGGAATCGCTACCCTTTTTAAAGATTTTAGGGTATTATCATCTCCAAATCTAAAATTGGTGGAACTCTCAAATTCTTTAACCTTATTCCGGTCCTTGTCATTTAAGGAGTCCAGGTAGCATTTTAACCAGTCTTTTCCACAGACTGCAGACGTGCATCCGCTATCTAGCACTGCACAGTTGAAGGACTCTGCGACCAAGGCATTCATCACCGGGCTGAAACTTCTTGTAACTAATACAACGCCCTCCCTTTGGACAATATTTCCATCTTCTGCTTCTGAGTCTTCTGTCTCATGTTTAATTTCGAATGCCTTATATCATTTTGGATGGTTCATTGCATAATGGTATTTTGAATCGTATTTAAACACTGATTGACCCAAACCCTGGGCATTTCTGGGGTTCATTCTTTTGTCGTAAATCCCCAATTCTTTTCTCCTGCCATAATTGTCCAAGGCGTTTGTCCCCATTGTTTCTAGTTACAAATCTCCTTTCATGCTGATGCTTGTGCCTAAACGATCTCGCCGTCCCATTAACATTGTATCCTCCATTTCCTGTCTTACCGCCGAATGGCTCATTTGTGCCATGAACGCTGCCGGAAAGGAATGTTTTCCGAGGAATTTCTTTAGAGCTTCTGACATCTGTTCTAGCAGTGTCTCTCTGCAAACTTAGCTCCTGTTAGAACTAGAAGCCTGTCCATATTCTTAAACGTGAGCACTGACTGGGGAATTTCTAGACGGAACTTTTTCAACCTTGCAATATAGTCGACTGAATTCCATTATCTAATCCTCTATGGAACTTTATTCCAACTTTCTAAATTTGTCAAAATTGGACCATGCTTCATGAGCACTTAAGATCTATCAAAAAGGTTATTTATTATCCATAAAATCTAATAAAATTTCCAAACCTTCATCTGTGTCCAAATGCTCAAGCTCCAACTCCAAAAATACTTTGCATCTTATTTTGCTTTCGTCCTGTAGTGATAGTGCCAAAGCCATCCCCCTGTTATTTCTTTGGCAAGGACATACCCCATGTCCACATGGTTACTTCATTTTTCCATTGATCATTTGGTTGACACTCAGAAAACATCGCTGGGTAATCAAATCCCGACACTCTACATTTTGATTCAGCCAATTTTTTGTTTTTTTTTGAGTGACTCAAAACCACTCTGCTCATAAGGTTAATACCAAATACTGTCTTTTGCCCAAAGAGATCTTAGTTTCCAATCTTCTCACTTACAAGCAGGAACTATCCTCTGCTCCCACTGTTAAGCTCCAATAGTTGTTTAGAAATGAAGACCAAAACCAAGACAGACTCCTTCAGACAGAGTTTTATGCTAAGCTATAAAACTCTCCACAGGCCACACTAGTCTCAGCTTTTATACAACCAAATGTGTACTTAAACAACCTAATAATTAGCAATTGAACTTCTTTAACTGTTTCCTTCCCTAACATGAGGTTCATGTGAGACAGAAAAGAGGAGCTTATGAGAAATGTAAGGTGCTCAGTCAGGAAACCTGAGCACAATATACAAAGTCCTATTGAGATCCAAAATCGGGAATAAGAGAGGCAAAGAGGGAGCATGAGAATAAATTAGCCAGTAATATAAAAGTCTTTCATAAATAGTAAAAAGTCAATAAAGAGTCAAATAGTCAAAGGAAGGCTGTGGCTGACTAGGGGTTAAAATGCAGATCTCCTTCTGCAGGCGGTGACATGGCTGAGGGTTCTAAACGAGCACCTATCTTCACAAGAGTCTTCACTCCTGCCAACGTAGCAGTAAAGGAGGAAGTAGAAAGGATATTAATGGGGATCAACATGGATTTTCAAAAAAAGGGAGGTACTTAAAAGGCTGATAGTCCTCAAGCAGACAAGTCAGCCGGTCATATGCATCCTCAGTTACTGAGGGAAGTAAGGGTGGGAATTGCAGAGTCTCTGACCACAATCTTCCAATCCTCCTTCGATATGGGAGTGGAGAATTGTAAATGTCACACACCCCTGTTTAAAAAGGAGAGAGAGAGATAAACCCAGCAATCAGAGGCCAGTCAGCCTCATGTCAGTGGCAAGGAAACACTTGGAGGCAACTGCCTGGATTTTCACCATGACAGGGAGGCTCTCCTGGAAAATCCTGGAAACGGGACAAAATTTCGAAGCCCCACTGCCAAACCCAGCATTTCCCATCTTCGTGGGGGCGGGACTCGAGTCGGGCCGGGCTTCACGCATGAGCCATTCATGGAGGCAGGGGCCATTAAAATCACCAGCCACCTCCACTGACTCACAGCTTTTGAACCCCAGTTGCATGGATCAGAGTGTGCAGGGCGGAGCAGGCCAGGGAAGAGGAGGTCTGAATGTGGATTCTTCGGATAGCTAGGGTTCCCCTTAGGAGATGTAAGGCACCCTTTGGATAGGATCCTGGGACAGGTTTGGGAGAGGTAAGACACCTTTGGGATTGTTAGAATTAAACATGATTACGCACTTGTTACACACAAACTCACTGGAACTGTCAGGCTTTCCAGGAACTGTCAAGCTGTCAAGGAAATGTCAAGGGATACCAGGTGTGTTGACATGGAGAAGGTAAGGGCAAGGAAGGGTGGTGAGCAGGGGGTTATGGGGTGGCAAGAATTGGCATTGTTGGCATGGGGGTATGAGTTCGCTGAGTTCTCCCAACTCTGTGAACATTCTTCAAGGGAGGCAATGGTGCAGTGGTGTTGTCACTGGGTAATGAGATCCAGGGTAATGCTCTGGGGACCTGGGTTTGAATCCTGCCATCGCAGATGGTAGAATTTGAATTCAATAAAAAATCTGGAAATAAAAGTCCAATGATGACCATGAAACCATTGTCGATTGTTGTAAAAACCCATTTGGTTCAGTAAAGCTCTTTAGGGAAGGAAATCTGTCGTCCTTACCTGCTCTTGTCTACATGTGACTCCAGACTCACAGCAATGTGGTTGACTCTGAAATGACCGAGCAAGCCACTCAGTTGTAACAAACTGCTACAAAGACACAAAAAAGGAATGAAACCGGACGGACCACCCAGCATCGACCTAGGCACCAGAAATGACAACAGCAACCACAGTCCTGTCAACCCTGCAAAGTCCTCCCTACTAACATCTGGGGGCTAGTGCCAAAATTGGGAGAGCTGACTAGTCAAGCAACAGCCTGACATAGTCATCCTCACAGAATCGTGCCTTACAGATAATGTCCCAGACAACACCATCACTATCCCTGAGTATGTCCTGTCCCACCGGCAGGACAGACCCAGCAGAGGTGCCGGCACAGTGGTATATAGTCAGAAGGGAGTTGCCTGGGAGTCCTCAACATCAGCTCCGGACCCCATGAAGTCTCATGGCATCAGGTCAAACATGGGCAAGGAAACCTCCTGCTGATTACCACATACCACCCTCCCTCAGTTGATGAATCAGTGCTCCTCCATGCTGAACACCACTTGGAGGAAGCACTGAGGGTGGCAAGGGCACAGAATGTACTCTGGGTGGGGGACTTCAATGTCCATCACCAAGAGTGGCTCGGTAGCACCACTACTGACTGAGTTGGCCGAGTCCTAAAGGACAAAGCTGCTAGACTGGGTCAATGGCAGGTGGTGAGAGAACCAACAAGAGAGAAAAACATACCTGACCTCATCCTCACCAACCTGTCTGCCGCAGATGCATCTGTCCATGACAGTATCGGTAGGAGTGACCACCGCACAGTCCTTGTGGATACAAAGTCCCGCCTTCACATTGAGGATAGCCTCCATCGTGTTGTGTGGCACTACCACCGTGCTAAATGGGATAGATTTAGAACAGAGCTAGCAACTCAAGGCTGGGCATCCATGAGGCTCTGTGGGCCATCAGCAGCAGCAGAATTGTACTCGAACACAGTCTGCAATCTCATGCCCCAGTATATCCCCCACTCTACCATTACCACCGAGCCAGGGGATCAACCCTGGTTCAATGAAGAGTGCAGGGGGGCATGCCAGGAGCAGCACCAGGCATACCTAAAAATGAGGTCTCAACCTGGTGAAGCTACAACACAGGATGAATTGCATGCCAGACAGCATAAGCAGCAAGTGATAGACAGAGCTAAGCGATCCCACAACCAACGGATCAGATCTAAGCTCTGCAGTCCTGCCACATCCAGTCATAAATGGTGGTGGGCAATTAAACAACTGGAGGAGGAAGCTCCACAAATAACCCCATCCTCAATGATGGAGGAGCCCAGCACAGCAGTACAAAAGATAAGACTGATGCATTCGCAACAATCTTCAGCCAGAAGTACCGAGTGAATGATTCATCTCGGCCTCCTCCAGAGGTCCCCAGCATCACAGATGCCAGTTTTCAGCCAATTCGATTCACTCCACCTGATACCAAGAAACGGCTGAAGGCACTGGATACTGCAAAGGCTATGGGCCCTGACAATATTCCAGCAGTAGTACTGAAGACTTGTGCTCCAGAACTTGCTGCGCCCCTAGCCAAACTGTTCCAGTACAGCTACACACTGGCATCCAGCCGGATATGTGGAAAACTGCCCAGGTATCTCCTGTACACAAAAAGCAGGACAAATCGAAACCGGCCAATTAGCGCCCCATCAGTCTACTCTCCATCATCAGTAAAGTAATGGAAGGGGTCATCAACAGTGCTATCAAGCGGCACTTGCTTAGCAATAACCTGCTCATTGATGCCCAATTTGAGTTCCACCAGGGTCACTCAGCTCCTGACTTCATTACAGGCTTGGTTCAAACATAGACAAAGGAGCTGAACTCCCGAGGTGAGGTAAGATTGACGGCCCTTGACATCAAGGCAGCATTTGACTGAGTGTGGCATCAAGGAGCCCTAGCAAAACTGGAGTCAATGGGAATTAGGGGGAAAACTCTCCACTGGTTGCAGTCATACCTAGCACAAAGGAAGATGGTTGTGGTTGTTGGAGGTCAGTCATCTCAGCTCCAGGACTTCACTGCAGTAGTTCCTAAGGGTAGTGTCCTCTGCCCAACCATCTTCAGCTGCTTCATCAATGTCCTTCCTTCCATCATAAGGTCAGAAGTGGGGATGTTCGCTGACAATTGCACAATGTTCAGCACCATTCGCGATTCCTCAGATACTGAAGCAGCCCATGTCCAAGTGCAGCAAGACTTGGACAATATCCAGGCTTGGGCTGACAAGTGGCAAGTAACATTTGCGCCACACAAGTGCCAGGCACTGACAATCTCCAACAAGAGAGAATGTAACCATCACCCCTTGATGTTCAATGGCATTACTGAATCCCCCACTATCAACATCCTGGGGGTTACCATTGACCAGAAACTCAACTGGACTAACCATATAAATACTGTGGCTACAAGAGCAAGTCGGAGGCTAGGAATCCTGCAGAGAGCAACTCACCTCCTGACTTCCCAAAGCCTGTCCACCATCTACAAGGCACAAGTCAGGAGTGTGATGGAATACTCCCCACTTGCCTGGATGAGTGCAGCTCCAACAACACTCAAGAAGCTGGACACTGTCCAAGACAAAGCAGCCCGCTTGATTGGCACCACATCCACAAACATTCACTCCCTCCACCACTGACGCACAGTAGCAGCAGTGTGTACCATCTACAAGATGCACTATAGGAATTCACCAAGGCTCCTTAGACAGCACCTTCCAAACCCACGACCACTACCACCTGGAAGGACATGGGCAGCAGACAGATGGGAACATCACCACCTGGAAATTCCCCTCCAAGTCACACATCATCCTGACTTGGAAATATATCACCATTCCTTCACTGTCACTGGGTCCAAATCCTGGAACTCCCTCCCTAACAGCACTGTGGGTGTACCTACACCACATGGTCTGCAGCGGTTCAAGAAGGTAGCTCACCACCACCTTCTCAAGGGCAATTAGGGATAGGCAATAAATGCTGACCCAGCCAGCGACGCCCACATTCCGTGAATGAATAAAAAAAAATAAACATGACCCAGGGTCAAAAATCTGGGCCAATGGGTCCAATTTTAACCCATTCACTTACACAGGGTTAAACTTGGGCCACGTAACCCAGGGCAAAATTAATAGGCATTTGGAAAAGTGTGGACTAATAAATGAAAGGTAGCACAGGTTTCTTAAAGCCAAAAACAAAATATTGCAGGTGTTGGAACTCTGAAATAAAAAAAGAAAATGCCGGAAATGCTCAGCAGGTTAGGCAGCATCTGTGGAGAGAGAAACAGAGTTAATGTTTCAGATCAATGACCCTTCATCTGATGGTGGGAATACACAGTGTGGTCCCCAGCAGTTCCTATTAGGTCCACTATTCTTATTGATATGTATCAGTGACCTGGATTTGGATTTGGGTGTACAAGGTATCATTTCAAAGTCTGAGAGGTGACAATGAGGAGTGGTGGGGGATGGGGAAGCTCGTTTCGAGACTCTCAAACCACACTCGCTCGCTGTGCTCAGTTACATGGGGTCCACGTTACCTCCTTCTCCTCCCATGGTGGCCTCCCAATGGCGGGCTTAACATTGCGCCCCCAGAATGGCCGGGCTGTTGGGGACCCAGCAGCCCACCGTGCCTGGGAGACCCCCTCTGGCGCAGACGGCAAAGGTCCCCCTACCCCGTGCAGTCTCAGCAGGCGAAGTGCCATCTCCTACAGCTGTTCTACAGTGTTGTGTGTGGCCCCCTGGCTTTCTGAGGCAGCCACTGCAGGTTTTCCGGCCAGTGTGCAGATGCATTAAGCATTTTTGTGTGGCTGTCCACCAGCCCTTTTACCTGGGGCTGCCATCAAAGTCTGCTTCTGAATCCCCTGCAGCCAGCCTCTTGTGAGACCTCGCTCGGGGGAGCAGACCCCCCACACTCGCCTGTCGCACTGCCCTGGCTGCAGGCCACTCGTACCCGCTGTCTCATTACATGTAGACCCTGCCTCTGAGATGCTCCCTCTGCCTATATCTGAGCTGGTGGCTGTGAATGTCAGGTCAAGTGATGGCGTGTCTTCTTCAGCAGCCTCTTCCTCCTCCAGGCCTTCAGCCTCCATGGCCAGTGAGCACAAGAAATAGGAGCAGGAGTAGACCACACAGCCCATGGAACTTGCTCCACCAGTCAATACCATCACTGCTGATCTTGGACTTTAACTCCATTTTCCCGCCCACTCCCCATATCCCTTCATTCCCCGAGAGACTAAAAATCTGTCTATCCCAGCCTTAAATATATTCAATGCTGGAGCATCCACAATCCTCTGGGATAGAGAATTCCAAAGATTCACAACCCTTTAGTGAAGAAATTTCTCCTCGTCTCAGTCCTAAATGATCGGCCTCTTATCCTGAGACTGTAGCTCCCGTGTTTTAGATTCCCCAACCAGTGGAAACAATCTCTAAGTGTCCACCCTATCAAACCCCTTCAGAATCTTATGTTTCAATGAGTTCATCTCTCATTTTTTTAAACTCCTGTAGATATAGACCCAATTTACTCAGCCTCTCATCACAGGACAACTCCCTCATCCCAGGGACCTGTTTAGTGAACCTTTGCCTCCAATGCAAGTCTATCCTTTCTTAAATACGGAGACCAAAACTGCACACAGTACTCCAGATGTGGTCTCACCAAAACCCTATACAATTATAGCAAGACTTCTTAATTCCTGCACTCCAATCCCTTTGCAATAAAGGCCAACACGCAATTTGCCTTCCCAATTGTTTGCTGTACAAGTGTGTTAACTTTCTGCATTCCTTGTACAAGCACACCCAAGTTTCTTTGAGCATCAACACTTAACAGGTTTCACACCTTTTTAAAAAATATTCTGCTTTTCTATCTTTCTGACCTAAGTGAATAACTCCACATTTCCCCACTTTATACTCCATGTGCCATCTTGTTGTCCTCTCACCTAACCCCGTCTATATCTCTTTGCAGTCTCTCTGTATCCTCCTCACAGCTTACCTTTCCACCTAGCTTGGTATCATCATCAGTGGTGGTTCTTGGGTATATGAAAGGAAAAAGACACAAGGGTAGGGTTGGGGTGAGGGAAGGGGGCAAAACAAGAGGCTCATCGTTCTGCCACCTGCAGATTGGAAATCAGAACAGATTGTGGGATCAGGTTTGAGCAGGTGCTTTAGGCAGGAACATACCATTAGCCTCGATGGCTTCAGTGTTGCCATTAGCCGCAGTCTCAGTCATAGCCACTCCTTTTATTCCCAGTACTGTCTGCACAAGGGGAGGTCAGCACATGCAACCGTGCCTGCCTCCTACTGCTGGTTTGCTGCTTCTGCAGCTTATCATGGCCCACCTTGGCCCTGTAAAGGGAAGTGCATCAGTGAATGGCGTGCAATATGTTTGGGTGCTGTGCCTGCTATAGTTGAATAGCTGGTAGTGTGTGCAAGCTGTGAGATGTGAGTGTGTGAAGGTGAGGTGAAACATATGAATATGAGGCACTGATCAAGATGGTTGGTAGGTGAGTGAGGGGTGGGGGGGTGGTGGATTACCAGTCGAGTGAGATTCCCACGACCTCACCGTCTCCCTGCACTAGTTGTCTCAAACATTGTGTCAGTCACATCTTATTCCATAGTCAAGTACAGTTTAAACATCTGAGAGCCTCACAGGTCACTGAGTAGGGGTATATACTCACTCTCGTTCATGCACGAATGGTAAAGTTCCTTCGTCTTTTGCACAACTTCTTTGTCCCTTTCTTCATCGATAGGATTTTCTAACAACTCTACAGAAAGACAAAAAAACAGGAAGACAAGAGTCAGGGTTCAAGGGAATAACATCACAAACAGATTGAACAGAATCATTGCTAATGGTGTTCATTGAGCTGGGGAGGCAACAGTTTTGCTGGGGAAGGGGCCTAAGAGAGGGAGGGGGAGAGGAGGGGAGAGGGGGGAGAGGTGGGGAGGGAGGAAGAGGAGGGGGCAGAGGAGAGGGGAGGGGAGGGGGAAAAGGAGGGGAGAGAGGAGGGGGAGAAGAGGGGGAGGAGGGGGAGAGGAGGGGGAGAGGAGGGAGAAGGGAGGTGGGGGAGGGGGCAGAGCGGGGCAGGGGCATGGGCGGAGAGTGTGGGGCAGAGAGGAGGGAGGAGTGAGGGGCACGAGGGGAGAGAAGCAAGGGAGGCAGAGGGGGGACGGGGATGGGGAGCAGGGAAAGGAGAGGGGGAGAGGGGATGGGAAGCAGAGAGGGGGAGCGGGGAGAGGGGAGGGGGAAGAGAGTGGGGAGGGGGCAGAGAATAGGGGAGGGTGGATCAGTGGCAGTAAGGGAGGAGAGGCAGAGAGAGGAAGAGGGAGAGGGGTCAGAGAGAGGGAGAGGAGGCAGAAAGAGGCAGAGGGGAAAGAGAGGGGGAAAGGGGCAGGGGGCCTGGGGGGAGAGGGTAGAGAGAGTGTAACGGGGAAGGGGGGAAGTGGGGGAGGCAGACTGAGAGGAGGGGGGCAGTGAGGGGCAGATGGGGCGAGGGGTCATGGAGACAGAGAGGGTGGGAAATGGAAAGAGGGTGGAGGAGGAGAGAGGGGCAGGGGGAGGGAGGGTGAAACAGGGGTAGAGAGGGGGGATAGGGAGGGGGAGCAGGGGCAGAGAGGGAGTAGGGAAGGGGGTGGGGGAGTGGGGCAACAGGAGCAACGAGGGAGAAGCGGGGACAGAGAGAGGGGGCAGGGAGGGGGAGTGGGGGCAGAATGGGGCTGGGAGGGTGGGGGCAGAGAGGGGGGAGAGGAGGCGGGTGCAGGCAGATGGGTGGTGGGAGATGGGAGAAAGAGCAGGGGAGAGGTGGGGGGGGAAGCAGGAGTCAGAAAAGGGGGAGGGGGAATGTGGCAGAGCGGGTAAGAGGAACAGGGGTGATGGGGAGTGGGGTCAGAGAGGGGGCTAGGGGCAAAGGTTGTTGGAGGGTGGGGGGTAGCGCGGGAAGTGGGAGTGGGGGGAGAAAGGGGAGGGGGCAAGGGAGGTGAGAGGGGGAGTGTTTGCAGGGATGCGGAGGGGGAGCTGAGGTGGCGAGGGGTGAGCAGGGGCAGAGAAGGGTGAGGGGGCAACGGGGGGCATAGAGGGGGAAGGGAGAGAGGGAGAGGGAGAGAGGGGGATGGGGGCAGGGGGAGAGAACAGAGGAGTAGGGGGAGGAGGAAGAAGACAGGGATGGAGAGGGAGGGGGTGTGGGGGCAAGGTGGAGGCAAGCTGGGACAAAGAGTGGGATAGCGGATGCAGAGATGGGAGTGGGGTCGGGGGAGCAGGGGCAGGGAGGGTGGGAAGCAGGGTAGGGAGCAGGGGAAGAGAGGGAAAAAAGGAAGGGCAGAGGAGATGGGGAAGTGAGGGCAGAAAGGTGGAAAGGGGGGAGGAAGGAGGGGAGAGCAGGGGCAGAGAAGGTTGGAGCTGGGGAAGAGAGGGGGGTGGGGCAGGGAGGGTGGGAGGTGTGGGAGTGGGAGTGGAAGCGGGGGCGGGGGTGGAGAGGGTCAGAAGGAGAGGGCAGGAGAGGGGAGCGGGGTGGAGAGGGGGTGGTGGAAGACCATAAGACCATAAGACATAGGAGCAGAAATTAGGCCATTCGGCCCATCGAGTCTGCCCCGCCATTCAATCATGGCTGATAAGTTTCTCAACCCCATTCTCCCGCCTTCTCCCCGTAACCTTTGATCCCCTTACCAATCAAGAACCTATCTATCTCGGTCTTAAATACTCTCAATGACCTGGCCTCCACAGTCTTCTGTGGCAATGAACTCCATAGATTCACCACTCTCCGGCTAAAGAAGTTTCTCCTCATCTCTGTTCTAAAAGGTCTTCCCTTTACTCTGAGGCTGTGCTCTTGGGTCCTAATCTCTCCTACTAAAGGAAACATCTTCCCCACATCCACTCTATCCAGGCCTTTCAGTATTCTGTAAGTGTCAATCAGATCCCCCCTCATCCTTCTAAACTCCATCGAGTATAGACCCAGAGTCCTCAAATGTTCCTCATATGTTAAGCCTTTCATTCCTGGGAACCTCCTCTGGACCCTCTCCAGGGCCAGCACATCTTTCCTGAGATATGGGGCCCAAAATTGCTCACAATATTCTAAATGTGGTCTGACCAGAGCCTTATAAAACCTCAGCAGCACATCCCTGCTTTAATATTCTAGTCCTCTCGAAATAAGTGCCAACATTGCATTTGCCTTCCTAACTACCGACTCAGTAGGGCAGAGAACAGAAGGGGGGGTGGGGGCAGAGGGGGAGAGGTTGAGCAGGGCAGAAAGTGGATAGTAGGAGCGAGGGCAAAGGAGGGAATGGGGAGCGGGGCAGAGAGGGGGAGGGGAGCGGGGCAGAGAAGGGGAGGGGAAGGGGCAGGAATGGGAGAAGTGGGGACAGCTAAGAGAGAAGCGGGGGCAGGGGTGTGCGGGGCCGAGAGGAGTTAAGGGGAGAGCGGGAGAGGGGGAGTGAGAGGAGAGAGGGAAGGGGTGAGCAGGGGTGCGAGGAGGAGAGAGAGTGGGGCAGAGAGCAGGGGAGGGGTGTGGGGCAAATGGGGGCAGAGAGGGGGGACTGGGGGCAGAGTGGGGAGGTGAAGATGGGGAGGGGCGATCTAGGTAAGAGAGGGTGAGTGGGGGAGCGGGGTCAGGGAGGGGGAGCAGAGCAGAGAACAGGAGGGGAACGGGGGAGTGGGGGCAGAGAGGGGGGATTGGGGACCATGGAGGGTGGAGCAGAGGTGGTTAGGAGGGAGGGGAGCAGGAGCAAAGAGGGGTTGGGCGGCAGGGAGGTTGGGAGGGGTGGATAGAGGGGAGCGGGTCGCAGTTCAGAGAGGGGAGGGGGCAGGTCAGGAGGAAAGGTAGGGGGAGAGAGCAGGAGGAGGGAAGGGTTGGGGGCAGAGCAGCAGAGGTATTACTGGTGACATAGGGTGTCGAGCCATTGGCTGAGTTCCCTGGGCCTGCCTGAACAGTAGTGTCTGAGGAGGCTCAGCTTGTTGCGTTGGGCGGTGACGAATCGGCCACCTCAAGGAAAACAGTTTCCTGCTGGAACCTGGAGGCCGTGGATGACTGTCAAAGTCATCACCACACTCAGCTTTACTGAGTCTGCAATCCTCGGCTATGGAGACGTATCTAGTAAGAGTGAGCCAGTGCTCGGATTTGCAGCTCACCTTGGCTTCCCACAGGCCCAGGGCGTCACCAACTGTCCGTGTGGCCCCAGATTACCCAGAGTATTCATCAGCAAGAATGGCTTTCCCCCCCTATCAATGTGCGACCATGAGACAGATATATATAGATGGATGCCAGCTTGCTGCAGTTCAAGCTCCCTTTGGACATCTTTGGACCTGCAAGCTTGGGTACAAAGGATAGCCCCTCCTTCAAATGTGGCCAACGTCAAGTGTCATAAACCCAACCAGTGGTGCCCAGGAGCGCGCCAGTGAAAGCCAGATGACCACCAGCTGCATCATTGAGGAAGCTGTTCAAGATGTTCTTCAGCGCATGGACAAATCTAGAGGTACCCTGAGCCAGCATGGGTCTGCAAATCGGCCGTGGTGTACTGCACACAGGATAACACCGAGCAGCAATGAGGGTTGGAGCTGCAGGAAGGAACAAAGCGCTGAGCACACGTGGTCAGCGATCGAGGAGGAGGACCAGGAAGGTGACAATGCCAGCTTACTCACAATGCC
Source organism: Cetorhinus maximus (assembly GCF_964194155.1). Lineage (NCBI taxonomy): Eukaryota > Metazoa > Chordata > Chondrichthyes > Lamniformes > Cetorhinidae > Cetorhinus > Cetorhinus maximus. The sequence continues at coordinate 27,541,850 of NC_135894.1, forward strand.
AACCGGCAGTTAGTCACCATCACTAGACCGATATGTGTGTGCATGTGTGTGTCTGTGTATACCCTTGGTGAATGACAAAGCTTTAATCTTCCTTTTCATACTGTTGATACTTAACTCTGCCACTCTGCGGTGTAAGAATATAGAGTTATGAAGATATTTAGAGGAAGTAGGCATTGCAAGGGTTAAATGACAGTAAGTGTTATGCTCTAACTGCTGTCTGTTTTGGGATTGTCTGTTTGACCTTTGGCAGGTGCAGGATGTAAGCTGTCTGCAGCATTATCTCTTGTCTTCTCTGTCTATGGCAATGTGCACTGAGGGCTTATTATTTATTGAACTACAATCAAATGTTTTTCTATTCTTCCTTGTTAAGCTTTCCTGCATTCTAGGTTCATATTGTGTTTGCTGGTTTGCAGTTTTATTTTGTTGGAATTAACAAAGAGAATGTTGTCAAAGTTAGATTTCTCTGCAGTTAGAATGGGTGTTAGATTCCAATTCTTCATGTTACTGCAGGAGCTAATAGGGTGTAAGGGGTGGCAAGGTAATGCCTGAGATCAGACACATACACGCAGGGTCCATGACTGGATATGACAGGGGTCCTGGAAGTACATAACTGAGCCACAGTGTAGTTTTTAGGGGGTTGTCGGGTGGGTTTGGGTTACACTTGGATGGTGAGATTATGGTGTAGTGGTAATGTCACTGGATTAGTAATCCAGAGGTCCAGGTTAGTGCTCTGGGGACATGAGTTCAAATCCCACTATGGCAGCTGGTAGAATTTTAACTCAATTAATAAATCTGGAATATAAAGCTAGTCTCAGTGAAACTGCTGGATTGTCATAAAAACCCATCTGGGTCCCTTAGGGAAGGAAATCTGCCATCCTTACCTGGTCTGGCCTACATGTGACTCTAGACCCACAGTAATGTGGTTGACTCTTAACTGCCCTCTGAAATGGCTGAGCAAGCCACTCAGTTCAGAGGCAATTAGGGAATGGAAACAAATACCAGCCTTGCCAGTGGTGCCCACATCCCATGAAAGAATAAATAAAAATAGAAAGGCCAAGGAGGACAGACAGGTGTGCAGTACAAGCATTTTGGTTTGGGGCGAGCTACCAGCTGTGTTGGCGAGTGGTGAACAACCAGAGCAACCTCCAGATGTGGAGGCTAGCTGCACTATACGCAGGAGCTGCCCTGATGAATGGGCAGCTGTGGAAAGCAAACAGCAGGGTGTTTAAGATGGGGTAAGGTAGAGGGTGGTGCCTTTAAATCATCCAAACTCCCTGTAAACCTACTTTACCGCAGCCTGTGACATGGCGAGCGAGGGCTGCCATTCAATACATCCGACCACACCAATATCCTTCCACAGTGGATCAGCTGATGCCTGTGGAACTGGCTGACAAGTTGCAGTAGGGCTTTGCCCTTAATTATACAGGCTCGGCCGGTCATTGCAAATGGGCAGTGCCTGTCAAAGCAGTGCGGGGCCTGCTGTTGCAACAGGCCTCCCATTACACCACGCACAGGCACTTCTGCAGAAGGCAAACATCCTCAAGCTCTTTGGCAATCAGCTCGTGGTGACAGGCAGGATCATAACATCTGGCAGCTTCGAATCACAGCCTGACTCTAAGACAGCAGTTATCAATTAAGCGCTCCTAATCGAGGCAGAATGGTGGTTCAGTGTTTATAGCTGTGTCTGAGCAGCCCTGTTGAGGATCAGCTCTGCTCACGTCACTAATGAAGGGGCTTGAAAAGTGCCCTAAAAATGAGCCTGCCTCACTCCAAACCCGGCTGCAAAACCACATCCAGCAGACAATACCCATCACGGCCATCGAAACAGGATCTTGGAATATCAAGCTGTTAACGGATAAACAGGATGACCCGAGAGATGAACTGTGAGAGGAACCTGCAAACTCCACACAAGAACACAAGAATTAGGAGTAGGCCATTCGGCCCCTCAAGCCTGCTCTGCCATTCAATAAAATCATGGCTGATCTAATTGTGGCCTTATTCCACTTTCCTGCCTGTCCCCTATATCTCTAGAACCCCTTGTCAATCAAGAATCTGTCTAACTCAGCCTTTAAAAGTATTCAGTAAACCAGCCTTCACTGCTCTCTGGGGAAGAGAATTCCACAAACTAATGACACTCTAAAAAAATGTCTCCTTATCTCAGTCTTGAATGGGAGACCCCTTATTTTTAAACTGTGTCCAGTAGTTCTAGTCTCTCCCACAAGGGGAAACATCCTCTCAACATCTTCCCTGTCAAGTCCCCTCGGAATCATATATGTTTCAATAAGATCACCTCTCATTCTTCTAAACTCCAATGAGTATAGGCCCAGCCTGTCCAACCTTTCTTCATAGGATAACCTCTTCACCCCAGGAATCAGTCGAGTGAACCTTCTAATGCAATTATATCCTTTCTTAAAACTGTACACAATACTCCAGATGTGGTCTCACCAAGGCCCTGAATGGCTGTTGCAAAACATCCCTACTTTTATATTCCATTCCCCTTGCAATAAACAACAACATTCTATTTGCCTTCCTAATCACTTGCTGTAGCTAGATGCTATCTTTTTCTGATTCATGCACCAGGACACCCAGATCCCTCTGTACCACCGAGTTCAGCAACCTCTCTCCCTTTAAATAATATGCTGCTCTTCTATTCTTCCTGCCAAAGTGGACAAGTTCACATTTTGCCACATTATACTCCATCGGCCAATTTTTTCCCCACTCACTGAACCTATCCATGTCCCTTTGCAGACTCCTTTGACCTATTCGCAACTTACTTTCCTGCCTCTCTTTGTCTCATCAGCAAATACATTCAGCCCCTTCAACCAAGTCATCCGACACCTAGACATTGACATAGTCACCCTTAGCAAGACCCGTAGAGCAGATGAGGTTTAAATCAAAGAACATGGAGCTGACTATACTTTCTTCTGGAAAGAAAAACTACCAGACGAACGCAAAAATCATGGAGTTGGCCTCAAAAACAAACTCTGAACCCTAGTCTGGATCAATGGGTTATTGATGAAGTGAAAGAAATTATTTTATTGTAGTTCACTGGATAGACTGGAGAAGCTGGGACTGTTCTCCTTGGAGAAGAGAGGGTTGAGAGGAGATTTGATAGAGGTATTCAAAATCATAAGATAAAGTAGATAGGGAGAAACTGTTCCCATTGGTGGAAGGATGGAGAACCAGAGGGCACAGATTTAAGGTAATTGGCAAAAGAAGCAATGGCGACATGAGGAAAACTTTTTTCACTCAGCGAGTGGTTAGGATCTGGAATGCACTGCCTGATAGCATGTGGAGACAGGATCAATCGAGTGGTTAGGATCTGGAATGCACTGCCTGAGAGTGTGGAGGAGACAGGATCAATCGAGTGGTTAGGATCTGGAATGCACTGCCTGAGAGTGTGGTGGAGACAGGATCAATCGAGTGGTTAGGATCTGGAATGCACTGCCTGAGAGTGTGATGGAGGCAGAGTCAATCGAGTGGTTAGGATCTGGAATGCACTGCCTGAGAGTGTGGAGGAGACAGGGTCAATCGAGTGGTTAGGGTCTGGAATTCACTGCCTGAGAGTGTGGTGGAGGCAGGGTCAATCGAGGCATTTAAAAAGGAATTGGATCATTATCTGAAATGGATAAATTTGCAGGGCTACAGGGACATTGCAGGAAAGTGGCATGAGGTGAATTTCTCCTTCAGAGGGCAAGCATAGACATGATGGGCCGAATGACCTTCTTCTGTGCTGTGACCATTCTATGATTCTAGACAAAACTCTGTACCATCACAGTCAAAAATCATACTTAGAATCAGAGAAGTTTACAGCACAGAAGGAGGCCACTCAGCCCATCGTGTCTGTACCAGCCAAAAAACAAGCCACCCAGCCTAATCCCACTTTCCAGCATTTGGTCTATAGCCCTGCAGGTTACAGCACTTGAGGTGCAGATCAGACACCTTTTAAATGAGTTGAGGGGTTCTGCCTCTACTAACCTTTCGGGCAGTGAATTCCAGACTCACACAACCCCCTGGGTGAAAAAATCTTTCCTCATCTCCCCTCTATTTCCTCTACCAATCATATTAAATCTATGCCCTCCAGTCACTGACCTCTCTGCTAAAGTAAATAGACCCTCCCCATCCACTCTATCCAGGCCCCTCACAGTTTTATGCATCTCAATCAAATCTCCCCTCAGCCTCCTCTGTTCCAAGGAAAACAACCTCAACCTATCCAATCTTTCCTCATAGCTGCACTTTTCCAGTCCTGGCAACATCCTTGTAAATCTCCTCCGTATCCTCTCGAATGCAAATACATCCTTTCTATAATGAGGTGACCGGAACTGCACACAGTACTCAAGTTGTGGCCTCACCAATGATTTATATAGTTCCAGCATTACCTCCCTAACTTCTGGGTGATTTCAATGCCAAGGTGAGGGAGAAACCATGTCCTTTGGTTGAACATCATTAGAAAACATGAAGCTACAATGTCCAATCCCAACGATGTACACCTCCTTTTCCTGTGCACTGAACATGACCTTCTGGTCATTAACACCCTTTTCTGCCCATAAAAAGGTTTCAAGACCCCCTGGAAACATCCAAGATGAAAGCACTATTACCTAAAAGACTATGTGATAGTCAGGACCAGGGATCGAATGGACGTGCACGTTACACATGGTTACGGCTGATGAATGTTGGACAGACCACCGACTCATTCCCTTGCCATTGGTACTTGAGGAAACCACGATAGCTACAGAGGGTGTTCAAGGTTTATGGCCTGTCAAACAACAGTAAGCTCAAGGAACCCCAAGAACAAGTCAATCAAATTACAGAAATGGATGGTCACACCATCAAACAACATCCAAGATGTCTGGCAGCCATTTAAATCCATCATCACTCATACACGCCAAACAATCCTTGAACACACCACAAAAAGTCACCAAGACTGGTTTGATGAGAGTAAACAGACAGCATTCCAAACCAGACAACAGGATCCAAACTCCATAAAGAGCTTGTCCACCAGACAACCAAAGCTGAAGTTCACAGGAGAATCTGCAATGGACCCTCAACATACAGACCATCAGTGGTAAGATCCAAAGGTGACAAGACTCTCCTCAAAGACACAGACAGTATCAACATCTGCTGGGCAGAGCACATTGTAGAACAACCCAATCCACACTCCACAGATGCACTGCAGGAACTCACCAAGGCTCCTTCAACAGCAACTTCTAAACCCACAACCGCTACCATCTAGAAGGACAAGGGCAGCAGATAGATGGGAACACCACCACCTGGAAGATCCCCTCCAAGTCACTCACCATCCTGACTTGGAAATATGTCGTTGTTCCTTTACTGTCGCTGGGTCAAAACCTTGGAACTCCCTCCCTAACAGCACTGTGGGTGTACCTACACCACATGGACTGCAGCAGTTCAAGGAGGCAGCTCACCACCACCTTCTCAAGGGCAGCTAGGGATGGATAATACATGCTGGCCCAGCCAGCGACGCTCACACCCCATGAACGAATTTTTTAAAAATCACTGCTGGAGAACCTCGCACAACATACAATCCAAAGTGAGCAAGGCAATGATCCAATGCTCAGTGAAGTCAACCAGATAAAAAACAACAAAGCTATTGATCCTGACATAATCCCAGCAGAAGTACTGAAACATGGAGGAGACATACTGATCTCTCAGATAGATGCCCTATTTGTGAAGCTCTGGCAGAATGAAGACATTTCAAGTGACCTTAGAGGCTATAATGATCTCAACCTTCAGGAAAGAAGACAAGTCGAACTGTGTGTTTAGATAAAATCACAACTGAAGTCGGCTTCAAGCTTTTTGACAGTCCAAAGGGACTGTGGGTCTTTACAGTGGTTTCAGTAGAGGGGGAAGCAGCTGCTCACATCCCCGCTCTGACTGTGAGATACGTTTGGTTGCTGTGGTCTGGGTTTCGGACGTACTGAGGGCCCCACCAGAGACTGACCCACCTGTCCCTGTGCAGACACGGCCATCGGGAGATGAGGCAGCTTACCCAGTACTGGCTGCGGGGGGGAGTGACAGGTGAGGAGTGGGGGCGTCCTGAGTGGAGTCCCCACTTCCATGTCCCCTTTTCACCATCATCCCTCTCCTGGGTCAGTGTCACATCGCTCCTACCACTCTGCTGCAGAGCAGCTTGGTGGAGGCCAGTGAGATGCTGGAAAGCCACTGATAAGGTATGTGTCATCCTACTTAAGGTGCCAGACAGAACGGCTGAGTCTGTAGAGCAGTGGCCAAGGCTCGCACAGAATTGGATAGCCATGATTTGATGTTCTGCGGATTGGTCACTCGACCTATGCAAGGAGACAACATCTCAATGTCCTGAGCCATCAATCCGGGACTCCATTCTCTCCGCAATAGCAAACAGTGTCAGCTCTGTCACCTGTCACAGGTTTTTTGGTGTCCCTGATGTTGTAAGTTATTGGCGTAGTTCAATGGGTCTTATTAAGGAATTTGTAGTCTTAGGTAGTTCAACAGTAACTGAGTAATAGTAACCAACTAGGTACAGTAAAGGTCCAAGCTAGGAGCTGTCTCCATGTTTGCTTCTACACACAGCTCAGTCCTACACTACACTGACCCCTAGGTGTGGGTCATGTGTTCTCTTACATCATTGTGTGGTCAATACTGTACTCAGTCCCAGTTAACCCTTTATATGCCAGACTCTTATACACCTGATAGCCCCCAGGTTAGGGTGCATGTGTCCAGCTGAGCAGAGTTTAGAGAGGGCTGCATCTTCCGACCTGGACTATCCACGGCTGTGGTCCACCATCTGCTACCCATCTGGGCCATTCCCACTGACACCTACTTCATGGCAGCGGAAAGATCACTGGGTATCATGAAGACACTGGGCAGCAGTGTCAGATCCATGCCCGCGAGGGAATATCCAGAGATCCCAGGTAAATGGGTGTTAGTGATGGGGGAAGAATGAAGCCAAGGCCGCCAAGTTCCCAAATTCAATTAGCCTTTCTCACCCTCCCTGCCTCAGATGTGAAGGTTGTCTGACTTAGACAAGATTTTGGAGGACCACGCACACTCATAGGGTTTATACCACACTCCCTGCCCACCCCGGCCCCCCAACAACACCCCCAGCATGAATCTATGTGAGCAGAGAGGTGAAGGGGCTAAAAATCAGGGAGAGACCCACCAAGCAATGCTATTTTGGCTCATGCTAACCCGGCACACAATGCCTTGCGTGGAACTAATGACCAGGAAATTCTCGGGGAAGCCTTTAGTGGGTGAACCCAAGGTCAGAGTGCAACTTGCACTTATTTGAAAGGTGGCCCTGGGCCTCTGGCTACATCTGCAGATCAAGGACAGGGACATATTAGGGGTTGGTCACTGTGACTGAGTGGCTGTGCCATTCAGATGCTGCACTGTGAATGGGTGAGTCTGAAGTAACAAATAAATGGGGTTTGTCCAATAGTTTGCTGCAAAAAGGCCCTTAAATTTGAAGCAGATGTGTCACCTCCATTCAATGTACACGTCATTATGTTACTCCCGCTTGACACTCAGTGGGAGAGGTGGCTGGTGTTGGGGGGGGGCTGGAAAAGGAAGGTGATGGGGGATCATGGAACCACCTCTGGCACAATGGGAGCTAGACCTCATGCCAGATCACACCACAATCACATAGAATGGCAGAACAGGTCCGAGGGGCTGATGTTTCTAACACTAGAAAGATGAAAAAGGGAGGGCCATAGGTCCAGAGTAACCAGGCCTTTGCCCAGTTCCATTTCTCCTCTCTCCTCCCGACTCAGATTTATGCTCCCCAACCCCATAAATTTATAGTTTAAGAATATTCATGGAAAAGGGGGCAATAGGTTGCCCTGTGTTAAAACTCCATTTTCTAACTGGGAAGATGGGCTTCCAGTCACAAAATGCAGGAATTACAAACACTGTGGTCTTCACCCTTTTAAACATGTGAGTCATTAAGACCTCAACTACAAGAATGCCTTATAAAACCAGGCAGGCTTTAATGACCAGTCTTCCTGTTATCCCATAAGCAGATTTTACTTGGAGCTCTCACTACAACAAATACCAAGAAGGGCAGGGGCTGGAGGTGTGGGCGATAGACCCCTTTCTCCTCACTAACTGCCACCCCTGCCCACTCCACCACCACCCAACATGTGAGGATCTCGGGTAAGATTGAGTGCATTTGTGGTACATTCATTCCATCTGCTGCATATTCCTTCAGACACACATGGTTAAGAGATTATCCTGCGGAGCTGTGGATGATTTGTTACAGACTGTGACAGGTTCTATTGGCTACGCATGTTTCTGATATGATCCCGGTCTCAAGCTAATGAGTTATTTGGCAGTAAACGACAAGCCAAACGGGTGTGGGAAAGACAGCCCAAACCTATAGGCGATATACTGGTTCCTGAGAGTCACAGGTTACCTGGCACTTCAATCTGGCGGGTACCCCTACACTTCATGTCGCTTTGTCACTGTGCTAATGCTAACGAGGGGAAGTCAGGAGTGACTTCACCACCTCTGCCCTTCCCTTCCGCACCCCACAGACCTGACCAAAAGGGTCAAAAACAGGCACAGCTCATGTGGAACTGATTTTCAAAGGTTGCATCTCATTACAACCCATTTTCAGGGTGCAAAGGCAGCAAAAATCAGCCCAAATACTGAGGCTGGGAACCGTGACTGTGGCTTCCCTGACCTGCCAAACATATTCCCAAAATCGCAAGCACACAGGTCATGCCGAATTTGTGAAAGAGAAATATCACACGCATATTTCACCTCACGGGCAATGTCAACTCAGCACATTGCTTCAGAATTCACTAGGAGCTTGGAGATGCTCAGTGGCTTCATAACAAAGTGAAGTGAAGTGCTGATAGTCAGGTGGACAGGATACAGGCCTGTGCACCTTTTAGAGTTTCCCTTTACCATTACCCATTGGGTGGAATCTTCCGCTCTGAAGTCTAAGTTGGGTGGTGGGCATTGAAGTTGGAGTGATTCCCACTGGTGTGGGGGGGGTGGTCTTGCCTTATTTAGCTCATTACTTGCAGAGGATGGTGAATCTCACGGTGGGGGTGGGCAGGAAGTCACCCTCCCCGTGCCATTACCTCATGGGCTCAAAGGTCTGGGCGCCATATTTGAAGGGCACCCAGAGAGCCTCCCTCCCTTCCCCCCTTAGCCTGCCTCCCAGGTCCAGCCTCCACTCCACCCCATCCCCACCCCAACATTCCAGCTTTTGTGCAGCTTGTGCTGCCGGCACCCGATATGAGTGAGGCTCTGAATGGTCCCCAGGAAGGTGAAAGCAGCACCTCCTGACCTCAAAGTCATGGATGAAGTGAAGCTCGCTAGGTGCACGCCACTTACATAGAGTTGTAAAGCTGAGTGTTCTGATTTCTGACTTGTGGGGGAGCTAATTTGGAGGGTGGACTTAATTCCAGTGAAGGCCTTTTATTGAGCATGCATGAGATGCTAATGTATGCAAAAGGGCTACCCGCCGTTGTTCATCCTGCTCGACCCGCCTTTAATCTGCCTTTAAAGTCCCGAGAACAGAATTCCAACAGTTCATACTGACTTCGGGGAGCTGATCTTTGGCCTCCCCCCGACCCCCCCCTCCACACCGCCATGCTTCCTGCTGCTGGTGGGACCGGGAGATTCTGCCCATTGTCTGGACTGACAGATCTCCAGCGTTTCAATGGCCTGAACTCATCAAGTATCAGCCACGCTGGGTCAGCAGCGCTCTCAACACTGACTCGTGAGATTGGAGACTCCAAGCCCCCTGACCGCCCCCCCCAGAGATTTGGGCAGGCATCCAGTCCGGTGATCCAGTGTAGTGCAGCACTATCGGGGCGGCTGTATTTCAGTTGAGACGCTACACCTCTCGGGAGGATGCGAAGGCACTGTTTGATGAAGAGCAGGGGGAATTCTCCCCACTGTCCTGGCCAATATTTATCCCTCAATCAACATCAGATAAACGGATTAACTGGTCATTACCACATTGCTGCTTGTGGGAGCTTGCTGTGTACAAAATGTTTCCCACTTTACGACATCTTCTGTGCACTCACAGAACTATAATGCTGTAAAGCACTTTGAGCTGAAAGGTGCTATGTAAATGCAAGTGTTTCATTTTGTATCTAATAAAGTCATTCACAAAAGAGACATTCACATTTTGCTCCCAGCTATACCAATTCTTTACTTTGAAATCCAAACTGTGTGGCAATGGGTGAGATGAAGTACGGTGGGAGGAGGCTTGTGTGGAACCTAAACACTGGCATAGACCTGTTGGGCTAAATGGCCTGTTCCTGTGCTGTAAAATCCTCCGTTGATCCCTTCCTTGGGATCAAGGAAGATCAGAAGGTCCCATTCACAATCAAACAAAACAGTAACAAGTAGGTTTCATAGACACACCGGTTTGTTTTAAAGCTTCTCCTTTGGAATTGCAGCTAGTGACACTGGCAGGGTGCCAGCATCCCCATCTATGACACTGGTTGGCAAGTCCACCTAGGCAGAGGTGAGTTACCTCCTGCGATTATTGGCCCAGCAATGTGAATTCTCTCCAATATAGAGAAATCAGCAGAGAAGCATTCACCAAAAATCCAGTTTGCACCAGTTATCTGGCCACAAACATCATATTAAAATACAAAAGCAATATGATGTGCTCCTGCAGTGGAACTTCCAGTGAGTGAATTGTGCATCAGAGACTGTGGCGTAGAGATGGGTACACCCTATGTGCAGCTGGCCAGGTTAGCTCTCCATGTATTTTATGGGGTGGTAAGTGGCATAGGCTGGGAATTGGGCACGCTCAAGTCCACTCATGAACTGGCAATGTGCCCTTCCACTGTGCCCAGCTCTGTTAAGTCATTATGTTTCTCTCTTTCTCTCATGTCAGATCTCAAATCCTTCTGTTCAATGTGGTAAGGCAATTTTAAAAGGTTAAAGGAAGCTGAATCACACGGTTAGAAGGACACACTCCAAACCTACATAGAGTATGCTGAGGTTCAGTGACCCGGGCTCACTCACCGTATTTGCCTTTTGATCATTCCTCCAAAGTTTTTTTTATATACATATCTGTTTTGGACAAGGTACAGAAAGTGCGGAGGAGGTAAAGTGTGCTTTGGGATGTAGGAACAAGAGGAGGCCATTCTACCGTTCAATTAGATCATGGCTGATTTGCATCACAATTCCAACCACCTGCCTTGCCTCCTCCTTCCTTAACATCCCTGCCTCACAGAAACCTCCCAATATAATAAAAGCAAAATACTGCAGATGCTGGAAATCTGAAACAAAAACAAAAAGAGCTGGAAAAACTCAGCAGGTCTGACAGCATCTGCGGAGAGGAATACAGTTAACGTTTTGAGTCCGTATGACTCTTCATCAGAACCACCCAATCTCAGTTTTGAGAATTTCAGTGGACCTGGACTCAACAGGGAGTGAGTTCCAGATTTCACCTGCTGTTGTGTGAAGCAGTGCTTCCTGACATCACCCCCGAATGGCCTAGCTTGTGTCCCTTTGTTCTGCACTCCACCCCCCCCAGAAAAAATAGCTTCCTATCAACTCCATTATACATCTTAAATACCTAAATTAACTTATATTAACATTTTGGACTTTGGAACCTAAAACATGATATCTAAAATTGCAGATGACACCAAATTGAGGATATGTATCATTCAATCAATCCCACAAAACAACCCCAGATTATTTGGTTATGATCATATTGCTATTTGTAGAAGTTTGCTGTCTGCACATTGTGTTCCCTGCAAGAAATCAGTGACCACACTTCGAAAGTGCTTCATTGGCTCTACAAGACTTCGGGACATCCTGAGGTTGTGAAGGATGCCATAAAAATAAAGTCCTTCTTTCTTCCTTTCTTTCTTTCTCATATTATAATCTTTTACCCAAGTAATCTGTGCTGCATCTGCTGCCAATATTGCCTTCCTCAACTGTTTAGCTGATGAATAAAGAATCTCTAAATTCAAATAGTGCAAAATGTTTGGAATATACTGCCCAGCAAAGGAATATTGGCAAGATCACTGGAGTTATTCAAAGCATAACTGACTGTAATAATGGAGAGTCAGATACTAGAGCTATGGACTTCAATGGAGAGTTAGATACTAGAGGTATGGACAACAATAGAGAGTTAGATACTAGAGGAATAGACTTCGATGGAGAGTTAGATACTGGAGGAATGGACTTTGTTGGAGAGTTAGATATTAGAGGAATGGGATTCATGGAGAGTTAGATGCTAGAGGAATAGGCTTCAATGGAGAGTTAGAGACTAGATGAATGGGATTCGATGGAGAGTTAGATACTAGAGAGATGGGCTTTGATGGAGAGTTAGATACTAGAGGAATAGACTTCAATGGAGAGTTAGATACTAGAGGAATAGGATTCGATGGAGAGTTAGATACTAGAGGAATGGGCTTCAATGGAGTGTTAGATACTAGAGGAATAGACTTTGATGGAGAGTTAGATGCTAGAGGAATGGGCTTCAATAGAGAGTTAGATATTAGAGGAATAGACTTTGATGGAGAGTTAGATACCAGAGGAATAGGCTTCAATGGAGAGTTAGAGACTAGACAGATGGTCTTCGATGGAGAGTTAGATACTAGATGAATGGGATTCGATGGAGAGTTAGATACTAGAGAGATGGGTTTCAATGGAGAGTTAGATATAGAGGAGTAGACTTCGATGGAGAGTTAGATACTAGAGGAATGGTCTTGGATGGAGAGTTAGATACTAGAGGAATGGACTTGGATGGAGAGTCAGATACTAGAGGAATGGACTTGGGTGGAGAGTTAGATACTAGAGGAATGGACTTGGATGGAGAGTTAGATACTAGAGGAATGGACTTGGATGGAGAGTTAGATACTAGAGGAATGGGCTTCAATGGAGAGTTAGATACTAAAGGAATGAGCTTCGATGGAGAGTTAGATACTAGAGGAATGGGCTTCAATGGAGAGTTAGATACTAGAGGAATAGGCTTCAATGGAGAGTTAGAGACTAGAGAGATGGACTTCGATGGAGAGTTAGATACTAGATGAGTGGGATTCGATGGAGAGTTAGATACTAGAGAGATGGGTTTTGATGGAGAGTTAGATACTAGAGGAATGGACTTTGATGGAGAGTTAGATACTAGTGGAATAGACTTCGATGGAGAGTTAGATACTAGAGGAATGGGCTTCAATGGAGAGTTAGATATTAGAGGAATAGGCTTCAATGGAGAGTTAGATACTAGAGAGATGGGTTTTGATGGAGAGTTAGATACTAGAGGAACGGACTTCGATGGAGAGTTAGTTACTAGAGGAATGGGATTCAATGGAGAGTTAGATACTAGAGGAATGGGATTCAATGGAGAGTTAGAGACTAGAGAGATGGTCTTCGATGGAGAGTTAGATACTAGAGGAATGGGATTCAATGGAGTGTTAGAGACTAGAGAGATGGTCTTTGATGGAGAGTTAGATACTAGAGGAATTGGATTCAATGGAATGTTAGATACTAGAGGAATGGGATTCAATGGAGAGTTAGAGATTAGAGAGATGGTCTTCGATGGAGAGTTAGATACTAGAGGAATGGGATTCAATGGAGTGTTAGATACTAGAGGAATGGACTTCGATGGAGAGTTATATATTAATACGATGGGATTCAATGGAAAGTTATGTACTAATGCGATGGGATTCAATGGAGAGTTGGTGACTAGAGGGTGTGAGCACAGAGTGACACGCTGAAAACTGAGCGAGACAAGGAGCAAGTGCTTATTTGTGAATTTTGTACAGGTTGGAATTTGGTGCAGAGGGGGAAACAAGTGTTCCTTCTTTCATTCCCTTTTTCAGCCTTCAGTAACTGGTGAGTGTTCTTTTGTCCCCAGGCTATGAGACTTGTTATTAATTTAGCTATATAAGTTAATGAGTCATTAACTAATTTAATAAGTAAAGTTTGACAGATGTGGCAGGGATGGTGGTGTGCTGTGACTTCACCATATAGGAGTTTAAGCAATGCAGTTCAGTGCCAGACAACCATATCTATTATAAGTGCGGTTTGAGACACTTTTGCCCGGGGTTGCTCAGCTGGAGTCTGAGTTGTGGACATTGCAGAACATCAGGGAGGGGCAGAGTTACCTGGACACTTTGTTCCAGGAGAGACAGTCACACCCCTTAGGCTAGGCAGAACTTTAGAGTCAGCCGATGGTTCGAGGCAGGAGGGTGTGACTATGAGCATGGGGATCCAGCATATAGTGATAGAAAAGCTTCAGCCCCTAACTTTGATGAAGAAATACAAGGTGCTTGCTAGCTGTGTGGATGAGATGAAGGTCTACAAGGTGGATGAACAAACCGACTATGGTAGTGATAGGGGAAAATATAGTCCGGGGATCTCTGCAGCCTCAGCTGGGAGCTCCGAAGGTTATGTTGCCTGCCCAGTGCCAGGGTTAAAGACGTCTCCACATGGTTGGAGATGACCTTGAAGTGGGAGGAGGAGGATCAGTTTTTGTGGTCCTTGTTGGAACCAACCACACAGGTAGAACTAGGAATGGTAAAATAAAAGCAAAATACTGTGGATGCTGGAAATCTGAAATAACATCATACAGTCTTGAAACACTAACTCCGTTTCTCTCACCACAGATGATGCCAGAGCTGCTGGGCTTTTCCAGAGTTTTCTGCTTTTAACTAGGAATGATGTTCTGCTGAGAGAGTTTGAAGGGTTGTGGTGCAAATTAAAATGCAGAACATCAAAGATAATAATCTTTGGGTTGTTACCTGAGCCAGGCACCAATTAGCATAGGGTCAAGCAGATTAGAGAATTAAATGTGTGCTCAAAGAGTTGGTGGGAAGCAGGGGTTTCGATTCATGGGGCACTGACATCAGTACTCAGGAAAGGGGAAACTGGTTCATTGGGATGGGCTCCACTTGAACTGGGCTGGGACTAGTGTCCCAGGGCTCTAATAGGACTTTAAACTAACAGACAGGTAGGAGGGTTCACATGAAGGGAGATTTAGGAATCCAAAGAGAAAAGTCGAGGCAACAGAAGAGTGTAGCGATGCGGATAAAGAGTGGGACAGAGAGTTTCACAATAATTGTGCAGCAGCAAGTCAAGTCATTGAAGGGAATAGTATTTAAAAAATGAAATTAATAGTTCTTTATCTAAATGTACGAAGCATCAGAAATGCGACAGATGAAGTGGTGGCACAAATAGAGATGAATGGTTTTGATCAAATCATCATTACTGAAACAGGGTTACAAAGGTAACCAAGGTCGGGAAATAAATATTCCGGGGTACACAATATTTTGGAAAGACAGGCAGAATGGAAAAGGAGGTGGGATAGCCTGTTAGTAAACGATAACATAAAGTCATTAGTGAGAAAGGATCTTAGCTCAGAAGATCATGAAGTAGAATTAGTATGGGTGGAGATCAGGAATAGCAAGAGTCAGAAAACACTGATTGGAGTAGGTTATGGCCCCTAATAGTAGTTATATCATTGGACAGAGCATTAAACAAGAAGTCATTGGAGCTTGTAACAAAGGCAATGTAAAAATTGTGGGGGACTTTTATTTCCATATAGGCTGGGACAATCAAATTGGCAAGAATGGCCTGGAAGATGAGTTTGTAGAATGTTTTCATGACACTTTCCTGAAGCAATACATTGTGGAACTGACTAGAGATAAAGCTATTTTAGATCTTGTATTGTGTAATGGGGCAGGGTTAATTAGTAATCTCATAGTAAAAGATCTGCTGGGAAATAGTGATCATAAAACAATTGAATTCCAAATTAAGTTTGAAAGTGACATACTCCAATCACAAACCAGAATCTTAAACTTAAATAAAGCCAGTGCAATAAAGGCATGAGGGGAGAACTGGCTAAGGTTAATTGGGTAAATAGATTAAAAGGCACGGCCATAAATAATCAGTTGAAAACATTTAAAGAAACAATTCAAAATGTTCAAAAAATATATTCAATTGAAAAACAAAGACTCGGCGAGAAAGATTCATTATTGGCTTACTCAGGAAGTTAAGGATAGCATTATTAAAAGAAGAGGTTTATAAGGTTGCAAAGAATAGTAGCAAGTCTGAAGATTGGGAATGTTTCAGAAACCAGCAAAGAGCCATGAAAAAGTTGATAAAAAGGGGAAAAAATAGAATATTAGAGCAAACTAACCAGAAATATTAAGACAGATTATAAGAGATTTTACAAACAAATAAAAAGAGAGAGAGTAACTAAAATAAACATTGGCCCCTTAGAAGTAAAGACAGGAAAAATTACCATGGGGAATGAGGAAATGGCAGACATTGAACAAATATTTTGTGTCTGTCTTCACAGCGGAAGACACAAGTTGTATACCAGAAATAGAGGGTAACCCTGGTGCTAAATGGAGTGAGGAAATTAGGGTCAGTAATATCAGCAGAGAAAAAGTACTGGAGAAACTTAAGGGATATGATGACCTACATCCTAGGGTTCTAAAAGTGATAGCTACAGCGATAGTGGATATGCTTGCTATGATTTTCCAAAATTCCATAGATTCTGGAATAATCCCAACAGATTGGAAGCTAGCAAATGTACCACTGCTATTCAAAAAAGGAGGAAGGGAGATAACAGGGAACTACAGGCCAAATAGCCTGACATTCGTCATCAGGAAAGTGCTGGAATCTTTATTATTAAGGAAGTCTAAACAAATCACTTAGAACTAATAGCATGATCAGACAAAGTCAAAATGGTTTTACAAAAGGAAAATCATGTTTGACAACCATCTTCAGCTGCTTCATCAATGACCTGCCTTCCATCATAAGGTCAGAAGTGGGGATGTTCGCTGATCATTGCACAATGTTCAGCACCATCCATGACTCCTCACATACTGAAGCAGTCCATGTCCAAATGCAGCAAGACCTGGACAATATCCAGGTTTGGGCTGACAAGTGGCAAGTAACATTCGCACCACACAAATTCCAGGCAATGACCATCTCCAACAAGAGAAAACCTAACCATCACCCCTTGAGGTTAAATGGCATTACCATCACTGAATCCCCCACTATCAACATCCTGGGGGTTACCATTGACCAGAAACTGAACTGGACTAGCCATATAAATACTGTGGCTACAAGAGCAGGTCTGAGGCTAAGAATCCTGCAAAGAGTGGCTCATCACCTGACGCTCCAAAGCCTGTCCACCATCTACAAGGCACAAGTCAGGAGTGTGATGGAATACTGTCCACTTGCCTGGATGAGTGCAGCTCCCACAACACTCAAGAAGCTTGACACCATCCAGGACAAAGCAGCCCACTTGATTGGCACCACATCCACAAACATTCACTCCCTCCACCACCAACGAACAGTGGCAGCAGTCTGTACCATCTACAAGATTCACTGTAGGAATTCACCAAGGCTCCTTAGACAGCACCTTCCAAATCCATGATCACTACCATCTAGAAGGACAAGAGCAGCAGATAGATGGGAACACCACCACCTGGAGGTTCCCCTCCAAGCCACTCACCAACCTGACTTGGAAATATATCACTGTTCCTTCACTGTCGCTGGGTCAAAATCCTGAAACTCCCTACCTAACAGCACTGTGGGTGTACCTACACCACATGGACTGCAGCGGCTCAAGAAGGCAGCTCACCACCACCTTCTCAAGGGCAACTAGGGATGGGCAATAAATGCTGGCCCAGCCAGCGACACCCACATTCCATGAACAAATAAAAAAATTATTAGAGTTTTTGGAGGATGTAACTAGTAGAGTCGATAAAGGGGAACCAATAGATGTTGTATGCCTAGATTTCCAAAAGAAATTCAATAAGGCGCTACACAAAAAGTTAACAGGCAAGATAAGGGCTGGGAGAGTTGAGGGTGTTTTATTCGCATGGATAGAGGGTTGGTTATCAGGCAGGAAGCAAAGAGTATAAATGGGGCATTTTCAAGTTGGAAGGCTGTGACTAGTGGAATTTTTCAAGGATCAGTGCTGGGGCCTCAGCTGTTTGCAATCTATATTAATGTCTTAGATGAAGAGACAGAGAATAACATATTTGGGTTTGCCCCTATCAAAGCTAGGTCAGAATGTAAGCTGTGAGGAGGACACAAAGATTCTGCAAAGAGATATATACAGGTTAAGTGAGTGGGCAGACGGAGTATAATGTGGGGAAGTATGAAGTTATTCACTTTGGTCATAAGAATAGAAAAGCAGAATATTTTTAAAAGGTGTGAAACTTGTAAATGTTGATGTTCAGAGTGATTTGAATGTACTCATACAAGGAACTCAGAAAGTTAGCCTGCAGGTACAGCAAACAATTAGGAAGGCAAATGGCATGTTGGCCTTTATTGCAAGTGGATTGGAGTACAAGAATAAAGAAGTCTTGCTACAGTTGTACATGATTTTGGCGAGACCACACCTGAAGTAATATGCCCTTTTTGATCTCCATATTTAAGTAAGAATGTACTTGCGTTGGAGGTGTGACAGTGAAGGTTCACTAAATTGGTCCCTGGAACAAGGGGGTTGTCCTATGTTGAGAGGCTGAGTAAATTGGGTCTATATTCTCTGGAGTTTAGAAGAATGAGAGGCGATCTCATTGAGACATACAAGATTCTGAAGGGGTTTGATAGGGTCGGCGCTGAGAGATTGTTTCCACTGGTCGGAGAATCTAAAACATGGGGACAAAGTTTCAGGGTAAGGGACTGATCATTTAGGACTGAGATGAGGAGAAATTTCTTCACTCAAAGGGTTGTGAGTCTTTGGAATTCTCTACCCCCGATGGTTGTGGATGCTTCATCGTTGAATACATTTAAGGCTGGGATAGACAGATTTTTGGTCTCTTGGGGATTTAAGGGATATGGGGAGCGGGCGGGAAAATGAAGCTGAAGTCCAAGATCAGCCATGATCGTGTTAAACGATGGAGCAGGCTCGACAGGCCTGATCCAATCTCGTGTTTCTGTGGCTTCAATGGAGAGTTAGGGGACTAGACAGATGCGCTTCACTGGAGAGTTAAATACTAGACAGATGGGCTTTTAGGGCTGAGTCAATTATAAGCGAGAGGTTGGGTTTCAACAGATGTGATAGGGTACTGGAAGGAGAGGCTTCAATGGATCAAATGTGACACCATCCCATTCCTTACTTTGGCCGGGATTCCCTGTGCCTGCCAGCGTCGGGCGTGAGCAGACACTATAGCGAGAAGACCTAAAATCAGTTTCACCATGTCGTGAAACCAGTTTGTGATCGATTGTCCGCTCTGTCCGCCGATGGCGGGCCACGTTCCCTACCAGCGGACATTGAGAACCTGATTGTAATACGTCAACATATCATTATCAGGCCAGCCCGCCGGAATCAGCCCTCCCCCGCCCCCCCTGCTGGATTGTCCACCCACGTCAGTTTGTGAACACGCCGTCATGTTTCACAACAGCATATATAGGGTGTGCACCTGGCGAGCTGCACTTCACTCAGGGCTTCGAGGTTTGTTTGCCTACCTTGCTTCGGGCAGCACCCGCAGTCATCAGTGCCAGGCTTCACAGACAGCATCACATCACCTTTAAGGGGGCTCACAGGCAGGTCTCTACTTATCAGACCAGCCATATGTGGGTGGCTTTTCAATGGCTGCAGGGCTCGGGCTTGCTTGGTGAAGGGGGAGAAGTGGCCTCAGGTGAGGGAAGAGGCTGCAGGATGAGAGCTGCACTGGAGAAGGAGGGTAACCCAGGGTGTGTGTGGGGGCACATGTTCATCTGTGCAAGTGGCCTCAAGATGGTGAGGGCTGAGGAGGCAGCCTCCAGAGGAGATGAGGCCAGATGGACATGTGAGGGTGTGTGTGTGTGTGAGAATGGGTGGTGATGTCCCTTGAGCTGGCAGTGAGTGAGATGCCAGTGAATGTGTGATGGGCTTGAGTGTGTGAGTTTAGAGAGATGTGATGGTTGCCATGGCTGCTCAGATGAGATAATTCATCCTCTATCTGCATTGGATGGCCAACTGTTGTGTGCAACACTGGCTCTGACCACTGCTGCCATCGCCTACCAAGACCGAGTGGTAATGTTGCTGCCTCTCCTACAGCCAGCGTGGGGGTAGAGGACCTCACAGTGGGCCTCCACAGTATCCAAAAGGCACCCGAGGGCTGCAGTCTTCTTGCCTTTCAGGGCCATGTTTTCTTTGCTGCAGCCCTGGGCTGGAAGTACCGAGTGCGGCTGTACTTTAAATGTGGTACCTGGGCGTGAGGAAGCGGCGAGGTGATGGTGTGGCAGGCGAATAAAAGCCCGCTCACCATGGATCATGGAAATGGTGTGTTTCCCAGGAATGCATAATTAACGTGGCGGATTTGGGATGACACGGTGTGAAATGGCTCCATTGCAGCTGGCAGATAATCATCGTTTTACCCGCCCGCTACCACACTCAGTGAAAATCTGGGACAATCCCGCCCTTATTCTTAAGCGGGCTTTAGCAATTTTAGACATTTCCAAGCAGTGGCTGCCTTGCACACTCCCCGCTGAGGTACAACACAAATAACATGCGGAGATACATGAACCTCTCATTGATTTATTAACGTACCTGAACCTCAGATTCAAGTCTTCACCAGATCCGCTGCTTTCTAAATACCTGAAATGCAAGTCAGCGAAACTTGTGCTGATTCTGAGGGTACTTTTCCTATGGCTCTATAGGCACTCAGGGCCAGAGGCCTCAGAGCTGTTTAACTTAACAAGTATGCTTTGATTCTCATTGGCGTGTGCCACATTTGGGCTATTTCATGGCCTCATTGTATTAGAATCCATGAAAAGCAGGAGAGTGTGCAGTATATTACTGGAAATTCAGTCACGAATGGCATGTGGATGAGCAGATCACCAAGGAAAGCATTGCTCAGTGACTTATTCATTCTTATCTGTGTAACTGACAAGGAATTCCAACTATTATTGCCTCAGTAAAAGACAGTGTGACTAGTAATCTACCCATTACTACTGAATCTATTGGAAGATCCCATGGCACTATTCAAAGAGGACAGTGTTCCCCGTGTCTGGCCAGCATTTATTCCTAAATCATTAATAGTTAAAAACTGTTGACCTGCTCATTTATCTCACTGCTGTTTTTGGAATGTTTCTAATGCAAATTGGCTGCTGCATTTGCCTGCAAAACAACAGGGGCTGCACCTCATATGTTTCCTGAGGATGTGAAAGATGCTATCTAAGTGCAAGTCCTTTCTTCTCAAATTGGAAAGATCATGCACCAATATAATTCCGTTTGCCCAAGTCATAGACACCACATTGAGCCTACCCCTCAACTTGACATTGACATTCTGTCGAACCCATGAGTAAGTGCCATAGCTTGAGTAGTCTTCAGGAATTGGAGTCTCCTTTATCCATCTTCCACAAGCAAACTCAAAGAAGTTCTCACATGGATCTGCTGACCAGTTGATTTTGTTGAATATAAGAATAGCTGGAAGAGAAAACAAAACATTTCAAACAACATTGTGTCGCTAAGCACGCGTTTTACAGTCACATGGCTGAAATAGGCATCGGACTAAAAGGGTGCTGCAGTTTCCCATTCTGCGGAAGAGTCACATTCAACTCGAAACATTAACTCTGTTTCTCTCTCCTCAGATGCTGCCAGAGCTGCTGAATATTTCCAGCATTTTCCGTTTCTCTTACTGCAGTTTCCACATTATTAAATGGGCTATTGTGACTAGAGATGCCACATCATTCGATAGCTAACATGTCATAGCCTGATGACAGGCAAAAGCCCGACAGTTCACAGAATCATTGAATCATAGAATGGTTACAGCACAGAAGGAGGCCATTTGATTCATTGTGTCTGCACCAGCTCTCCAAAGGTACAATTTATTGAGTGCCGCTCCTTCTCCCTGTAATCCTGCACATTCTCCCCTTTCAGATAATAATCCAATTCCCAAATAAAAGCCTCGATTGGAACCTGTCTCCACCACACTCTCAGGCAGTGCATTCTAGATCTTAACCACTCACTGTGTGAAAAAACTTATCCTCATGTTTCCATTGCTTCTTTTGCCACTTACCTTAAATCTGTGCCCTCAGGTTCTCAATCCTCCCACCAATGGGAACAGTTTCTCCCTATCTACTCTGTTCAGGCCGCTCATGATTTTGAACACCTCTATCAAATCTCCTCTCAACCTTCTCTTCTCCAAGGAAAACAGCCCCAGCTTCTCCAATCTATCTTCATTATTGAAGCTCCTCATCCCTGGAACCATTCTCATAAATCTTTTCGGCACTCTCTCCAATGCCTTCACATCGTAGTTAGCCACATCCTTAGGCCTAAATGAATCCCTATTCCCATTGTTATCCCCAACATAAGGGGAACAAATAGATGTTTTCCATCTTTTCCAACATGCCAATGACTCAGTCTTCTGGGAGGTAACATGTTCCAGGCTACAGGATAAGAAACCAAGTAAGCTGGTCTCAATGCCCTGCCTTTAGACAAATATCTTAAAAATTAAAATCAATAAAAATATTATAAGACAAGATTCCTGCACACATTCACGCTAAGTGGATTCGCTGGAGCTAGGGCAGATCTAAGGCATGTCCCAGCCTCTGACCTGGCCATGGTTGAAAATAAGACCCGGAGTCGGTAACGTGTCTAAGTTAGATCACGGATCCCAGTAAACATAAGTCGATCACAGATGGACCTCAAATTGCACAGTGAAAAACCCCAACTCATTGTAAGGGCCGTGTTTAAGGAGGATTCAGCTAAGGTATGAGCCGAGAGTGACTGCCCTTGACACCAAGGCTGCATTTGACTGAGTGTGGCATCAAGGAGCCCTAGCAAAACTGGAGTCAAAGGGAATCAGGGGAAAACTCTCCACTGGTTGAAGTCATACCCAGCACAAAGTAAGATGTTGTGGTTGTTGGAGATCAATCATCTCAGTTCCAGGACATTACTGCAGGAGTTCCTCAGGGTAGTGTCCTGGGCACAACCATCTTCAGCTGCTTCATCGATGACCTTCCTTCCATCATAAGGTCAGAAGTGGGGGTGTTCGCTGATGATTGCACAATGTTTAGGGCCATTCGCGACTCCTCAGATACTGAAGCAGTCCATGTCCAAGTGCAGCAATGTCCAGGCTTGGGCTGACAAGTGGCAAGTAACATTCGCACCACACAAGTGCCAGGCAATGACCATCTCCAACAAAAGACAATCTAGCCATCACCCCTTGACATTCAATAGCATTACCATCGTTGAATCCCCACTATCAACATCCGTGGGGGGAGCTACCGTGGACCAGAAACTGAACTGGACTGACATATAAATACTGTGGCTACAAGAGCAGGTCAGAGGCTAGGAATCCTGCAGAGAGTAACTTATCTCCTGACTCCCCAAAGCTTGTCCATCATCTACAAGGCACAAGTCAGGAGTGTGATGGAATACTCCCCACTTGCCTGGATGAGTGCAGCTCCAACAACACTCAAGAAGCTTGACACAGTCCAGGACAAAGCAGCCCGCTTGATTGGCACCACATCCACAAATATTCACTCCCTCCACCACTGACGCACAGTAGCAGCAGTGTGTACCATCTACAAGATCCACTGCAGGAATTCACCAAGGCTCCTTAGACAGCATCTTCCAAACCCACGACCATTAACACCTAGAAGGACAAGGGCAGCAGATACATGGGAACACCATCACCTAGAAGTTCCCAGCCAAGCCACTCACCTTGGAAATATTTTGCTGTTCATTCACTGTTGCTGGGTCAAAATCCTGGAACTCCCTCCCTAGCAGCACTGCGGGTGTACCTACACTGCAACAGTTTAAGAAAGCAGATCACCACCACCTTCTCAAGGGCAATTAGGGATGGGCAATAAAGTTCTGGCCTAGCCAGCGATGCCCACATCCCATGAATGAATTTTTTTTTAAATCACTCTTAGTTTATATTTTCCATCCAAAGTCAGAAGGAAGTCACAGAACCACTGCTAACTCCTAAGAGATGTACATTGCCATCCGAGTCTGGTATGCCTGGAGGCCAACATCCAAATGCTGATGTTTATCTGCCAGGAGAGGAAGGAGATTAAGAAAATCCTGTAGAAGCTGCTTCAGACTGTGGCTTCTTAAAGGACTGATGACCCACCATTCACAGAGACCGACCAGTTCAAGGAATATGTTCAATCCATTGGCCACAAACACCTGCTATAAAAAGTTAGCAAGCAGCTCAAGAGTTGCTGCAGCTCTCAATATTTAAACTAAATATTGTCTGAGAGATGGTAATACCTGCTAATAAGGAGATTGAGAACATACAAATTAGGAGGGGTAGGCCACTCGGCCCCTCAAGCCTGCTCCTCCATTCAATAAGTTGACCTGATTGTGACCTCCTGTCTACCCCCGATAACCTTTCGCCCCTTTGTTTATCAAGACTCTATCTACCGCTGCCTTAAAAATATTCAAAGACTCTGCTTCCATTGCCTTTTGAGGAAGAAAGTTCAAACAACTCACTACCCTCAGTGAAAAGATTTCTTCACATCTCTGTTATAAATGAGCGACGTCTTATTTTTAAACAGTGACCCCTGGCTCTAGATTCTCCCACAAGAGGAAACATCCTCTCCACATCCACCCTATCAAGACCCCTCAGGATCTTAAAGGTTTCAGCAGTACTGAAAACAGTATCAAGAACTTCAGCTTTGGCTTTGCACTGATGTGCTGGGCTCCCCCATCATTGAGAATGTGGATATTTATGTAGCGTCTCCCTCTGGTTATTTGTTTAATTGTCCACCACCATTCATGGACATGGCAGGATGGCGGAGCTTTGAACTGATCCGTTAGTTAAATAAGAACATGAGAACATAAGAATAGGAGCAGGAGTAGGCCATTCAGCCCCTCGAGCCTGTTCCACCATTCAATAAGATCTCGGCCGATCTGATTGTGGCTTCAATTCCACTTTCATGCCTCCTCACCAAAACCCTCGACTTCATTGTCAATCAAAAATCTGTCTAACTCAGCCTTGAATATATTCCATGACCCAGCCTCCACTGCTCTCTGTGGAAGAGAATTCCAAAGATTAACAAACCTGGGAGAAGAAATACCTCTTCACCTCCATGTTAAATGGGAGCCCCTTTATTTTGGAACTGAGTCCCCTAGTTCTAGATCTCCCCACAAGGGGAAACATCCTCTCAGCATCCACCCTGTCAAGCCCCCTCAGAATCTTCTGTTTCAATAAGGTCGCCTCTCATTCTTCTGAACTCCAATGAGTACAGGCCCAAACTACTCAACCTTTCCTTATAAGACATTCCTTTCATCCCAGGAATCAGCTTAGTGAACCTTCTCTGAACTGCTTCCAATGCAAATATATCCCTTCTTAAATAAGGAGACCAAAACTGCACACAGTACTCTAGGTGTGGTCTCACCAATGTCCTGTACAGTTCTAGCAAGACTTCCCTACTTATATATTCCATCCCCCTTGCAAAAAAGTCCAATATTCCAGTTGCCTTCCTAATTACTTGCTGTACCTGCATACTAACTTTGCATGATTCATGTGCAAGGACACCCAGATCCCTCTGTACCTCAGCATTCTGCAATCTCTCCCATTTAAATAATATTCTGCTTTTCACTTTTTCTTGCCAAGTGGACAACCTCACATTTTCCCACATTATACTCCATTTGCCAAATTTTTATCCGCTCACTTAACCTATCTATATCTCATTGCAAACTCTCTGTATCCTCCTCACAACTTGCTTTCCAACCTATCCTCGCATTGTCAACATATTTGGCCACAATACATTTGATCCCTTCATCAGGTCACACCCAGTGATGGTGATGGTGATGTCTGGGACATTGGCCAGAAGGTTTGATTTGGTGAGTGTGACTACGTCAGTCAGGTTGTTGCTCAAGTGGTCTGCAGGACAGCTCTCCCAACTTTGGCACAAGGTCCTGATGTCAGTGAGGAGGGCTTGCAGGGTTGACTTTGTCATGTCTGGTTGATATTGGCTGATCAGTCTGGTTTCAGCCTTTTCAGATATTCCTGTAACAGTTTGATATAACAGAGTGACTTGCTCAGCCATTTCAGCGGGCATTTAAGGGTCAAAATTTTGGGACATAGGCTTCCTTCTCTAAAACACCAGATAGCTTTTTATGACAATCCAATTGTTTCATGGTCACCATTACTGAGACCAGGTTTTTTAAATTACAATTTCATTTAATAAACACAATTTAGATTCCCCGGAGGTCTTAGTGGGATTTGAACCCACAGCTCCAGATCATTAGACCAACCCTCTATTTACCAGGCAGGTAACAACCACAATTCTACTGTACCCATAGATATTGAGGCTATTTCTACTGGAGCAGAGTTCTGGAGGCTATCTAACAGAGGTTTCTGAAACCACTAAGTGTTTTGGTAAAACAAAAACAAAAATACCTGGAAAAGCTCAGCAGGTCTGACAGCATCTGCGGAGAGGAGTGTTTTGGTATACTGGGGTTAGTTTGGGATTGATACAGGGCTATGGGGAGAGAGTGGGACAGTGGGATTAGTTGGGGATTGATACAGGGCTATGGGGAGAGAGTGGGACAGTGGGATTAGTTGGGGATTGATACAGGGCTATGGGGAGAGAGTGGGACAGTGGGATTAGTTGGGGATTGATACAGGGCTATGGGGAGAGAGTGGGGCAGTGGGATTAGTTGGGGATTGATACAGGGCTATGGGGAGAGAGTGGGGCAGTGGGATTGATACAGGGATATGGGGAGAGAGTGGGACAATGGGGTTAGTTTGGGATTGCTCTCACACACAGTCAGGAGAGACACAGTGGGTTTCTGGGCTCCCTGTGTAATGTATGGTAATATCGCTTTGTACCAACATGAAGGGCATTCTAACTGAAGATTAATCTTTGTCTATCCCTCCATGGAGGTCTGAGGATGAATATCAATTTTGAGTGCCAAGGGCATTTACCTGAGCAACAAATTACATAATAAATAAAGCACCACCAAAGGACAACATACATCTCGGTCCCTGACCTTCCCTTCAGTCAAACTGTCTACTTGGCTCAGCACCACAGTCCTCTCCTGTATTCTCCTTCCCTCCAAGACCACCCTTCATGACTCTTTTGAGCCCCAGCCAATCTCTCCCTCCCCTCTGAGACACCCCCACAGCCCCCCGCCCCATCTATGCCATGGCCAGACTGGTTACTGCTTCTGTACCAATAGTAAAATGAAACAGTGAACAGTGCAGTCAGTAAGTGCAAGAGTGAGGGAGAGAGAGATCATTCTCTTCTGTCAAGAGCATGAGCATTATCTGGGGAACCTACGATATCACACACCAAGGGTGGGGTGGGTGGATGGAGAGTGTGCTGGACGGATAGGAGACAAATGCATAAGTCATTTTGGAAAACTGTAGGGTGGTATCAAGCCACATTTCCTGAACACAGAGGGCTAAGTGTGGTAGAGGGCGGTAAAAAGGGCATTTTACCCATTGGCCACACTGGCAGGTTTTCACCCGATATCGTCCCAATCTCGCCTCATTAATAATGCATTCCCGGGAAACACACCGGGTCACTGGCAGGGCAACCTCGGGTTCTCCCGCTCCGCCATCACCTCAGGCCTTCAGTAACCCAGGCACCATATTTAAAGAACACCTCTGCACAGAGCTAGCTCTCTTCAAGGGATAGGAAGCTGCTGGGAACTGATGGCTGCCAAAGGGAGGAAACCTGCTGCCCCCAGATTTAGCAACACCTCCCTCCAGCACTGACTGGATACAGTGGAGGCCCACCGCAATGTCCTTCACCCCCACTCTGGACAAAGACCAGCAAGCAAGGTCACCAGACCAGCAGGGGAGGCGATGGCAGCAGCCAGCCACCCAGTGCTGAAAGAGGATGAATGATCGCCTCTGTTCCGCCAGGATAATTCACTCCTCTCATCACTCTCACCTCACACTCACAAACCCATCACACACCCACAGGGATCTCACATCTCAAGGTACAACACCACTAACTCTCACATCTCCATCAGGCTCATATCCTCTTGAGCTCACATCCTCATCCCGTCCATGGATCCGCTCACCACACAAACATTCCAGGCAGTGCCATGTGTCCTGCTCACATTCTCTCCACCTGTTTTCATGCAGGAGAAGCCCGCTCACATCAACAGGGAGAGGTCCCAGACCGGGGGTGGAGAGGCCCACATTAGGCCCCTCACTCACTTTGAGGATTGTGCCATCGTGTTGACTGGTGAGAATGTGGATCGTGCCTCTGGTGATGGTGAGGTCGGCGGCGAAGACCCTCATGAGGATCCTGCACCACATCATCCCTCTCTCAACGCAAGTGTGAGTGCTCTCTCTCCTGCTTTTGACTCTGCTGCCATGCACTAATTATCTCTACTTTGGTTCACAGGGAGCTCTGCCAAGCAGCCAACACCCTCAGCCAGCCAGTCCCTCAGATCCATCCAGGTCCTCACCTCCAACCAAGAGCTGGAAATAAGCAGCCTGGAAGACCCATCACAGCACTTACCCACACCCTCCACCAGCGCAGAGACACACACCTTGGTGGGACCTATATCGAGAGCAGGCTCGGATTCACAGTCTGGTGGTCACCACACGGACACATGTCCGCAGCAGGAGGAGGCAGGTTCAGCCGAGCTCCCCGGCACTTGGAGGACTATTGGGGAAGAGGTATCTGTGAAGTCCGAGTCAGATGATGAGCCTCTGGATTCGACCTTCCAACTCATCGTGGAGAGTCAGCAGAAGACGGGGGGACATCACGCAGAGCTGTTGGAAGCCCTCAACAGAGTTGCATGCAAGTCAGAGGAGAGCATCCACCTGTTCTCTGATGAAGTGGTGCCCACATGTGAGAGTATGGAGGTTTCCATGGGGAGGATGGCAGACGCCATGGAGACCCTGGTCCAGCAGAACACAGAGATGCGCGCAGACTTCAGTCCATTATGGTAGCCATGGGTGAGTTCCTGCAGCGGCGACATGAGAGGGAATGGGGGCACCTTGACATCACTCCAGGTGCTGCACCCCTCAAGGAGTAAGGCCAGGGCCCTTGGGCACCCGAAGGGAGGAGGAGCAGCAGCTGGACACCCCTGGGTCATCCACTCAGGAATCTCAGAGGCTGTCCTCTCCCGCTGAGTCCCCTCTGCCTGTGACCCACTCAACCTTGCCCTCTGTAACTGCAGATAGAGCAGCTGGCCCACAGGAGAACAGACAAAGCAAGCTGGGCCCTCAAGGTCTCGACTCTTCAGAGGACCAACGCCAAAGTCATCAGAGGCAACATGGCCAACCATTGCTCTGGCTGTCTCCACCCCTGCTGCAGATGTCAGGCAGCACCTAGAAGAAGTGTTAGGCTTAGAAAAGTTAAGAATTTCTCATTACAAGCGGCTACACGGGTGAACACATTTTGTCACTTGGTAATCTGAAAATATATTCACTTTCACTGAATAGTGTGTAATGGTGTCTTTCAGCTTCATTGCCAGGCTTTGCGAGTCCTCCCCCTGCATCCCTCCCTCCCCCCCGACCCCCACTAGCAGATCAGCTGCACTCAGCTGGACTGCGAGTGATTCCAGAGGGAGAAGTGTGGTTGTGGCAGGGCCTTTCGGAGCCTCATGCAAGCACCTGATCCTGCCCAACATGAGGCTCCTTTCACTTTTGATTTTGCAAGATGGTTGTAGTGAAGTATATCAGCTTCCAGTCCTTTCCCCTCTCCCAGTCATCCATGTTCTTTCCCCCATCACTGTCGACCCCCTTGGCATCACCTTCCACCTCCCCACCGTCACCTACCAGCCACAGCCTTTCCCTTCGGGGATGTCCAGGTGAACATGTACGTTCCCTTCCTTCCCAAAAATCCCAACCCCCACTCACATTCACCCCCCCAACTTCCTCCTTACCACCCTCGGGGTCCGTGTCTGCCTCCAAGTCCCTACCAACCACCCTCACTGTCCCTTCTGCCACTACCATCACACCCTCACCCTCCCACCCTACCGCCTCACTCTGCCCTCTCTCATTCTCACCATTCCCTTGTTCCATGCCCACCCTCATTTCACCCCCCAGGAGGCAGTCATCGACTCCACAGACCCCTCCCTTTCACGTTCACCTTGAGATCTCCCCCTCCTACTCCTTCCCCAACCTGAACACCTTCCTTCACCCCGGACTCTTTCCCCCCTCCAAACTCCTTCATCGTCCTGAACTCCTCCCCTTACACCTTCCTCCCCCTTGCGCCTACCTCCTCAGTTGCCGCATTCATGTTACACCCTCCCAACCATAGCCCCCAGGCACCATCGCTCCCCTTCCAAACCTCACCACCCGACATCATTGTTCCCCCCTCACAATCTCGCTGCCCCTCCCCGCCAGTACACCTTCCCCTCCCACTCACAGCTGGACCTTCCTCTCCGCCCCCTTGACGATCATCTGTGGCAGCCCATGGGCAAGACAGTGATGTTCCAAAGCAGGCCCTCACCTCCCGTGAGCTGCCTCGCAGCAGAGCCAGCCCAGCATGCAATGCTGGTGTTCCTCCGGCGTGCCATTACTGTCGGGCTCCAGCATCTCCTGCCCCTCGGATGTCCACCATGTGAGCGAGGCCCTGGCGGTAAGTCACATCACACTTGTCAAGATGTGTTCTGCACTGGCGTGTTTTCCCAACAACGTGGGCAGTAAATTTGATGTGGGGGACTGATTCCGATGAGCAGGGCTAATAACTAGATGGAGGTTGAATGAAGTTCCCAATGTGTGGTAGTGGGAAATGCAGCTCGCCATTGATGGGAGGAGCGGATGATTGCAAACTGGTTTCACAATGGGAGTAGTCTAGGTGAAAAAAGATGGGAAGGAGGGGGTCACCTTTTTTGGGGGGGGGGACATTGGGGTACCCCACTAAGATGTCACCACCCCTCCTTCCTTCCTCACCACCACCTCCACCCCCCTCTCCCCCATCCCTGGGCTCCCGGATCCCCCCCTGCCCTAAAGTCCTGGGACTGACCTGTCTCGGGCAGCCAATGCTCTCCTTTGTGCTCCTTCCTGCAGTCCTGGCACTGCCCACTTTGAGCTCGGGCACTGCCAGCATTGCTAAAGCAGTCAGACAATCAGGTGGGCCAGCAGCTCTCAAGGATGGGACTTCCTCCCACTGAGTGGCAGGAGTCCCGCTCACCTACCTCAGTCCACCCCCAGCGTTCTACAGCTGCAGGGCGGCTTCTTTCCATCACACTGGCTGCTGGCCAACTTTCCTTCTGCGGACAAATAGTCCAACCCCTCTCCCTCTCTTTTTTTCTCTCTCTCTCTCTTTCTCTCTCTCTCTCTCCCTTTCTCTTTCGCCCTCTCTCTCTCCATCTCCCTCTCCCTCTCTCCCTGTCTCTCTCTCTTTCTCCTTGTCTCTCTCTCCCCGTCTCTCTCTGTCTCTGCCTCTTTCTCTCTCCCTCTCTCTTTCTCTGTCTCTCTCCCTCTCTTTCTTTCTCTGTCTCTCTCTCTTTCTCTCCCTTTCTTGTGTTCTTGCCCTGTCTCTCTCTGTCTCTGCCTCTTTCTCTCTCTCTCTTTCTCTCTCTCTCTTTCTCCTCTCTCTCTCCCTCTCCCTCTCCCTGTCTCTTGCTCTCTCTGTCTCTCTCTTTCTCCTTGTCTCTCTCTCTCTCTGTCTCTGTATCTTTCTCTGTCTGTCTCTCTCTTTCTCTATCTCTCTTTCTCTGTCTCTCTGTTTCTCTCTTTCTTTCTCTGTCTGTCTCTGCCTCTTTCTCTCTCTCTCGCTTTCTCTCTCTGGCCAGGATTTTCCAGTCCCACCAGTGAATTCCCGCCGAAAATCAATGGATCTTTTGCTGATCCACTGAATTTTCCGGCCAGCCCACAACGGGCCCCGCCACAGGCAGGACGGGAAAATCCCAGCCTCTGTGCAGGAAGAAGTGAGTCTACAAGACATTTGAGTCTGTAAGAGTTCGAGGGGCAAAGCTTTTTCCCCCAGTCGGGGGAAAGCTGTGGGGTGTCCTCAGGGTGAGGAAAGTCCATCGGTAGCTTTTCTCAGGTAATCTTAACCTGTTAAGTGAGTCTAGCCTGGGGAAAGAGGCAGAGGGATGAATTTTGTTCATTTTGGAGATGCTGCCTTTCGGATTAGACACTGGGCCAGAACTTCCATGGAGAGCCAATCACAGTCGGACTATGTCAGTGGGTAAGATGGTGGAGGGTAGGATGGGGAGTAGGATGGGGGGGTATGATGGGGAGTGTGGGGGTTTGGGTGGTCTGCAGGGGTGGGGGTAGGGTGGTCAGTCAGGGTATGGTCAAGTGGTCAATGGGGGATTAGGTGGTTAGTCAGGGGTCAAGAGGGTAGTCGGGGGACGGGAGGGTAGTGGGGGTTGAAGGGGGTCAGAACCATCTGATGTTTGTGATTAAAATCGGAGTATTGGATGGTTCCTGATGCAGGGAAATTGCCCATCGGAGGGTTGAACTTCCTGGGCAATTCTCGTGCAGTCCTCGCATGGGTACTTCCAGGGTGGGAGGTCCCAGCACATCTGACTGCCGCTGACAGTCAGACCCTGAGCATGAATTAAAAATGATAATTCGACTGAAGAGATAGGAGTTTTAACTTACCGGCCTCAGTGCACTCCGGTGTGAAACAACGCTCCTCAAAGTGGGGACTGATCCCTTGCTTCCCAACTGTAAACAAGATGAGTCACAGAAAATCAGGGCAAGCAAACAAAGTGCAGTCACTTGTGTTCATTTCTGTAAACTATTAGCAGTGGCCTTTTTGCCAGTGCAGAGTTGAAAATCCATCACAGTTTAACCCTGTTCCTGCCCCCATGATGTGATTGGGGTCTGAAACGGAAAGTGAATGAGTGGTTGGTGATGGACCAACTGGGAACCCTCAGGCAGTATCTGCAGAGAGAGGAGGGTCAGCTTTCAACATGTCCTTGGTACAAGGGAGGGGTGGTAAATAACATATCTGCAAGGTGCTGATGGGGAAATTAGAGGTATGACCATTTAAACATGGCCAATCATGGAGACAATAATACTAGCAGCTTCCCCAAGGGCTACTAACTCTCTTGATATATACTTCAGCCTTTGCAAAGGATGGCTGGTTCAGAGAAGGGTATCCAGGGTAATGAAGGTGGAGGCGGCCCAGAGATGGAAATAGGGATCACTCCAAAGCAACCTCCTCCACGACTGGCTGACAGGAAGCAGAGACAGTTTGTACCATTGGCTGTGCTGGTTATATGGTATGTTAGCTGCTGGTAGGGTTGCCAACTGTGATTATAAGTGTTCCTGGAGGTTTCATCACATGACTTTCCCCCACACTCCAGCCATTTGTCGGCCATCTTTGTGACACATCGCCTCCCTACACCAATTGGAAAGCAAAAAGACTTGTTACCCGATTGGATGATGCTTGACTCTCGGCCAAACAGGTTTTTTCACCCCATTTTCAATATTTTTATATCTGGTAAAAAGAAATGTTCAAAGAAAATGACAAAAAAAAGGATTTTTTTAAATGTCTTGATGATTTTTCTCCAGGGTTGCACACAGCAGCTGTCCTGGAGATTGATGATCTTCAATCCCTGGGGACTCCAGGCCAAACCTGGAGGGTTGGCAACCCTGGCCACAGGCGACCTTACAGCAGATGGCACAGCCCTGAATCCACTCTCTGCCGACTCAGGGCAATTGGCGGGTAAGATCAGCCCAAGGTCAGCCATGGTGGTATTGGATGGCAGAGCAGGCTCGATGAGCTGTGTGGTCTGCTCCTGCCCCTACTTCTTATGTGCTTCCATTCAGAACCAGCTCCCCAGGGAGGGATCCACCTCTGTCCGTGTCTCTAGTCAGGTGGCAGCAGGAGGGTCTGACTGCTCGTGATACAGCCTGACCTGCTTTGGTGCCGTTACATCTCTTCTACCTTCTCCGAGAAAAATGGACTGAAACGGGGATCTTACGTTGGGAAATTCAATATTCCTGCCATACTTAAAAAAGGCAGTGGCAGAGCACCTGTCGCAGAATTTCCTGTCACCTTCTCAATGTCACCCATCTGGGCAACAAATCCAGGAGACGCCACAAATACTCAGCAAGTCAGACTGCATCTGTGGAGAGGGAAACAGGGCTCACGATGGTGACCTTTCATCACCTGTCCCTGCCTCAGCTCATCTGCTGCTGAAACCCTCACCCTTGCCTTTGTTATCTCTGTGTTAACAGAATCCAAGCCTGTTGGTGAAGTTAAAACCAAGACACAGGGAGCATTCTTTATTGAGAACGTTTACTGACTTTGTTCAGTCTCACAGCTCTCCCCTCTCACACCCAGTGCTCTAGCTGTTCCTTATTTATATGTGCTCAATGTACTTGATTAAATAATTCCCTCTACCTGTGTATCTTAACAATATAATTAACATAACATTAACACTCTAGACTTGATTATTCCAATGCACTTCAGGCCAGCCTCCATCTTCCACATGACAGAAAATTGAATTTACCCACAAGTCCGCTGCCTAGCTTACACTAAGTCCCGCTCACCCATCATCCCTCTGTTCACTCAATTACAATGCCCCACCACCCCCCAGCCTACTGGTCCAGCAATGCCTCAAGTTTAAAATTCTCAGCCTCGGCTTCAAATCCCTCCATGTCCTCACCCCTCCTCATCTCTGTAATCTCCTCCAGCCCTACAATCCCCCCCAGATCTCTGAAGTCCTCCAATTCTGGCCTCCCTGGTTTCTATTGCTCCATCTTTGGTGGCTGGGCCTTCAGCTGCCCAGGCCCTAAGTTCTGGAATTCCCTCCCTAAACAGCTGTGCCTTTCTCACATTGAAACCTAGCTGATGGACTAAGCTCTTGAGGCCTCATCTGCCCTCTCAGGTAGATGTAAAAGATCCCATGGAACTATTTAAAAGAAAAGCAAAGGGGGTACCCCAGCCAGTATTTATCTGGGTTAATATCTCATCCAAAAGACTGCACTTCTGACAGTGCTGCACTCCCACAGTGCCGCACTTGGAGTGTCAGCCTAGATTTTTGGGCTCATGTCTTGGGGTGGGACTTGAACCGGGAACATTGTGACTCAAGAGATGAGAGTGCAACCAACTGAGCCTCAGCTAACACTCAGGCACCTGAGATCATGTGGGGCAGGGAATGAAGAGAAATTTGACACAGCCAATCTCTGCACTTTTTCATTCGGTTACGCTCGCTTTATGCTAATTTTATTGGGTTTGTTGGTTGCATCACACGGCAAACCGAATAATCCTTAAAACACTACAATCTCAGTTCTTCTGCTTGCTCTCAATAAGCCAGGGTCCCCAGGGTATTCTCTGCTGTGGAGCTGGAGCTGACCACCGTTACTCTAGCTTTAGTGTGACACCATGTGCAACAGACGGTTTGAAGATGTCCTGTTGCCAGGGACTGACATGTACAAGATCAGAGGGGACAAATCTGACATGGAACTGATCCAGTCCCTGCACAGCTGCTCCCAGTTTGGCTTCAGTTTGATTTGACTTCCCCTCTCACAGTAACAACAAGGACAGCAAAATAAAAATATTATACCAGGAACACATGTTTAATTTGGGATGTACAATAAAGGAACACACCCAGTGCCAACTGAAGTATTAATAAAATAATTTTACTCTGGAAAACATGTCACTCAATGTCTGACGTGGTTCAGCTGGTCGCATTTGAATCTAAAGGCCATGAGTTCAAGTCCCACTTCAGAGATTGTGGCTCAGTTCATAGCACCCTCGCCTTTGAATCAGAGGGTTGTGGGTTCATGTCCCACTCCCGGAAACCAAGAACTGTGATTGTACTCGAAAGAGTTGCAATCTGTGACTGTTGATAACTCGAAAGAGTTTCAGAGATTTGGGCACACAACTGCAGTACTGAGAGCGCATTGCATTGACCTTTGGATGAGACATTATCCATCTCTCAGATGGATGTAAAAATTCTTGCAACATCCAAAGAAGACTGGGAAGTTTTTCCCCCAATGTCCTTGTCAACGACTTCACTCAAGCAGATTCTCTGGGCATTATCACATTGCTGTTTGTGGGAGCTTGCTGTGCGCAGGTGGCTGTCTCATTTCATTCCATTGCAACAGTGACTACACTTCCAAACGCATTTGCTTGTGAAGAAGATCCTGAGGTGAAAGACACTGTATTTTTGTTTTCCTTTATTCTTCATGGGAAGAGGGCATTTGGCACCCATTCCTAATTGCCCTTGAACTGAACATTTCAGAGGGCAGTTAAGAGTCAACTACATTTTTGTGGACCTGGAGTCACATGTAGGCCAGACCAGTAACTCTTTCGAGTTATCAACAGTCACAGATTGTAACTCTTTCGAGGACATTCACAGTTCTTGGTTTCCGGGAGTGGGACATGAATCCACAACCCTCTGATTCAAAGGCGAGGGTGCTATGAACTGAGCCACAGCTGAGACCAGTAACTCTTTCGAGTTATCAACAGTCACAGATTGTAACTCTTTCGAGTACATTCACAGTTCTTGGTTTCCGGGAGTGGGACATGAACCCACAACCTTCTGACTCAAAGGCGAGGGTGCTATGAACTGAGCCACAGCTGACACCTCGAGACCAGTAACTCTTTCGAGTTATCAACAGTCACAGATTGTAACTCTTTCGAGTACATTCACAGTTCTTGGTTTCTGGGAGTGGGACATGAACCCACAACCTTCTGACTCAAAGGCGAGGGTGCTATGAACTGAGCCACAGCTGACACTTCGAGACCAGTAAGGGTGACAGATTTCCTTCCCTAAATAAGTGAACCAGATGGGTTTTTAATGATAATCAATCATTAAATTTAAATTCCACCAGCTACCATGGAGGGATTTGAACCCATGCCCCCAGAGCATTAGTCCGGGCCTCCGGATCATTAGTCCAGTGGCAATACCACTGCACCATCATCTATAAAATATGTGCTCCTTTTCTTATTACACCCTGTTGATCAATAGCTCAGCTGTACAAACAGCTACTCAGTCAGCACAGGCAGAGCTGGAACCTTGATGCAGAGATTAGCATGCTGGGGAATTTTGCCAAGTGCAGTCTGGCGTCAGTCACATCCATTTGGATCAGGCACGCGTCAAACATTTTAAATTACCGCCCCCGGCGATTGTTAAATACCAAAATATTGCCTGAAGTAACTGAGTTTTCAGTTCAATCAACACTGGGGAATGAAAGTTACTAAATAACAGAATCGCATGGCACAGAAGGAGGCTGTTCGGCCCATCGTGTCTGGGCCAGCTCTTTGAAAGAACTATCCAATTTGCCCAGCCCCCGGCTCTTCCCCTAGACTTCTGGAAAGGTTTCCTTTTTAAGTATATAAAGCTGAAGCTAGAGTCGTCAGCAGAAAGAGACTCGAAGAGGAGTAATCGCTGGGGTAAGGAATACCACAGATGACAGCAGCCAAGTTCCAAATAGCATCCAGCAGCAGCAGTTTGAGACACCACATACACTAGCCTTGAGAAAGAGGAGCAGTGCTTGTCAACTAATGTATGCTACTGTGCTGACTTTCCAAGCAACTGACAGGGTAACTCACTAAAGTTGTGTGTTTATTACAGTGTGAAGTAATACCAACCATTTATTTTTTTAAAAAGACTTGTATTTATATCGCACTTTTCACGGATGTTTAAAAGCGCATTACAATCAGTGAAGTAATTTTGAAATACAATTGCTGTTGTAATGTAGGGAATGTGGCAGCCCATTTGCACACAGCAAGCTCCCACAAACAGCAATGTGCTAATAGCCAGATAATCTGTTTTATTGATGCGTAGAGGGATAAATATTGGCTAGGACGCCAGGGAGAACTCCCCTTATCTTCTTCAAAATAGTGCCATGGGATCTTTTACATCCGCCTGAGCAGGCAGATGGGGCCTCAGTTTAACATTTAGTCTGAAAAGCAGCACCTCTGACAGTGCAGCACTGCAAACGGCAACTTTGATTTTTGCGTTCAAGCCATGGAGCAGGAATTGAACTTCCAACCTTGTGACTCAGAGTGCCCCAAGTTGAGTCACAGCTGACACTTAACACAATATGCATCACCCTTAGTGGCTGTTGCATTTATACACCCAGAGATATTCCAGCACAGAAGGGCATCAGTCCAGCCCATTGTCTACTGGTGTTGGACATCAGCTATTTACATGGTCTAATTTCCCATATCCATCTAGATTTCAAATATTCATCCAATTTAATTCTAAGTGATGTTGATAGTTTGTCTCATTAATAGTGTGAATGTCAAAAGTATTATATAGTTTGTTATATATTTTATATATCTCGGAGCTATGCAGAGATGACACTAATTTCTAAGTCTGCAACAGGTTTATTCACAAGAATTTTAACATATCTCTGCAATCGCAAAATGTCTGCGCCCATGCTTACAGCTCAGTTTCTGTGCCGCCTGTTTATGTCTGACTCAATAGTTCAGCCAGTTAAGCACAGTGAGCATAGATCAGTTAACAGTCTCCCATAATCAAACAGAAAAGAATTAAACCATTGAGCACAACAACAAGTGATACCATTCCCGTGATCCTGAGCCCTGTCACAGAGGCACAAAGGTATTGCCAATGATCTGTGATGCTTTATCTCTGTTCCATTGGCACTGCACACAAAATTCCTGTGGGTCTGTGCCACTGGAGGGGCGGGCAGGGGAGGTTTGGGGGGGAGGGTCAGGCAGGGGATGTTTGGGGGGGAGGGTCAGGCAGGGGGGATTGGGGGGAGGGTCAGGCAGAGGAGGTTGTGGGGAGGGGCAGGCAGGGGAGGTTGGGGGGAGGGGCAGGCAGGGGAGGTTGGGGGGAGGGGCAGGCAGGGGGGATTGGGGGGAGGGTCAGGCAGGGGGGATTGGGGGGAGGGTCAGGCAGGGGAGGTTGGGGGGAGGGGCAGGCAGGTGAGGTTGGGGGGAGGGGCAGGCAGGGGAGGTTGGGGGGAGGGGCAGGCAGGGGGGATTGGGGGGAGGGTCAGGCAGGGGAGGTTGGGGGGAGGGACAGGCAGGGGAGGTTGGAGGGGAGGGGCAGGCAGGGGAGATTGTGGGGAGGGTCCGGCAGGGGAGGTTGAGGGGAGGGTCAGGCAGGGGAGGTTGGTGGGGAGGGGCAGGCAGGGGAGGTTGGTGGGGAGGGGCAGGCAGGGGAGGTTGGGGGGAGGGGCAGGCAGGGGAGGTTGGGGGGAGGGGCAGGCAGGGGAGGTTGAGGGGAGGGTCAGGCAGGGGAGGTTGGGGGGAGGGGCAGGCAGGGGAGGTTGAGTGCGCAGGGTGTGGTGACAGGAAAATTTGTTATTCTCAACATGTTCACAAACGTACCCAAGTTTCAGGACAACATGGAGAAAGAAATCTGCATTCGACAACAGCCAGCATTGTACAGGTGCAATCCTGCAGTCACCGGTATCACAGTGACCAGGTGTCAGATCCAGAACCTAGCCCATTGATAGTGCCATCTTCCTGGACAACATCGAGTGGAGTGGGCAGGGAGGGGCAAGGAGTGGCGAGGGGAAGGGTGATAGTGGGCAGGGCAGGGCCCTGGAGTGGTGAAGGGAAGGATGAGATTGGGCAGGGGAAGGACACAGAGCGACTGTCCAGATGTGTAATGTGAGGAGCCACAAAGAGCTGATGACAGTCTAGCTGAGAGAAGCAACTGATGGAACCTTGTAGTGTAAACACTAGGCTAAATCTTGCTGGTAAAGTATCCATATGTTAATGTCACTCGCTGCTATTAATGCATAAAGGCCAGTAAATTCAGGCAATGGAGAGATTTTCCAGAGCTGTGAATCTCTAGAACATTCTGCTCAATTTACTCCCGTTCACTATTTGCTTCAGACAAATGACATTTCATCCTTGACTGCCCAGTATTTGTAAGAATTGCTTGATTTGCCCATTAAATTCGGCACAGGAAGTTGGGGCTCCTATTTAACAGTGTAGGTCCCCTTTTAGCCACGTGAGAATTATTGCTAATTAACCAGTATGAGTTCCTTCAAGTTAGAACAAATCTCCCTGATGGTGCAGGACCCTCACCTCAATATTGAATCTACCAAATCTATTCACCTGGGCACCAAATGAAAAAGATCCTGACAAGTTTGGGTGGGGTGGGGATGGGGTTGGGGTGGGGGTGGGTGTGGGGGTGGCTGTGGGGGTGGAGGTGGGGTGGGGGTGGCTGTGGGGTGGGGGTGGCTGTGGGGTGGGGGTGGGGGTGGAGGTGGGGTGGGGGTAGCTGTGGGGTGGGGGTGGTGTGGGGTGGGGGTGGAGGTGGGGTGGGGGTGGCTGTGGGGTGGGGGTGGGGGTGGGGTGGGGGTGGGGGTGGAGGTGGGGTGGGGGTGGCTGTGGGGTGGGGGTGGGGTTGGGGTGGGGGTGGAGGTGGGGTGGTGGTAGCTGTGGGGTGGGGGTGGTGTGGGGTGGGGGTGGAGGTGGGGTGGGGGTAGCTGTGGGGTGGGGGTGGTGTGGGGTGGGGGTGGCTGTGGGGTGGGGGTGGTGGTGTGGGGTGGGGGTAGCTGTGGGATGGGGGTGGGGATGGAGGTGGGGTGGGGGTGGGTGTGGGGTGGGGGTGGAGTGGTGTGGGGTGGGGGTGGAGGTGGTGTGGGGGTTGGGGTGGGGGTGGTGTGGTGTGGGGTGGGGGTGGTGTGGGGTGGGGGTGGCTGTGGGGTGGGGGTGGTGGTGTGGGGTGGGGGTAGCTGTGGGATGGGGGTGGGGATGGAGGTGGGGTGGGGGTGGGTGTGGGGTGGGGGTGGAGTGGTGTGGGGTGGGGGTGGAGGTGGTGTGGGGGTTGGGGTGGGGGTGGTGTGGTGTGGGGTGGGGGTGGTGTGGTGTGGGGTGGGGGTGGAGATGGTGTGGGGTAGGGGTGGGGGTGGTGTGGTGTGGGTTGGAGGTGGGGGTGGGGGTGGTGTGGTGTGGGGTGGGGGTGGGGGTGGAGTGGTGTGGGGTGGGGGTGGAGATGGTGTGGGGTAGAGGTGGGGGTGGTGTGGTGTGGGTTGGGGGTGGGGGTGGGGGTGGTGTGGGGTTGGGGTGGGGGTGGTGTGGGGGTGGGGGTGCAGGGACCATGTCAATTACAATGCTATTTTACTATTGTTCTCTATCGCTCCATTTATCAAACCCAAAATGCTGTGTTTAGCAGGGAGATCACAGTGCCATGAATGTGTGCTGTATGTAGTGAGGACTGTAAATATTGCCTTGAATATAGAGCTTTGGCTCAGCAATAGCATGTTCACCTCCGAGTCAGAAGCCCACAGCCCAAAGTGCAGGCAAAGTCATTCCAGAGAAAATGCAATAGCCAATTTGTGCACAGAAAGATTCCACAACAGTAAAGAGGTAGATAACCAGATAATCAGATTTTTCGTGATGTTGGGTTGAGGGATAAATATCGGCCAGGACGTTGGGGATAACCCTCCTGCTTTTCTTTGAAATAGTAGTATGGGAACTTTTATATCCACCCAATAGTCAGTTTAAAAAATGCACTAAAAGGCAGAACCTCCAACAGTGCAGCACTCCCTCAGTACTGCACTGGAGGGTCAGCCTAAATTACAAGGTCAAACCCCTGGAGTGGGATTCAAATCCATGACCTTCTGACTCAGATGCTGGAGTTCTACCAACTGAGTTAAGGCTAATA
The DNA here is from genome assembly GCF_964194155.1 of Cetorhinus maximus. Lineage (NCBI taxonomy): Eukaryota > Metazoa > Chordata > Chondrichthyes > Lamniformes > Cetorhinidae > Cetorhinus > Cetorhinus maximus. Next base: position 27,583,227 of record NC_135894.1, read on the forward strand.
AGAGGGCAGTTTATACGTCATTTCACAGCTTAATCTGATTCATGCACTTTCTTAGCCAGTGGAAGCATCGTGAGGAGGATAGTGATAGACTTCAAGAGGACACAGGCAGGTTGGTGGAATGACTTGTGGCCGATGAAATTTAATGCAGAGAAATGTGAAATGATTCATTTTGGTAGGAAGAATGAGGAGAAACAATATAAAATGATCTCTCCAGGGCTCCCACCTGTCCCTGACCTTCTATTTTGCTCCACCTGCTCCAGCCCCTCTTAAACAGTATAAAATCCATCACATTTCTACTTCTCTTTAGCTCTGAAGACTTAAAATGTTAACTCTGTCACTCTCTCCACAGATGCTGCCAGACCTGCTGAGTCTTTCCAGCATCTGCCGTGTTTTGCTTTAATAAAATAAAGGGTTAAACTCTAAAGGGGGTGCACGAGCAGAAGGACCTGGGTGTACATGTGCATAAGTCACTTAACGTGGCAAGACAGATTAAAAAGAGATAAGGGATCCTGGGCTTTATCAATAGGGGCATAGAGTACAAAAACAATAAAGTTGTGATAAGCACATATAAAACACTGGCTCACCCTCAACTGCAGTGTTGTGTCTAGTTCTGGGCACCGCACTTTAAGAAAGATATGAAGGCTTTAGAGAAAATGCAGAAAAGATTCACGAGAATGGTTCTGGGAATCTGGAACTTCAGCTACGTAGATAGAGAGGAGAAGTTGGGGTTGTTCGTATCAGAGAAGAGAAGAGGAGATTTGATAGAGGTATTCAAAATCATGAGGGGTCTGGGCAGAGTAGGTAGAGAGGAACTGTTCCCATTGGCAGAAGTTTGAGAATTAGAGGGCACAGATTTAAGGTGATTGGCAAAAGAAGCAATGGCGACACAAGGAAAAGCTTTTTTTTTTCACATAGTGTGGTTAGGATCTAGAATTCACTACCTGAGCGCCTGGTAGGGGAAGATTCAATCATCCTTTCAAAAGAGAAATGGAATATTATCTGAGTGGGGAAAAAATTGCAGGGCTACGAGAAAGATGGAGAAGTGAATTGCTCCTGCAGAGAGCTGGCAAAGAGACAACGGGATGAATGGCCTCCTGCAGTCCTGTACCCAATTGATGATTACACCACAGCCTGAGTTACCCATTTGTATTTCCCCCACCCCCAGTGCAGCTCTAACCCACACACCCGAACATAATCAGTGCCATTCTGATCCAGCTGTGAAACATTAGAAAGTTGAAGCAGTTACGAGCTGGAGAACTCAAACATGCACCGTCAGCCTGTTGAATACCACTTACCGAGTGCCAGTAAAATGCTGAGAACCACAGTTGCAGCCACAAACACGAAGAGGGCTACTTTCAGCAGTCTGCTCTGCCACCTCCCTGACACAGGTTTTGCACTCTCCAACACCTCCATTTGCATGGTGTCCACAATTTACTTCACCCCCACTGCCACTCCCTCGCTCCCTGGAAAGACTCTAAGCCTGTCCTCCAAAGCTCGAACAAAATCTTCTGCTTTAGGATAAGGGTAGTGCACACAGACCGTCCTCTCTCTCTCTCTCTCTCTCTCTCAGAGAAAGAACAGTGCCTGCTCTTCCTCCCCTGAATGCCACTTGGGAGATTGTCGATCCTGTTTACGCACAGCCACCAACTTGGCTGCTGAGAAAGACAGCAGAGAGATTTATTAAACTGGACTACATCTATCTGTCCCAGTCAGGCAGAGCAGCAAATCCTAACCCAGCTTGCAAGTATCAAACAGTGAAACACCAGCGAGATGCTGTATAAATATCAGTGCCACAGCTGCACTCCAACTTTCTACATACATTAGTTGGTAAATTGGGCAATTTGTAATGTTAATACTAAAATGTTACATCAATGCAGAATTGCACCCCTTACATTATAATGCCACTTAAAGAGGTTAAGTTTAACATTTACAGTGAAGGATTCGTTTAATTGTCCAATGAATCACCTTACATCTTATAATTGATCTGGGCCTATTATCCTTCCCTGATTTGGGAATCAGATGCATTATTTTTAATCCTCAGACACATAACACCCGGAGGCATCCTTCAGCCCCGGCACTTGATAGATTAAAACCAGGGAATGCTGTCCTTATTCAATTACAAGTTCATTTTCCATCTGGCTCGAAAATTCAGAAGGTATTTCTGACAACATGTGCTGTATCCCATTGCAATCATTTCAAACACAAAAGCTGCAAAACACGAGTCACCAGCACGGGGTGTAGGAGTTCATGCGCAATCCAATAATTCATGCTACATTTCAGAAAAGTAATGCTCCATTTATTTTAACATATGCAGAATTCTCCTCAACTCTATCCAAACCACAACCTCTTGTCAAACCACTCCCACAAAATGATCTAACCCACTCCCTCTCGCTGCTCCCCCTCCCTCTCCCCCCTCCCCCTCCCTAATCAACCCTCGCTCTCCCTCCCCCTCCCCATTCTCCCCTTCCCCTCCCTCTCCCTCTCCCTCTCCCCACACCCTACCCCATCCCCCTCTCTCTCCCCATCCTCCTCCCCATCCCCACTCTCCATACCCACTCTCCCGACCCCTCCCAATCCCACACCATCCGCCTCTCCCTATCCCTCCCCTTCCCACTCCATTCCCTTCCCTTCCTCCCCCTCTCTCCTTACCCTCCCCCCACTCCCTCCCCTCTCCCAACCTTCCCACTCTCCCCACCCCTCCCTCCCTCCCGCTTCTCCCCACTCCCTCTCTCCCCATTCCCTCCCCGCTCCCTCTCCCCTCTGCCCCCACCTCCACACCCACCCCCTTACCCTCCCACCTCCCTCGCAGATGACCAAAATCTTGGGCAAAGAGGTAGATTTCAAAACGTCTCTTCAGCGAGGTAGAGAGGCAGAGATTTTTAGGAGGGAATCCCTGAGCTTAGGGCCTAGGCAACTGAAGGTGTGAGCACAATTGTGGGAGAACTTAAAATTGGGGAAGCTCAAGAGGTCAGAATCAGATGAGTGCATATATCTCGGAGGGATTTTTAGGAGGTTACTGGGATAGGGAGGGGCGAGGCCAGGGTGGGATTGGAAAACAAGGTTGAGAGTTTGAAAATCAAGGTGCTGGTTTGACCAGGAGCACAGAGGTGATAGGGGAATGGGACTTGGTGTGAGGTTTGGATTACCTCAGGTTTGTGGGTTTAGAATGTGGGAGAGCAGCCTGGATTGCACTGGAATAGTTGGGTCCAGAGGGAACATAGGCATGAATGAGGGTTTTAGCATTGGATGAGCTGAGACAGGGGTGGAATTGGGCGATGTTACAGAGGTGGAAATAGGTGGTCTTAGTGAATGAAGTAGGAAGCTCATATCATATTGAATATGATGCCAAGGTTGTGAGCAGACTAGCGTAGCTGTAATAAAGCCAAAATAATGGAAATACTCAGAAGGCCTGGCAGCATCTGTGGAGAGAGAAACAGATTTAATGTTTCAAGTCTAATACTCCTCTGTTCCAGTATTTGGTTTTTATTTTGGTTTAATCTCAGACTGCTGCCAGGGAGAGGGATGGAGGGGGTACTGGGGAATAGAGTTTGGAGCAGGAACAAAAAACAATGGCTTCTGTCTTCCCAATATTTAATTGGAGGAAATTTCTGCTCATGCAGTACTGGATGTCGGATAAGCAGTCTGATAATTTAGCAACAGTGGAGGAGTCGAGAGAGGTGGTGGTGAGGTAGAGCTGGGTATCATCAGTGTACATGTGAAAACTAACACCGTGTCTTCAGATGATGTCACCGAGGGGCAGAATGTGGATGAGAAATAGGAGGGGGTCAGGAATAGATCCTTGGGGGACACCAGGGGTAATGGTGCAGGAGCAGGAAGAGAAGACATTGCAAGTGATTCTCTGGCTATGATTAGATAGATAAGAATGGAACCAGGTGAGATCAGCCCCACCCAGCTGGACGACAGAGGAGAGGGTTGGAGGAGGACGGTGTGGTCAACCGTGTCAAAGGCTACAGACAGGTCGAGAGGGATCAGGAGGGAAAGTTTACCCTGTCACAGTCACAGAGGCTGTTTCTGTACTGTGGCAGGAACGGGAACCCAATTGGAGGGATTCAGACATGGAGTTCTGGGAAAAATGGGCACAGATTTGGGAGGTGACAATACGTTCAAGGACTTTGGAGAGGAAAGGGAGGTGGGAGGTGAGAGATGAGGGGTTGTTTTCAACAATGGTGGGATCAAGGGTGGGTTTTGTGAGGAGGGGGTGAAGATGGCAGATTTAAAGGAGAGAGGGACAACTGCTGAAGGAGAGAACACTGTTCACAATATCAGCTAATATGGACACCGCGGCAGGGGAGTTGCTGGATGTCAGGAGTTTAGTGGGAATAAGATCGAGGGGACAGGAGGTGAGTCTCATGGACAAGATGAGCTCAGAGAGGGCATGAGGGAGATAGGAGAGAAACTGGAGAAAGATGTGAGCTCAGGGCCCAGGCAGGAGGTGGGGGGGGGGGTGGCGGGTGGGTTGGGTGGGGGTGGTGGCGGGGTAGCTTCAGAGGAAGTTTGTCCAGGTGGGCTAGTGGAAGGGGGGCAAGTGCAGAGGCAGCTGACTGGATGATCTCAATCTTAGTGACAAAAAAGTCCATGAACTCCTGGCACTTGTTGTTGGAGATGAGGGTGGAACAGAGTGGTGTTTATGAGGGCCGGTTTAGAGTAGAGAAAAGACATTATTTTTGTAATCCAGGATGATCCTGGAATAATGAGCAGATTTAGCAGACGAGAGGAGGACCCAATGGTGCTTTATATGATCCAGCCAGGTCTGGCAGTAAATGACTAAATCCACCATATGTGTTCAAGTCTGTGTCCCCTGTACTATAGGGAGTGAAGATGAGGGTCATACTGAGGGAAAGTGAGGGAGAGTAATGGTTTTATTAGGGACTGGGGTATCGAAGGTGGAGGTGAGGTTGAGCAAATCAGTAGCTGCAGTAATGTTATGGCAAATAAGAAACACTACATAGTCAGAATTTTGAAAATGAAGTTGTAAATGAATCGGGAGAGAGGTTTTCCAGGAAAGGCTACAGAGGAGGTAGGATTGGGGTGTGGAAGGGAGATGTGGGTGATGAGTGATACAAGGAGGTGATCAGGTCATCGGCCCTAATATCTCCATATGCGGCATATTCTGTTTTGATATTTTGTCAAAGGGACTCCACGAATATATGCTGTTGTTGTGACTGTTAAAGAGAATGTTCTGAAAATTTCTCCTGTTCTTTCAGTAAAGTTGTTCAAGGACACAATAGTGCCAACGCAACGTTTGATAAACATTTCCGTTTTAATTACCCTTTCTCTGTTGCAGGAATTTTAAAAGATGCAGTCAGAAGAGAAAAGGACACAAATAATTGGAATCTTTCAGTATTAATTAAGGAGCAGAATGCACCAATTAGGGCCCAGCTTGTGTTTTTTTTTTGTAACCCTTTGCATGCCATAGACATATTCATTCACCCACATGAGCTGTTCTGCAAGGCGTTTACAAAGACACTCAACCTGATGGCAACCATCCTAACTGACTGAGGGTTCAGCTGACTGAGGGTTCAGCTGACTGAGGGTTCAGTGTTTAGAGCTGAGGTTGGAAAACTAGCTTTTGCCATCACCTTTCAGCTGATGAAAACATATTTCTTTTTCCTTTGCAGCAAGTTTCCACCTCAAAAATGGACATCATCAGACCCAAGAGAAAACAAGGTCGGTCTCATGGTGAGACGTTTGGAAGGAGAAGAGTGAAAGATCAAGAAATAATAAGCTCAAAAGGAAGATGCCAGATGGGAATGTTCCAACATGTCTCTTATAAGGCTGAGGGCATGGCAACTCCCAACATTGGAAGGGTTTCCACCCACTGCTCCTCCGATTCTTGAGTGGGTGTTCAACGTAGGGCTGCAAGAGCTGCTGCCCCCTCTGGCCCCTGTGGGAACTCCAGCCCAAAACCAGGACTTGGATTACATGGATCCCGGTGAGGTTTACAAGCTTTCCAATGGACTCTGGCCTATAGAATACCTCCAGTACCGTGATCATAAATAGTTTAGGGTCCAGCACCGATCCTTGCTGCACTCTACTCATTACAGTTTGCCAACCTGAAAATGATCCATTTATCCTGACTCTCCATTTCCTGTTACTCAGCCAATCTTCTATCTATGCTAATATATTTCCCCCAACACCATGAACTCTTATCTTGTGTAGTAACCTTTATGTGGCAACTTATCAAATGCCTTTTGGAAATCCCATTACACTACATCTACTGGTTCCCCTTTATCCACTTTACTTGTTAGATCCTCAAAGAACTCTAATAAATTTGTCAAATCTGATTTCCCTTTTACAAAACCATGTTGATTCTGCCTGATTGTATTATGATTTTCTAAATGTCCTATGGATTCTAGCATTTTCCCCAGTGACAGATGTTAGGCTAACTGGCCTATAGTTTCCTGCTTTCTGTCTCACTCCTTTCTTGAAAGCAAGTGATATATTCGCAATTTTTCAATCCACTGGAACCATTCCAGAATCTAGGGAATTTTGGAAGATTAAAACCAATGCATCCACTCTCTGCAGCCACTTCTTTTAAGGCCCTAGGAAGTAGGCCATCAGGTCCAGGGGAATTGTCTGCCTTTAGTCCCATTTGTTTCCCTACAACATTCTCTCTAGCAATAATTTCTAATTCCTCCCTCTTTTTTACCTCTTGATTTTCTATTTTTCTTCGGATATTTTTAGTGTTTTCTACCATGAAGACAGATACAAAATATCTGTTCAAAGTCTCTGCCATTTCTTTCTTTCCCATAATTTCCCAGTCTCATCCCGACAGACAAATATTTACTTTAGCTACTCTCTTCCTTTTAATATACTTGTAGAAACTCTTACTGTCTACTTTTATATTTCTTGCTAGTTTACTCGTATTCTAATTTCTCCCTCATTAAGCTTGAATATCTTACAGCGACACGTCCGGACACAGCAGGCTAAATTGCTTCCCGTACTGTAATTATTCCATGATTCGGATTCTAAAAGGCTGCAGAAACATGGCAAGGTATAAAACTGTGCTTGTAAGTTAGAAGGCAGCGAGTGCTTACTTGTCGTCGGTGATTTTTGGAGGGGATGGGGGGAGCGGGAGGGAGTGTTGTGAAGACAGATTGGCGACACCCTAGGAACCAGCTTCACAACTTGGATTCAGAAATTCCAAGCAAAATGCTAAACCAAGGGTCAGCTGAATCTTAGGGAACCAGGAAATTACAAAAGGAGTTAAAGGGAATTGTGTGATCGTGTCGAATGAGACATAACTTGGATGTTAGAAAGGAGAATCCTGAAAATCTAGGAGATTATATTTCTAAAGATCGACAGTTATATTATGGCCTGCAAGATGAACAGGTAAAATTTAATCTGGGCACTACACTTGTCAAACAAGATCTGATGCAAGATATTTACCCTAATGACTTATAAATGTATACTCCCCCGCTACATGTGCTCAAAGGAAATGTAGGAAACTACTGGACAAGAAAAATCCCTATAATTCCATGAACAACTTTCAACCAATAACTCCCTCAATCGACTACAGAATGGAAGTGGTTAGGTTTTAGCACAACTCAATCATACCCTCTTAAAGTTACACAATCCTATGACTGGCAGCCTGTGTCGCCTTGTGCCAAAGTCCTCTGGGCTGGCCTGCTTGCACTTTACTTGGATGTCAACTGCAAACTAATAAAACATTTAATTTATAGTGAGTTGCATTCAGTTTTGGTGCTTAAGATTTGGTAGCAGTAATGTTTATGTTAGTATCAGTGATGCTGACCACATAACTACTGGATTCTTGTAAAAATCCATCTGATTCACTTGAGTCATTAAAACAGAGATGGAGGCCATTCAGCCCATAGAGTCTATGCCAGCTTTCCATACAGCATTCCTGTCAGCCCCATGCCCCTGCTGTATTCCCTTAGTCCTGTAAGGCTATTTCTTTCAAATACCCATCCAATTTCCTTCTGAAACCATTACCTCTGCTTCCACCACCAGAGACTTCCAAGTCATTACCATTGCCTGTGTAAAAAAGTTCTTCCTCACATGCCTCCTGCATCACTTGCCCAAGGCCTTAAACCTATGTCCCCTAGTCCTTGTATCATCAGCTAATGAGAACAGCTATTCTTTGTCAATCTTATCTAAACTTCTCATAACCTTGTATAACTCTGTCGAACCGCTCTTCAATTGCCTTTGCTCCAAGGGGATCTCCAGCTTTTTCAAGCTAACATTGTAACTAAAATTCCCCATCTCTGGAACCATTCTGGTAAGTCTTCTCTGCACCCTCTCAAGGAGCCTTACATCCTTCCTAAAGTGTGGTGACCAGAACCAGGTGCAATACTCTCTCTAGTTGTGGTCTAACCAGAGTTTTAGAGGTTCAGTATAATTTCCTTGCTCTTGTACCCAATACCTTTCCCTAAGATCCCCTAATCTTTGTTAATTACTCTCTCAATATATCCTGCCACCTTCAAAGGCCTATGCACATGAACCCCCAGCTTGCTCTCTCTCTCTGCACAATAGTGCTTTTTCAGGAAGTTAACCTGCCATCCTTACCTGGTCTAGCTCAGGCTCTCAGCAACATGCCTGACCAATAAAACTGGCTGCTTTGCCCTGGATAGTGTCAAGCTTCTTGAGTACTGTTGGAGCTGCACGCATCCAGGCAAGTGGGGAGTATTCCATCACACTCCTGACTTGTGCCTTGTAGATGGTGGAAAGACTATTGGGAGCCAGCTGGTGAGGCACTTGCCACAGCCTCTGACCTGCTCCCGAAGCCACAGTTTTTATACATTTAGACCAATTAAGTTTCTGACTCATGGTAACCCACAGGATATTGTCATGAAGCTATTAATGTATATAATATTTTGGAAAATATTTTTCTTTTAAAATAGAGATTTAGTTTGCGGGTGTGCTTTAATTGGATTAAAGCCAGCTAGTCTAGGTACTTTGATATGTACTAGTTTGAGATGTAAACAGAAAGATAGAGTGTGTTTGCATTTTTTGAATAGAGCATTCGAGGAGTGGGGTGAAAACTTGACGCCTATCTAGCAGCTACCGAGCAATATGTTTATATTACTAATAAAATTGGTGCAATGAATGGGGTTTCATTGTCAAGAGGTAAAATTCAAAGAGACCAGTGAGACAATGGGAACTTGAATTCAATCAGTGGTGGTAGGTATAACTTCAGCAGTTTTCGGGTGCGTTGGCAGAGGCAATGTAAGATCAAAAGGTAGCTGTAAGCCTCCAACTGGCTCCACAGTGAAAGAACCTCATTTTGAATTTATAAGGTGAAAATGCTTTGCCTGGTGTCTGGTTAAGTCTATGGGTTGCTGTTGCCTTAGTGGAGATTAGTTTGGGAATTTGTTAAAAGTTATGATAGTAGTAATTTGTAGCCATGTGTGTATATTTTAATCTGTGTAAATTAATAAAATGTTTCAATTAGTTTAATGTAAAACCTCAAGACTGGTGGTCTGATTCCTGAATTTAGAGTCACATCTCAAACATAACATTTAAAGTGATAGATTATGACATTTGTTTAAAGTTTCCCTCTGGGATTTTTAAATAACTCCACTTTACCAACTGCAGCATTCATAACAGGGGGCTGTGCCAGGATAAATTATATTTCAAATTCCTCAGTTGGTTAGGAATTAGAGAATCGTAAGCTGATGAGTAGGAGAGGCTCTTTGAATTCAGGAGTTGGTGAGTATTTTAGAAGTGGTGAGGCTGCAAGATGGCTTTGGCATTTGCTAAGACTTGTCTGTGAGTAGAGGAGATAACTATGATTGGGTTGGAGAAAATAACCAAAAGGAAGTTAACAGAGTGACGGATAAGTTAAAATTGGGGTTACCTGCAGGAGCTAGGAAATCTGATATAGTTAAAAGTATAGCACAGCATCTACAGTTGGAAGTGCAACCTGACACTAGTGAGTCACAGCTGGAGGTAGTGTGACTTCAGTTACAAATGAAGATGCTTGAATTTGAACAAGCAAAAGAACTGAAAAAGCTTGAATTGGAAGCAAAGGACAGAGAAATGCTTTTAAAAGGGAATTAGAAATTGTGAAGGTAGAGAAGGAGGAAAGAGAAAAGGAGAGAGAAAGAATTCCAACTGCAAATGTTGAAAGTTACAAAAGAGATGTCAGTAGGTGAGGAAGAATTTATCTCTAGAGTGGAACCCAGTGGGGATAAATTTAAATTATTTTAAATTTGTACAAGCTCTTCCAAAGTTTGAGGAAACAGATATTGAAGCATTCTTTATTTCATTTGAGAAGCTAGCTAAACAGATGAAATGGCCACAGGAAAACTGGACATTATTATTACAGTCTAAGTTGTTAGGTAGGGGGCTTGAGGTATATGCTTCACTTTAAGAAATGTCGGTGGATTATGATGTGGTAAAAAATGCTATTTTGAGTGCATATGAGTTGGTTCCTGAAGCATACAGTCGGAAATTTAGGAATATGAGAAAACTGCCTGGGCAGTTTTGGCCAGTATTGAGTTTGAAAGAGCAAAACAAAGTAATTTTGACCGGTGGATTTGGGCATGAAAAATAGAGACAACCTATGCAGTTCTTAGGGAAGTCATTCTTTTGGAAGAATTTAAAGATTCAATCCCTTCAGTAATGAGAACTCATGTGGAGGAACAGAGGGTTGATACTGTAAGATAAGCAGCAGGGATGGCTGATGATTATGAGTTAGTTCATAGAGCAAAACCCTTTTACCGTCCCCCTTTCAAATTGGAAAAAGATAAAAGTGGGAAGGTGAAAGGAAGGCAGGTAATCAGGGAAAAGGAGTAGCTGGAAGTTCCCAGGAAGTTTTTTCTCAGAATAAATAGAAAGGTCCCAAATGTAGAAGTGACATTCAAAAATTGAGGTGTTTTCATTGCAATAAGGTGGGGCACACGAAGTCAGTGTGTTGGAGATTGCAGGAAAAATCTGCAGGAATTATTGGGGTACAGAAAAGCTCGAAGTAAAAGTACTGTGGGTTCTGAGGTTCAGGCACAGGAGAAACCAGTGGTTTGTGTACAGGTGAAACAGGGAGAATCAGTGAAAGGTAAAGATGTGGGAATGTGTTCACAATTTACTCAAGAGAATTCTGAAGAGCAGGTTGCAGAAATGTTTAAAGACTTTGTATGTGAAGGGAAAGTCTTTCCATGTGTACAGGGTGGAGTAGGTAAAGATGTTAAGACCTAAGAGACACAGGGCTAGTCAATCCTTAATGTTGTGGGATAGTGATATTTGTTGTTCAGAGGGAATGTTGAAGGTAAAAATAAGTGGGGTTCGTAGAGATGCTAAATCTATTCCATTGTGGAAGGTAAATTTAAAGAGCAGATGGGAGACGGGTGAAGTTATAGTTGGATTGGTGGAAAAACTGCCCATTGCAGGGGTTCAATTTATTCTGAGTAATGATATAGCTGGATCGCAAATGTGGGTGATGCCTGTGGTAGCTGAGCAGCCTGTAGAAGTATTTTCAACAGAAGTGCTACAGAAGGAACATCCTGGATTGTTTCCTGATTGTGTTATAACGAGATCAAAAGCCCATAGAGAAGAACAAAATAAACAAGATAAGCAGGCAGCTCACAGGCAAGAAGAAGGTGTCGAATTCCAATTAGCTGACACTGTATTTGATAACATTGTTCCGGAGGAAGGAATGCAGGAAAGTTCAGTTGAAGTGTTTAACTGAAAGAGGTTAGTGGAGTTACAGAAAAATGATTTGCAATTAAAACAGTTATATCAGAAAGCTTATTCAGAAACCGAAACAAAAAGTATTCCAGTGTGTTCTTATCTTCGAGGGAATATATTAATGAGAAAACGGTAATCGGATTACATCTCAGCAAATGAAAGCTGGAGGGAGGTGCAGGGGATTGTTATCCCATTATGTTATAGAAATGAGATTCTGAGGCTTGTTCATGAAATTCCAATGGGGGACACTTAGGAATTAAGAAAACTCAGGAAAAGGTAGAGGTATTTTTTCTGGCCAGGATTTCATAGGGATGTAGTCAAATTCTGTAGAACCTGTCATATATGTCAAATAACAGGAAAAGAGTAAGCAGTGATTAAGCCGATGCCTTTAATCCCAATACCAGCATTTGAAGAACCTTTTACCAGGATCATGATTGATTATGTAGGACCCCTCCCTAAGACTAAACGTGGAAATCAGTATTTATTGACAATAACGGATGTGTCTACCAGGTTTCCTGAAGCAATACCTTTAAGAAATATTACAACTAAGAAGATTGTGGAGGAGTTCATTATTTTTTTTTAAACAAGCTATGGTTTACCTAAGGAAATCAATCAGATCATGGGCCAAATTTCATGTCACAGCTGTTTAAGGAAGTAATGAACAGTTTGGGGATAAAACAGTTTACGTCAACAGCTTATCATCCGGAGTCACAAGGAGCTTTGGAAAGTTGGCATCAAACTTTAAAAACTATGCTGAGAGCATACTGTCAGAATTATGCGCAGGATTGGGATACAGGAATTCCATTTTTGTTATTTGCTATTAGAGACACTCCTAATCAGCTGGTTTTAGCCCTTTTGAACTAGTTTATGGTCATGAAGTATGGGGACCACTGGAATTGATGGGTTAAAATTCAGAAACTATTCTCCTGGATTATATATTACATTTCAGGGAAAGACTGAACAGATCATGTGAGTTGGCTAGGGAACATTTCAAGATATCACAGCAAGTGATGAAAGTGAAAGAAGATAAGGCAGCTAAAATTCGCAGTTTTGTTTTTGGAAAGTATTCATTTTGTTACCAGTACCAGGGGATTCCTTAAATGCAGGATTTAGTGGGCCTTACAGGATTGAAAAGAAATTAAGTGGAGTAAATTATTTAATAAATACTCCAGATAGAAGAAAGCAGAGGGTTTGTCATGTAAATATATTTAAAAAGTACTTTGACAGGGAAGAGGAACAAAAAGAGTTGTTAATGATGGTGGATAATGAGAAAGAAGTAGAAGTGCAGGACTCTGAAATTGATTTTCCTCTATCAAATTGGATAATGAGGAGGTGCTTCAAAATTTAAATGCAATATTGAGTTACCTTCCAAGCAAGTATCTAAGTGATTTGGAAAAGCTATTGCAGTCACACAAACCTATTTGTGGAAATAAGTTGGGAAAGGCACATTCAGCGCTACATGATGTATGTATAGAAATATCATCTTCAATAACCTTATAGATTAAATCTGGCAAAGTTATCACAAGTACAAAAGAAATTGATTTCATGCTTCAAAATGATATAATTGAGTCTAGTTGCAGTAACTGGAGTTCGCCTGTTGTAACTCTTTCGAGTACATTCACAGTTCTTGACTTTTTTTTTGTTCAAGTCCTGGAGTGGAACATGAACCCACAACCTTCTGACTCAAAGGTGAGGGTGCTATGAACTGAGCCACAGCTGACACCTCAGTTCGCCTGTTGTACTGGTACCGAAACCGGATGGAACATAAAGACTGTGAGGGGACTATCAAAAGGTGAATGTGGTGACAAAAGCGGATTCATATCCCATTCCACAGTTGGAGGATTGCATTGAGAAAGTGGGGCAATCGAAATTCATCATAAAGATTGACTTGCTAAAAGGTTATTGGCAGGTACCATTGTCAGAGAGAGCAAAGGAGATATCCACTTTCATAATGCTAAGTGGACTATATCAGTTTAGAGTCATGCCATTTGGTATGAAGAATTTACCTGCAACATTTCAAAGACTGACAAAGTAATTGAGGGTCTAAGCAATTGTGCAGTTTATATTGATGATCTAATCATTTTCAGTCAGATGTGGGACCAGTATTTACAGCATCTGGAAGAATTATTTACTCCACTACAAGAAGCTAATTTGGTGATGAACTTGGCTAAAACTGAATTTGCACAAGCACAAGATACATATCTAGGCCATACCATTGGACATGGTAAAGTGGCTCCGAGAGATGCGAAAGTCAAGGCTATCGTGGGTTTCCCAGTGCCTACAACAAAACGAGAAGTTTTGAGATTTCTGGGCATGAGTGGGTTTTACCAGAAATTTGTACCAAATTTTAGCCGAGTGGTTGCTCCACTGACTGAACTATTAAAAAAAAAGGTTTCAATGGACACTGGAGTGTCAGAAAACATTCGATAGTTTGAAAACTGTATTAACTACACCAGTGTTGGCAGTACCCAATTATGCCCAGCAATTCAAGTTGGCCGTTGACACAAACAATATAGGTATTGGGGCTGTGCTGTTACAAGGTGACAACACTGGAATTGAAAAACCAATAGGGTATTTTTCACGGAAGCTGAATGTACAACAGAGAAGATATTCAACGATCAAAAAAGAGACTGAGTTTGGTGTTAGCTTTGCAATATTTTGAAATTTATGTGGCAAACAATTCATCAGAAACAATCGTTTATACAGACCATAATCCTTCGAAGCTTTTGGACAAATTTCGTGACAAAAGTGCAAGGCTTTTCAGATGGAGTCTATTATCACAACAATTTAATCTATGCATTATATATATTGCTGGAAGAGAAAATCTGTTCGCGGGTGCATTATCAAGAGTTTGAAGCTTAAAGGAAATTGGGACATTTAAAAAAAAACTTGGACACTGAACTCGAGTGATTTCTGGTGATATCAGGGACTTGTGTGTGTGTGTGTATATATATATATATATATACATAGTTGTGTTAATGCATGCATCTGGTAATGTAATAGTGTAATAAGAATAGGAGATAGTGTGAGATGGGTTATTAAAATGAAGCCATCTTTTAGAATTATGGCGGTTCATTTTCTGATAAGGAAGGGGATGTCTTGAAGCTATTAGTGTATATATTTTGGAAAATATATTTCTTTTAGAGGTTTAGTCTGTGGGTGTGTCTTAATTGGATTTAAACTAGCTAGTCTGGGTGCTTTGATATGTACTAGTTTGAGATGTAAACAGAGAGATAGTGTGTTTGCATTTTATCAAGAAGTGGGGAGAAAACTTGACACCTTTCTAGCAGCTACCAAGCAATATTCTTATATTACTAATAAAATTGGTGCAATGAATGGGGTTTCGTTGTTAAAAGGTAAAGTTCAAAGAGACCAGTGGGACAATGGGAGCTTGAATTCAATCAGTGGTAGTAGGTATAACTTCAGCAGTTTTTGGGTGTGCAGAGCAGAGGCAATGTAAGATCAAAAGGCAGCTGTAAGCCTCCAACTGGCTCCACAGTGAAAGAACCTCATTTTGAATTTGTAAGGTGAAAATGCTTTGTCTGGTATTTGGTTAAGTCTATGGGTTACTGTTGCCTTAATGGAGATTAGTTTGGGAGTTTGTTAAAAGTTATGATAATTTGTAGCCATGTGTGTATATTTTAACCTGTGTAAACTAATAAAATGTTTCAAATAGTTTAATGTAAAACCTTAAGAACTGATGGTCTGATTCCTGAATTTAGAGTCGCATCTCAAACATAACACTTAAAATGATAGATTATGACAGTTGTTTAAAGTTTCCCTCTGGGATTTTTAAATAACTCAGCTTTACCAACTACATCGGTCATAATAATATTTATAGTGGGGGATTCAGCAATAGCAGTGCGAGGAAACTCTGTCACTAGAAGGGTTCAAAATTGATAAGGAGGAAGTGTTGAATAGACTGTCGGTGCTTAAAGTTGACAAGGCACCGGGACTGGAAGAGATGCCTTCTAGGATATTGAAGAAGTGAGAGTAGAAATTGCAGGGGCACTGGCCATAATTTTTCAGTCTTCCCTAGACTCAGGGGAGGTGCCGGAGGACTGGAGAATTACAAACATTACACCCTTGTTCAAAAAGTGTTGTAAGGATAAGCCCAGCAGTTACAGACCAATCAGTTTAACTTCAGCGGTGGGCAAGATTCTAGAAACAATTATTCAGGATAAAATTAGTAGTCACTTGGAAAAATATGGATTAATAAGGAAGAGCCAACATGGATTTCTAAAGGGGAAATTGTGTTTAACTAACTTGGAGTTTTTTTGAAGAGGTAAAAGGTCGATGAGGGTAATGCTTTTGATGTGGTGTACATGGACTTTCACAAGGTATTTGGTACAGTGCCACACAACAGACTTGAGAGAAAAGTTATTGCTCATGGAATAAAAGGGACAATAGCAACGTAGATGCAAAATTGGCTGAGTAACAGGAAACCGAGGGTAATGGTCAATGGATATTTTTCAGGCTGGAGGAAGGTTTGTAGTGGAGTTCCCCAGGGGTCAGTATTGGGACCCTTGCTTTTCCTGATATATATTAATGATCTACGTCTTGGTGTGCAGCAGACAATTTCGAAGTTTGTGGATGATACAAAGCTTGGGAATGTTGTAAAGGAGGATGGCGTAGAACTTTAACAGGACATAGACAAGTTGGAGGAGTGGGCAGATAGGTAGCAGGTGAAGTTCAATGTGGAGAAGTGTCAGGTGATGCATTTTGGTAAGAAGAGCATGGCCACACAATATAAAATTAATTTTGAAGGGGGTGCAGGAAGACCTGGGTGTATATGTGCATAGATCATTGAAGGTGGCAGTACAGGTGGAGAGAACAGTTAATAAAGCATATAGTATGCTGGACTTCATTAATAGGGACATAGAGTACAAGATCAGGGAGGTTATGCTGAATTTATAGAAGACACTGGTTAGACCTCAGCTGGAATATTGTGTACAGTTCTGGGCACCATATTATAGGAAGGATGTGAACACATTGGAGAGAGTGCAGAAGAGGTTTACAAGGATGGTGCCAGGGATGAGAAACTTCAGCTATGAGGGTAGATTGGAGAGGTTGGGACTGTTCCCCTTGGGGAGGTGGCTAAGAGGGGATTTTATAGAGATACTCAAAATCATGAGGGGGCTAGACAGAGTAGATAGGGAACTGTTCCCTCCCGTAAAAGAATCAAGAACGAGAGGGCACATTTAAAGTGATTTGCAAAAGTAGCAAATGTGATGAGAAAAAAACTTATTCACACGAGTGGTTCAGTCTGGAATTTACTGCCTGGAAGTGTGATGGAGGCAGTGAATCGATGGTTATTCAATCAAGGCATTTGAATAGAAATAATGTGCAGGGGTACGGGGAAAAGGCAGGGCAATGGCACTAGGTCATAATGCTCATTTGGAGAGCCGGTGCAGACACGATGGGCTGAATGGCCTCCTTCTATGCTGTTAAAATTCTGAGATTCTGTGAATATCAAGGAGAGATGGTTAGATTCTTTGTTATTGGAGATGGTCATTGCTGGAGCTATTGATGGTTATTCACTGGGGCTACAAGTAACCACTCGGCCAAATGCTGCCTTGATGTCAAAGGTAGTCACTTTCACCTTAGAAATTCAACTCTTTTGTCCATGCTTGACTAGGGCTGGAATAACATCTGTTGTTGAGTGGTCCTGACAGAACCCAAACTGAGCATTGGTGAGCAGGTTACTGGTAAATGTTGCTTGATAGCACTCTCAAAGACACCTTCCATCCCTTTGCTGACGATTGAGAGTAGATTGATGGAATAATAATTGGCCAGATTAGATTTAATGGTTAGAGATTGCCAGTAATTAATTCATGTGCCCAGCCAATTATCAGGGACACTTCTTGATAAATTTTATACCAATGGCTCTCCATTCATCAATAGCTATTAATCAGGGAACAAGCCACAGAGGCTTATTAATACCTTGGATATGCCAGACCATGATCTATACTGAAAAATCAGTGGGGTACCTTTGACTGTGTGATATTGTAAGGTCACCAGACTTGACAGGCTAAATTGCTTGTCCTGGTGCTGGGACCTTCCTGAAGGTACAAATGACATGCTCTAAGCTTCCACTTCAAACCTGGAGAAAGATAACACACAAAAGTTTACACAGGAAAGAAGCAAATGAGAAAGGCTGCAGTATGATTTTGATTTAAACAGTTTATAGGAGGGATACAATGCTGCATCAGAGCAGCCTTAAAGTTCTTTATCAATGTCAATATACACATTTCAACAAGTTTGTAAAGAAACAAAAATTCAATTTGTGAAGACCTTTATTGTAAGGTTTACTGCACTGCTGTATTTTTTAAAACTACAGGCTAAATTGCCATTGATAATTCCATTATAAACTCTTGTGCTACCGCACCTGTTCACAGTTCTACACAGTGGGAGCAGCATTTAGTGCAAAGGTCAAAATTAAAAATCTCAACTGTTCTGTGCGTAGTTGCCAATTGTGACACAAGCGGAAAGTGTTTCACAAACATCAGAATTACTGTTCGTGCTGGCTGTTCTCATTGGATGTAACTTTTTTCAGATTTGCGCTACAAGGGAAGGCCTGCAGAAAATAGGACAGTGGCTGACAAATAATGCAGGTTGTGTTATATGAGGAAAAGAAATAGGGTATAGGTATGTCTCGTGTTGAAAGGGCTTTTCAAAGTTCTATTGCTAAAACAGTATTGGAAAGCCCATGGAACTTGCATTAAAAAGAAAAACCTCACCTGTAACCCTGATATTGTCCTTCTCAAATTTCCCCAGAGAGGTGTGATCAAATTTGGTTCATAAACTTTGAGTCTGAAATTTAACAGAATGAGGATGGGGAGGAAAAAAGTCAATTTGAAGGAAAAAGTCCTGATCATTAAGATTGCCATGTTTAGTAGCTGATTCAATGTTCTTCATCACAAGCACTTACCAAATGGAAAAGATGGTGGCCAACGCTTACTTTTCAGAGTAAGGCTCCAATGCTGGCATGGGGGGTAATATACATACCGGTTAGAGACACTACTATTGACACTACAATCATGAATCTCTGACCCACACTCACTGTTATTGAGACTCTATACCATTGGCAAGACTCGCAAAATGAGCCGACTAATTTGTCCTGACTCCATTTCAATGATCTAGGATGATTGGGATTCGATTACAACAGGTTGGGTAAATGTAAACGCAGCTGCGGTGCATTATAAACTGCCTTTATAAAAGTTACAAGGAACAGTTAATGTGAAGTTTTTTCTGTATTCGATTCAAAAGATCAAAGCTTCATGCTTGCTAGTCTCCTTGGAGCTTAGACCCATTTCCAAAAATTGTTATTGTTCCCATGCCTGCAGAAATATCAGTGGTGCATTTTTTAAATTATAAATTTATGGTTAGGATAATGCCACTGTAACCTGTTGCTCATTCATATCTTAACCAAAATAAATACTGACAGAGGTTGTTCCGTTCTCAGCACTGATAAGTGAAAACACTTTCACTCAGGCAGAAAGGGAAACAGTTCTGCTGTGATTAATGAATAATTAAATAGATCACCCTAACATTAGCAACTTCCCTGGACAAATAACAGCAAATGAGTGTGCACACATTGAGAGAGAAAACAAGGTCCAAACAATGATTCCGTCCCCCCCGACCCTTCTTTCCGTACATGAGGTACTCAACATTGTGTCATTAGCCCCTTCAAAAGGCTACAGTAATAACTTTATACCAAAATAACAGAACACATGTCAATATTTGTGTTTATTCTGAAAACAAAGCAAATAAATTAAAAAAAATCAATTTCTGAACTGACTGTGGTTGACAGACGAGTAAGATATCGCAGGTTGAAATATGCAAAGGCAATCAAGATAACAATGTAACTGGAACAAAACATCACCCACTAAACACAAATTGTGAATTTGCCTGTCACACATTCACGAAGTAAAAGATTCACATTTACAGCAACATTCAGAAGTCCAGTGCAGTCAGCAGATTGCCTTGCACTCCCATTTAAAATGTAAATGACTAGACATTATTAAAAAAAAAAATCCCAGCAAAATATACAAGTCGTGTCTTTCCTGAAATGAGAAGTTGCATCACAGCACAATGCAAGACACCTCGGCCAGCAGCCTCGATTTAAGTACACAGCATTTCTTCAGTTTGAGAAAGAGCATGCACCAGGGTGCAAGCTAAAAAGCATCATGCAGCACAAAGCCCTGCCATCCTTATGATTAAGAATTTTATTGATTTTCACAAAATGACAACTCGCAACTTTTGTTTTGAAAAGATCCGTTCTACTTTTTCCACACTGTGTAGAACACCCATCTGAACAAGGAGCTTAAGGAAATCAAACACTGAGGCTATTTACACACACAGCACCAATCAAAAATCTCTACGTTTAAAAATATTTAAGATTAAAGGCTACACTTTGAAAAGCACTGCTAAAACAAAATGAAGCTTGGCAATATTCTGACAAATAACTAGGAATGTAAAAAAATATTGTGGATGTGTTTAAAGCAGGATGGTGGTAGTATGTTGGTCATGTGGAATGATTTAGCTAGACTTCAACAATGATTTGCAGTTATAGAACAATTTTAAGGTAGAAAAAGTCTCAAGGCACTGCACAGTGTTGTAAAAATGATGCTGAGCCAAGGAAGATGTTATTAGGATAGACAAACTAAAGCTTGGTCAAAGAGATAGGTATCAAAGAGAGTCTTCAAGGAAGAAATGGAGAGGAAGGGCTTGCCAGGGTTTAGGGCTTAGACAGCTGAAGGTGAGGCTGATAATGGTGGCGTGAAGGGAGGGGGTGGGAGAAAAGAACTGGAGGAATAGAGAGCTCTGAGGAAGTTACAGAATTAGAATGGGATTGAAGCCGGAGAGGAAGTTAAACGCAAAGATGATAATATTAAATTGGAAGTATTGAACGACACCTCAACTTTAAAATTCTCATTTGCTTTGAAAATCCTTCCCTGGCCTCCATCCCTCCCCATCTCTGTAATCTTCTCCAGCCCAGCAACACTCCAAGATATCTGTGCTCCTCCAACTCTGGCATTCTGAGCACCTCCAATTTTAACTGCTCCACCACTGACAGCTGTGCCTTCCGCTGCTGTGGCCCTGAACTCTGGAATTCCCTCAAGTCTCTCCACCATTGCTTCCTCATTTGAGTTGCTCTTTAAAGCCTACCTCTTTGACTAAGCTTTTGGTCATCTGCCCAAATATGGCTTAGTGTCAAATTTTATTTGATAACGCTTCTATGAAGTGCCTTGGGCTGTTTTACTATGTTAAAGGCACTTTAAAAATGCAATTTGTTGCTGTTGAGAGACCAAGAGAGAACATAGGTCAGTGAACACTAGGGTGACAATGGAGCAAGGTTTGGTAAAGGTTAATATACGGGTAGCAGAGGTTTGGAGGATAGGAGGCCAACCTGGAGGGCATTGGAATAGTGGAATCTGAAGGTGACAGTCACGGATCAGGGTTTTCACAGCAGATAGGCTGGGGTGGAAATGGGTGATGTTATACAGGTAGCGGAGGTGCCAAGGGAGGTAGTGGAGACAGTTGCGTATACATAGAAGTTGAGTTCATGTATTCAGATGATGTCTGCGAACAGTAGAGTGTAGATGAAGATGCGGAGGGGGATAGGGATAGATTCGCAGAGATCTCCAGGAGGTAATGTTGAAGAGGCTCGAAGAGGAGCTACTCCAGATGCTCTGGCCACCAGTGGATGGGTAAGAGTGGAGCCAACAAAGGCAGTACCCTCTGAGCTGGACAGTGTTGGAGAACAGCGGCTAAGTTGAGCTTGTCAAAGTCTGCAATGAGGTGGAGCAGTGAGATCAAACCTGGCTTTGAACAAGGCCGTTTCAGTGCTCTGACACTGATGGGAAACCTAACTGGAGAAGTCCAAACATGGAGTTGGAGGAAAGATGGATATGGATTTGGGATGTGACAACACGCTCAACAATCTGGAAAACTCAATAAAACTGAGGCCTAGGGAGCAGAAGGTGGCTCTCATGAACAAATTGAGCTTGGAGAAGGCACAAGGGAAGATAGGAGAGAAACTAGAGGACAGGATTCATGCTGGCTGCGGCTCAGTCATTTCAGCTTCTAAAAAAATACACAGGAAGCAACTTAGGAGCAAATTTGCATACTTCAATGGAAGCCATACGCAAGGAAGTATGGGTAGTAAAGATCCAGAGTACTGATGTAGACCTTGTTCTGACCACCACAAGGGAGATGGAACAGAGACATTTACCCTTTGATTTGTAGGTAACTTCAAAGCTCTCACAGGGTCAATGGAACCTGCTGGGAGATGGGACAGCCATTCAAGGTGTAGATAATCTAACAGACAATTTATCACCTCATTAGAGTCTGAGAGAGAATCCAGCACAGACTGATGGAGAAAGGAGTTACTGGAGGGCACAGGTGCACTGTATGGAATAGACACAAATTTACTAATACCTGGAAGTATGCTTATAGGAATGTGGCCCAATTTGATAGCATCTGGGGGAGCTAAACAAACACAAAAATTTGAATTACATCAGAGGCAGCAGCTCAATCCATTAGAATTCTTTTTTGGCCCAGTGCTGACCTCTACCCAGTTCTTTCAAAAATCTCTAATGAGACAATTAAAGCAGCCCTGGTAGGGAAGTTCCATCCCTCACTATCAGGGTAGTTCTGCCAAAAGGATGGTCTTGTGCAGCTGTCAAATTTAATCAATAAGAATGCTTCGTAGATGTCTTGGAGTTTTCTTGAGGACATCAGAACAGGAGGCAGCCATTTAACCCCTCAAGCCAATTCTGTCATTCAATGAGATCATGGTTGATTTGTGACTTAACTCCATATACTCAATTTTGTCCCACATCCCTTAATGCCACTGGATAACAAAACTCAGTGCCGACTGCTATTTGCGGAGGCAAGTTCCAAACTTCTGCCACCCTTTGTATGTAAAAGAGTTTCCTAACTTCACAAATGGCTTTAATTTTTTTAACGTCCTGTCATTGTAGTCTCCCCAACCAGTGGAAATAGTTTCTCTCTCTACACCTTATCAGTTGCCCTTAATATCCTGTAAACTTCACCCAAATCACCCCTTAACCTTCTCAATTCCAGGAAATACACCACCAGGTCATTTAATCTCTCCTCGTAACTTAGCCCTTAGAGTCCAGGTATCAGTCTGATAAATGTACACTGCATTCCCTCCAAAGCTCTCAGAGCTGAATAGAGTACTGCAGGTGTGACCCGAACAGAGCTATATCATGGCTTCTACTCTCTCGTACTCCGGTCCTCTGGGCATAAAGATAAGCATTCCATTAGCCTTTGTGGTTATTTTCTGGAGCTGTCCACAATTGCCTTACACAGACAACAATAATCCTTATATTATGGAGGCTCTAAATAGAAAGAAGGGATAGCCAGTGGAGTATGTGAAATGCCTTTTAAATGAGCCTCAACAATTCCTATCGTTCACATAGCAGCAATGAAAAAGCACTTCGCCAGCCAGAAGCTACCTGCTGTGGAGACATAGTAGCATAGGACACTAATATCTGCTTTACTTTCAGCTTGGTGACAGAATAAAGGACTCCACAAGAAGCCATTCTGTTACATTCTCCTAATCCTAGAGAGGGTACAATGACATTCACAGAGATGCACTTGGTATGAAACACAAATGCAAAGACTTTAAAATACAAGCTAGGTTTATTTTAGCCACATCATCCAGATAACTTGGCGATACAAGAGTTCAAATGCTTAAAAGATGAGATGGGAGCAGACTGCTCTCAGTAATCGAGGGGGTCAAGAATGAGAGGGCATAGATACAAATTTAAATACAAGAAATTTAGAACAGAGGGCAGGAGAAATTTCTTCACAGACAGTTGTGAGATTGGGGACTTCACTTTACCGGTTGAGGGGGAAATGGTCAACATTGGATAGGTAGATGAAGGAAAAGGCATTGAAGGATATCAGAAAATATCACGAGAAATATTTGCTCATGCAAAGGATAAATGCTGACAAGGACTGGATGTGCCAAATGATCTGTTCCCTGTTGTAGCTTCTATCTATTTTTATGATTGATGAAGCAATGGTTAAAATGAGGGAAGAATTTCGCAATCTAGAACTAACTTGGGAAACCACCTTAGGGAGAAAACCTGGCGTGAGCTGTAAGAATTACTCTATCTCCATGCCAAATCAAATAAGGTTGATCTACAATTATGGCTTTAAGTTCACTCTCAATGTGAGCCAAGGCCAATGCTAATAGCGAAGACAAATTCCAAATTGAAATAAAACAGCTTCAGATTAGTAGGTTGCTCGGTTTACTAAAAGTTACATTACTTTGGATCCAGGGAGGGTTTGCAAAGATGCAATACCTATGAAGCAAACTATTAAAGCATTGTCTTCCAAACAATTTTAATACCGATGAATCATAAGTCATAACATACATGAAAATTTAACTGGGCTCCAAACCTGGCTCAGACATCAGGATATCATGTATTTCACATGTAGTAGGGCTGATCGAATTAAACACAATATTCAACATATTTCCACTATAATACAATCAGTGCATTTGCACATGCTTTATTACAACCTAATCAGAATAATTTTACCTGAAGCATAGTCATGAACATCTGTACACTACTCTGGGTGTGGTCTCACCAATGCCCTGTACAGATGTTGCAAGACCTCCCTAATTTTATACTCCACCCCCCTTGCAATAAAGGCCAACATTCCAGTCACCTTCTTAATTACTTGCTGTACCTGCACATTGGCTGTGATTCAGGCACAAGGACACCCAGATTCCTCTGTCCCACACCATTCTGCAGTCTCCCTTTATTTAAATAATAGTCCACTTTTGCATTCTTCCTTCTAAAATGGACAACCTCACGCTTTCCCACATTGTACTCCATCTGCCAACATTTTGGTCTACTCACTTAACCTACCTATATCCCTTCGCAGACTCTTTATACCCTCCTCACAACTTATCATTGTATCAGCAGCAAATTTGGCTATCATACAGTTGGTCCTTTTAACCAAGTCATTAGTATAGATTGTAAATAGCTGATGAACCAGCACTGGTCCACTCGCTACAGTTTACCTACCTAAAATGATCCGTTTATCTTGACTCTGTTTCCTGTTAGTTAGCTAATCCTCTTTCCATGCTAATATATCACCCCCGACATCATGAGCTCTTTTCGCTTGCAGTAACCTTGTATGTGAGCAACCTTATCAAATGGCTTGTGCCTACACTCATTGAAATTCAGAAGAATGAGGAATGATCTTACCGAAACACAAGATTCTGAGGAGGCTTGACAGGGTGGATGCTGAGAGGATGTTTCTCCTTGTGGGGGAATCTAGAACTAGGGGGCACAATTTCAAAATAAGCAGGCTTCCATTTAAGACAAAGATGGGGAATTTATTCTCTGAGGGTACTAGCCTTTGGAATTCTCTTCCCAGAGAACAGTGGAAGCTGGGTCATCGAATATGTTCAAGGCCGAGTTAGATGCTAAATTTACAAAGTCAAAGGCTATTGGGGGGGGGGGGGAGAGAGAGAGAGAGAGAGAGAGAGAGAGAGAGAGAGAGGTGGGGGTAAGTAGGCAGAAAAGTGGAGTTAAGGCCACAGTCAGGTCAGCAATAAAATCTACATCTTTGGCCAAGCTTTTAGTCATCTTTCCAGATATCGGTGTGTGGCTCTGTTAAAAATAGAATTGATAACGCTCTTGCTAAGTGCTTTGGGACATTTTGCTATGTGGATAAAGGTAGTCAGGAAGGCATATGGCATGCTTGCCTTCATCAGCAGAGGTATTGAGTATAAAAGCTGGGAAGTCATGCTGCAGCTGTATAGAACCTTGGTTAGGCCACACTTGGAATATTGCATGCAATTCTGGTCGCCACATTACCAGAAGGATATGGAGGCATTGGAGAGGGTGCAGAAGAGGTTTACCAGGATGTTGCCTGGTCTGGAAGTTATTAGCTATGAGGAGAGGTTGGAGAAACTCGGACTGTTCTCACTAGAGCGACAGAGATTGAGGGGCGACTTGATAGAAGTTTACAAAATTATGAGTGGCATGGACAGAGTAGTCAGAAGCTTTTTCCCAGGGTGGAACAGTCAATTGCTAGGGGACATAGATTTAAGATGAGAGGGGAAAACTATAGAGGAGATGTGCTTGGCAAGTTTTTTTACGCAGAGGGTAGTGAGTGTCTGGAATTCACTGCCGGAGGAGGTGGTGGAAGCAGGTACGATAGTAGTGTTTAAGAGGCAGCTTGACAAATACATGAATAGGATGGGAATAGAGGGATACGAACCCCGGAAGTGCAAAATATTTTAGTTGACGGACAATATGATTGGCGCAGGCTTGGAGGGCTGAAGGGCCTGTTCCTGTGCTGTACTTTTCTTTGTTCTTTGTTCTAAAGGCACTATGTAAATTAAGTTGTTGCTGTTGGTGAATAGTAATCTCAGCACCGGTTGTATGATACTCCACTTCACACCTTTTGTAATGTCTGAGTACCTACCTTTAACCCCTAGTCAATGCTTTCTGTTTTGTAGCCAGTTTGCTATGCACCCTGCTACTTGTTCCGATTCCACATATTCTGACTTTGGTTGAGAATCTACCGTGTCATACTTTATCGAAAGTCTTTTAAAGATCCAAATTTATTACTTCTACTACATTACCCTTGTCTACCTTTTGAATTCTTTGAAGAAATAACAATAAGGTTTGCCAAACACAACCTTCCCTTTTGAAATCCATGACTATTCTTTATTATATTTTCAGTCCCGAGATGCTTTTCTATTAAATCTGAGAGTAAGGGCTCCACCATCATTCCAAGCACCAACTTTAAGTCTGTAGTTCCCTAGGCTTGTTCTTAAATATAGGTATACATTTTTAAAAAATTATTCATTCGTAGGATGTGGGCGTCACTGGCTAGGCCAGCATTTATTGCCCATCCCTAATTGCCCTTGAGAAGATGGTGGTGAGCTGCCTTCTTGAACTGCTGCAGTCCATGTGGTGTAGGTACACCCACAGTGCTGTTAGGGAGGGAGTTCCAAGGTTTTGATCCAGTGACAGTGAAGGAATGGCTGTATATCTCCAAGTCAAGATGGCATGTGGCTTGGATGCGAGCTTCCAGGTGGTGTGTTCCTTGTCCTTCTAGATGGTAGTGGTCATGGAGTTGGAAGGTGCTATCTAGGAGCCTTAGCTAGTTCCTGCAGTGCATCTTGTAGATGATACACACTGCTGCTACTGTGTGTCGGTGGTGGAGGGATTGAGTGTTTACGGATGGAATGCTAACCAAGCGGGTTGCTTTGTCCGGGATGGTGTCAAGCTTCGAGTGTTGTTGGAGTTGCACTCATCAAGGCAAGTGGAGAGTATTCCATCACACTCCTGTGTCTTGTAGATGGTGGACAGGCTTTGGGGAGTCAGGGAGTGAGTTACCCACTGCAGGATTCCTAGCCTCTGATCTGCTCTAGTAGCCACAGTATTTATATGGCTAGTCCAGTTCAGTTTTTGGTCAATGGTAACACCCTGGATGTTGATAGTGGGGGATTCAGCGATGGTAATGCCACTGAATGTCAAGGGGCATTAGTTAGATTCTCTTTTGGTGGAGATGGTAATTGCCTGCTGGCACTTGTGTGGTGCATATTGTCCAGGTCTTGCTGCATTTGGACATGAACTGCTTCAGTACCTGAGGAGTCGTGAACGGTGCTGAACATTGTGCAATCATCAGCGAACATCCCCACTTCTGACCTTACGATGGAAGGAAGGTCAATGATGAAGCAGCTGAACATGGTTGGGCCTAGGACACTACCCTGAGGAACTCTTTCAGTGATGCCCTGGAGCTGAGATGACTGACCTCCAACAACCTCAACCATCTTCCTTTGCGCTAGGCATTACTCCAACCAACGGAGAGTTTTCACCCTGACTGCCATCAACTCCAGTTTTGCTAGGGCTCCTTGATGCCACATGCGGTCAAATGCTGCCTTGATGTCAAGGGCAGTCAATCTCACCTCACCTCTGGAGTTCAGCTCTTTTGTCCATGTTTGAAGCAAGGCTGTAATGAGGTCAGGAGCTGAGTGGCCTTGGCGGAACCCAAACTGAGTCAGTGAGCAGGTTATTTCAAAGCAAGTGCCGCTTGATAGCACTGTTGATGACCCCTTCCATCACTTTACTGATGATCGAGTGTGGACTGGCCGGGTTGGATTTGTCCTTTTTGTGGATGGGACATATCTGGGCAATTTTCCACATTGCCAGGTAGTTGCCAGTGTTGTAGCTGTACTGGAACAGCTTGGCTAGGGGTGTGGCAAGTTCTGGAGCTCAAGTCTTCAGTACAATTGCTGGAATATTGTCAGGGCCCATAGCCTTTGCATTATCCAGTGTCTTCAGCCTTTTCTTGATATCACATGCAGTGAATCGAATTGGCTGAAGACTGGTATCTGCAATGCTGGGGACCTCCGGAAGAGACCGAGACGGATCATCCACTCGGCACTTCTGGCTGAAGATGGTTGCAAATGCTTCAACCTTATCTTTTGCACTGATGTGTTGGGCTCCCCCATCATTGAGGATGGGGATATTTGTGGAGTCTCCTTCTCTAGTGAGTTATTTAATTGTCCACCACCATTCATCGACTGGATGTGGCAGGACTGCAGAGCTTAGATCTGATCTATTGGTTGTGGGATCGCTTACCCTGTTTGGCACGCAAGTAGTCCTGAATTGTAGCTTCACCAGGTTGACACCTCATTTTTATGAATGCCTGGTGCTGCTCCTGGCATGCCCTCCTGCACTCTTCATTGCAATAAAGTATTTGAATTTAAGCACTCTCTTCAAGCTCACCTCAGAATTCATGCCAATGAGAAATTTTTACATGTTCAATGTGACTACGCCAGCACAATCAAGGCGAACCTTACCATCTGGCATTATTCCATTGTCTAATCAATTTTTGTTTATATGTAATAATACCTCTGCTATCTTTTCCCTAACCTCTTAAAACATCCAGATGATCCTGACAGATTTCATGGGTTTCATCCCAAATTTAGTTCGATTATCAGTTATCTCCTTTCCTATCTTAAACGTCTTGATTTTTTAATCTCTTCTAATGTCTTGCCAACCAAACCTCCAGCATAAATACCAAGGCAAAGTAATTATTTAATATTTCTGGCATTTTGGCATTATTATCTGCGAGCTTATTAAATCCATTAGTAGCCATATCCCTCTCCTGATTGTTGTTATTTATGTATCTGCAGAATTCTTTTCTATTTGTTTTTGCACCCCTTGATAATTTATTTCTTTTAGTTTCTCTTTGCTTCTATCCTATTGCCCGCTGCCACCCTCTTTGTTGTCTGTGCGCTAGCAAATGCCTTTTGCAGTTTTGTCCTTATTTATTTATCCATGGAATGCCATAACCGGCTAGTCTGTTCTTGTTTTTCAGTGGGATATATTTCTCCTGGACTTTACATGGATGCTTCCGACCTGCTGCTATTCATTTGCTTGTGAGTAAAATTTTCCAGTTCATCTTCCCCAGTTCCATTTTCACCCCTTGAAATCAGCTTTTTCCCAATTTATTACTTTGGGCTTTGTCTTACTTATGTCCTTCTAAATCCAATTCCTATCTATAATCTTATTATGTGTGATTGCTATTGCTCAGGTGTTCTGTTATGCTAGCTGGTCTTTTTAAACTGCAAAAGTGTGGTGCCCTTCCCTTCAGATACTCGCCACCTCCAAATTCTTTACTGTCAAGCTTCTAACAGATTGAAATCAAGCACAGCAATTTTTCACATTTCCCAAGACACACTCACTGAAAGCTCCACTCACTGCTGGGGGCATCAGAAGTAGAATTACCTACATCAATACCCATTTAGCGAGCGCAGCTATCGCAAAAAATAATCAAACATATAAATTTACCTTGAAAGGTAAATGCATCATGCAATTTGGAAAAGGATACAATTCCGCATAAGAGGGAACACACACAACTTTCTTGGAATATTCCACAGGGCAATAGAGCTTGTTCAGCTGCTCTTCGTACATCGCTAGTGCTTCTGTCAAATTTGCACAGTTACCCTGCAGGAGAAAAGGAGAATGGAGAAGTTATTCGACAAATTTCTTCTTGGGTTTTTTTTCACTATTTGAGATCTTAACATTTCAAGCATTTGATTTTTGATTGCTGATTAGTGACCTGTTAGAAAGGTTCATCCACTAGAGAGAGGCAGCAACACATCAGAATCCACAAGATAGGCAATTTGAAATTATCCAACTGAAAGAACAACGAGCTCCATGCTGTCAGTTCCTCACTCAATCACATCAACCATTAAAGTGAGCTCAGTTCGAAATCTCAAGAGCAAAAAGCTGTCTGTAAATATGCAACTGGCTATTTCAGAGGCTCCACTTCTGAGAATGCATGTATGGGAAATATAGTGTATCAATGAATGGCATACATGCCCACCTACAACAACTGCATTCAAGTTAATGAAACTTCTGTATTACAAAACTGTTTCAATTGCAATATAATTCATTTATATTACAAGGCTAGTGCCACTGTAATATAATCCATTTATATACCATTGTTGCCACTGTAATAACACAATTCAGTCTATAATGTCATCCTTTCAGTGATAGGAAGTGGCAAGGCCAGCATTTAATGCCTATCCCTAAAAGACCAAAAGTTCCAAAGTTTTGACCCAACGATGAAGAAGAAATGTTGATATATTTCCAAGTCAAGATGGTGTGTGGCTTGGAGGGGAACTGGCAGGTGGTGTTCCTGTGAACTGCTGCCCTTATCCTACCAGGTGATAGAGGTCACAGAGAGCAAGGTGTTGTTGAAGAGGTGTTAGCAAGTTGCTGCAGTGGCTGCCACTGTGTGCCAATGGTGGATAGAGTGAATGTTGAAGGTGGTGGAGGTCCTGATCAAGCAGGCTGCTTTGCCCTGGATGGTGCTGAGCTTTCTGAGTATTGCTGGAGCTGCACTCTCCACTTTCCCCAATTCCTTTTGACTCCAGTTTTGCTAGGGCTCCTTGATGCCAAACTCAGTCAAATGCGGCCTTGATGTCAAGGGCAGTCACTCTCACAGCTTTTTTCAGCTTTTTTGTCCATGTTTTGACCAAAGCTGTAATGAGATCAAGAGCCAAGTGGCCCTGGCAGAAACCAAACTGGGCATCAGTGAGCAGGTTATTGCTAAGCAAGCGCCACTTGATAGCACTGTTGATGACTCCTTCCATCACTTTACTGATGATCGAGTAAACTGATGGGGTGGTAATTGGCTGGGTTGGATTTGTTTGCAGCCACTTCTTTTCAGACCACATCAGGTCTTGGTGACTTGTCAGCCTTTAGCTCTGATAGCTTTCTCAGTACCCTTTCCCTGGTGATAGTAATAATTTTAAGTTCCTCCCTCCCTCGCACCTCTTGATTGACAACTATTTCTGGGATGTATTTGTACCTTCTACAGCGAAGACAGATGCTAAATCTCTGTTCAACGCTTCTGCTATTTCCTTATTTCCCATTATTAATTCCCCAGGCTCACTCACTCTCTAGAGGACCCACGTTCACTTTAGTCACTCATTTCCTTTTAAATACCCGTAGAAACTCTTACTATCTGCTTATATATTTTTGGCACAGTCTCATACTCTAATTTCTACTTCCTTATTACTTTTTTTTTTAAAAAAGGCATTCTTTGCTGGTTTTTAAATTCTGTCCAATCTTCTGACCTACCATTAATCTTCACAGAATTGAACCCTTTTTCTTTCAGTTTGATACTATCTTTAACTTCAGTATTGCTGAAGAGACACGTTGAAGCACTCATCAGGGCACTTCGCAAGAATACCAATATAGGGGGAATTCATATTGTATGTGAAAAGTGATTGGTTGGCAAGTGGACTCTGGTAGAGGCGTTGCCATGGAAAATGCACCAGTGATGGTGACTAACAGTTAACTGCCAAGCATTGTTTGAAATTTAAACCAGGCAGCTTGACCCTGATTGGTCAAGGCATTGCCCCGAGGAATGAGTCAGAGAATGGCTGTCACTTATTTTGTTTAGCTGAAGCAGGCATATGCGTGTACATGTTCTTTCTGTCTGCAAAGAGCAGGGCCCTGTGTATTGATATACATAGCTTCCAATATATGCAAATGCGCCACACTGAGCCTGACTGACAAATCTCAAATTGGTTGTCAGCGATATGTGAATGATGCGTTTGCGATATTTAAATCCGCAGCTGCATGCAATAATTCCCTTACATGTCTTAATGGGCTCCATCCTACACTCAAATTCACCTTTGAAACGGAGCAGTTAAATTAACTCCCCTTCCTTGGCGTACTAGTTGAGAAATTTTTCAGGGGGCTCTCTACCACGGTCTACCACAAGCCTACATTCACTGGTCAACATGCACACTGGGATTCTTACAGTTCCACATGCTAGAAGATTGGTCTTATCAGCAACCTTGTAAATACAGCCCAAGCCATCTGCTCACCATGCAAGCTTGATGCTGAAATAGGGCGCAAAGGCATCCTGCAGGATAATGGCTGCCCTGATCAGGTCAATTTGTGCCGTATATCACACAAACTCATGAACGGGCCTAAGGCCGCCACTTTCGGCCCTGAAAAGCGCCCAGCCCATCTCAGGTCACCGTGGAAGGGCAAGGTATATCAAAAATTTGAGCAACAGGTGAAGCTAGCTGTTTCACACTGCTACTATGCAGTAGCAACGCGAGTGGTTTTCGCCACCAATAGGATGCTGCCGTCAAGCCTTTGATATTATATTGGTATTCTTGCAAAGTGTCCAATTGAGTGCAAGACAAATAGCTTGGCAGTTAACTGCCAGTCACCATCACTGGTGCATTCTTCATGGCAACGGCTCTACCATAGTCCACTTGCCAACCAATCAGCGCACTCTTCCCATACAGTATAAATTGTTGTTTTCCCCTTACATTGGTATTCTTGCAAAGTGTTCTAATGAGTGCAAGGTGAAAAGCTTTGACATGTCTCTTTTTTCAGCAATACTTAAGTTCTGTACCACCAAATGACTATCTTTAACTTCCTTAGTTAACCACAATTAGTGCATCTTTCTCCTAGAGTCTCTCTCACTGGAATGTATCTTTGCTGAACATGATGAAATATCAGATCAACTCTGATTATATGATAGAACCAGAGTGTGCTGGGTGGTCTGGGATCGACTCGCAAAACTACAGTGTGCTGGATTATCTGTGATGAGCACAGATCATGCCTGGGGGCCACTGGTTCAGACTAGTTCACTATCGGGAGGGAATGGCCCAAGGAGTCCTCAAGGTTGACTCCAGATCTCATGAAGTCCATGAAATCAGGTCAGGTATGGATACCTCCTGATGACACCAGCTGCCGTCCCTCAGTACTCCTCCGAGCGTAGCATCAAGGAGTCCTAATAAAATTGAAGTCAATGGGAAATAAAAACAGAAAATACTGGAAAAGCTCAGCAGGTCTGGCAACATCTGTGGAGAGAGAAACAGAGTTAACATTTCAGGTCCATATGCCCCTTCTTCAGAGCTCTCCTTCAGACTCTTCAAGTCAATGGGAACAAAGAACAAAGAAAAGTACAGCACAGGAACAGGCTCTTCGGCCCTCCAAGCCTGCGCCGATCATATTGCCTGTCAAACTAAAACATTTTGCACTTCCAGGGTCCGTATCCCTCTATTCCCATCCTATTCATGTATTTGTCAAGCTGCCTCTTAAACACCACTATCGTACCTGCTTCCACCACCTCCTCTGGCAGCGACTTCCAGACACTCACTACTCTCTGCGTAAAAATCTTACCCTGCACATCTCCTCTAAAGTTTTCTCCTCTCACCTTAAATCTATGTCCCCTAGTAATTGACACTTCCACCCTGGGAAAAAGCTTCTGACTATCTACTCTGTCCATGCCACTCATAATTTTGTAAAATTCTATCAAGTCGCCCCTCAATCTCTGTCGCTCTAGTGAGAACAGTCCAAGTTTCTCCAACCTCTCCTCGTAGCTAATAACCTCCAGACCAGGCAGCATCCTGGTAAACCTCCTCTGCACCCTCTCCAACGCCTCTATATCCTTCTGGTAATGTGGCGACCAGAATTGCATGCAATATTCCAAGTGTGGCCTAACCAAGGTTCTATACAGCTGCAGCATGACTTCCCAGCTTTTATACTCAATACCCCTGCCGATGAAGGCAAGCATGCCACATGCCTTCCTGACTACCTTATCCACCTGCGTTGCCACTTTCAGTGACCTGTGGACCTGTACACCCAGATCCCTCTGCCCGTTGATGCACTTAAGGGTTCTGCCATTTACTGTATAATTCCTACCTGTATTAGACCTTAGGTGTCAGGGAGAAAACTCTCCACTGGTTGAAGTCATATCTAGCACAAAGGAAAATGGTTGTCGGAGGTCAGTCATCTCAGCCCCAGGGCATCGCTGCAGATGTTCCTCAGGGTAGCGTCTTATGCCCAACTATCTTCAGCTGTTTTATCAATGATCTTCCCTCCGCCACAAAGTCAGAAATGGGAAATTGCTGATGACTGCAGTATTCAGTTCCATTTGCAACTCCTCAAATGATGAAGCATTCTGTTCAACATACGGCAAGATCTGGACAACATTCAGATCTGATCCACTAAGTGGCAAGTAACATTCATGCCACACAATTGCTAGGCAATGACCAGCTCGAACACAAAAGAGAATCTAACCATCTCGCCATGACATTCAATGGCATTACCATCACTTTGATCCCTCACTCTCAACATCCTGGGGGTTACCATTGACCAGAAATTTAACTGGACCAGCCATATAAATACTGTGCTTATAAGAGCAGGTCAGAGGCTAGGAACCCTGCAGCAAGTAATTCACCTCCCAACCCCTGCAAAGCCCGCCCACAAGGCACAAGTCAAGAGTGTGTTAGAATACTCTCTCCTTGCCTGGATGAGTGCAGCTCCCACAACACTCAAGAAGCTTGACACCATCCAGGACAAAGCAGCCTCTAGATTGGCACTCCATCCGCAAACATCCACTCCCTCCACGCACAGTGGCAGCAGAGTGTACCATTTACAAGATGCACTGCAGGAACTCACCAAGGCACTTTTGACAGCACCTTCCAAACCCACAACCTCTGCCACCTAGAAGGACAAGGGCAGCAGATGCATGGGAACACCTGCAAGTTCCCCTCCAAGTTACACACCAGCCTGACTTGGAACTGTATCGTCATTTCTTCACTGTCATATAAGAAATAGGAACAGGAGTAGGCCATTCGGCCCCTCGAGCCTGCTCCGCCATTCAATAAGATCATGGCTAATCTTCTTGTGTTTCGATTTCTACATTCTCATCTAACTCTGATAACCTTTGATTTCCTTGCCTAACAAGAATCTATCTACCTCAGCCTTAAAAATATTCTCTGATCCCGCCTCCACCACCTTCTGAGGCACAGAGTTCCAAAGTTGCACAACCCTGAGAGAAAAAATTGCTCATCATTGTCCTAAAATGGTGGCCCCTAATTTTAAAACAGTTCTGGACTCACCCACAAAACAAAACATCCTTTCGACGTCCATCTTGTCAAGGCTGTTCAGAATCCTGTATACTTCAATCAAGTCATCCCTCACTCTTCTAAACTCCAGCGGAAAGAAGCCCAGTCTGTCCACTCTTTCCTCATAAGACAACCCACTCATTCCAGGTACCAATCTAGTGAACCTTCTTTCAACCGCCTCCAATGCATTTACATCCTTCCTTAAATAAGGAGACCAAACCTGCCCACAGTATTCGAGGTACAGTCTCACCAATGACCTGTATAACTAAAACATAACATTCTTACTTTTATGTTCAATCCCTCTCGTAATAAAGGATAGCATTCCATTAGCCTTCTTAATTACTAGCTGTTTCTGCATATTAATTTTTTGAGATTCATTTTTCTAGAGCACCTAGATCCCTCTGCACCTCAGAATTATGCAGCCATTCTCCATTTAAGTAATACTCTGCGTTTTTGTTCTTCCTGCCAAAGTGAACAACTTCACATTTTCCCCACATTAAACTCCATTTGCCAGATCTTTGCCCACTCACTCGACCTATCTATATCCATCTGCAACCTCATGTCCTCTTCACAACACACTTTCCTACCTATCTTTGTGTCATCTGCAAATTTAGCTACCATGTCTTTACTTCCCTCATCCAAGTCATTGATGTAAATCGTAAGAAGTTGAGGCCCCAGTACAGACCCCTGCGGGACTCCACTCGTCACATCCTGCCAATCCAAAAAAGACCCATTTATGCACACTCTCTGCTTTCTGCCAGCCAATCTTCCATCTCTGCTAATATGTTACCCACTACACCATGCGCTTTTATTTTCCATAGTAACCTTTGATGTCGCACCTTATCAAATGCCTTCTGGAAATTCAAGTACAGTACATCTGCAGGTTCCCCTTCATCCACTGTGCACGTTGCTCCTTCAAAAAACTCCAATAAATTGCTTAAACATGATTTTCCTTTCACAGAACCATGCTCTTTCCGATTGCCTTGAGCTCCTTTAAGTGTCCAGTGTCACTGGGTCAAAATCCTGGAACTCCCTTCCTAACAGGACTGTGGGTGCTCCTCCATCACATGGACTGCAGCAGTTCAAGAAGGAAGTACACCACCATCGCCACCTTCTCAAGGGCAATTAAGGATGGGCAATAAGTGCTGGCCTAGCCAGCGAAGTTCACTTCCCATGGATGAATTGTTAGGAAATAGAAATAGTTTAGGTAAGTTAAATTGGTATTTCTGGGTATTAGGAATGAGTTTGAGCTTTAATGTTTAAGTTTGATTTGTATTTCTGTATCTGTGTGTTAAGGAAGGTCAAATTCGAGTTTCAGTTTCACTTTAAAAGGTGTCTACATTTCTAATGAGAGTTTTACAACTATGGCAGCTAAGTTAAGCAAACAAGAGTAGAGAAACTGAGCTATTGCCTAGCAACTGGGGTCCAGTGAGGCAGGTCCCTCCCATAGACACACACAGAAAAACTAAAGAAACAGCAGTTTGTAGTTCAGTTTGAAGCCAGGAATCCAGAGACACTGGACACTGGGAGAGGGAACTTCAGAGTGAGAGCAGATTTCCCAAAAGAACCCAATAATCCAGGGGAGTGAAACAGGATAAAGTCCCAAGCAGGCCTTCTAGTCAAAGGACAGACAGGAACTTGGAAACGGCCCCATTAATGAAGTTAAGAGTGAGGGGCAGAGAAAGGATCCAAGCTTCAGATTTAAAGAGACAAAAGCCGCGGAAAGCAGATTTAAAGTGAGAACAGCTTACAGGAGGCCAGAAGGTCCAAAGAGACGGCTGAAAGTCTAACTCTTTGCTATGGGCATGTGAAGTAGTGGTATACTTTTGATGGCTGAATCAGGGAGGGAGAGCATGTGAAAGACAGCTTGAATACATGTGGTGACCCTGGGAAGAGGAACATCGGAAGGAGAGTTCGAAACCCTGAAGGTGAACCTTTGTGGAAGGCGTCTGAGAGAAAGCGTCGGTTTGGGAGAAGATTCCAAGGCGAGTTCTTGGAGAGTGGAGATTGGAAGCCTTCGTGTGAAAGACAGGGTTCAGTGAGACTGTTTGACTCACGATGTGACAAGCATCTGGGGACGCGAGTTGAGGAGAGATCCATATAGCATCTGGTTGAGGTGGCATCTGTCACTTGGTTTCAGAGTGTGGTGAGTCTGACCATAGGGTACCTATTGGTTTACATGGGCTGTGTACTTCCTGTGAACATTAAAGTATAAGATAGCTTTGTAACTTGCGTTATTCTTACGAATCTGTACATATCTGTAAAGGTATAGTTGTGGGTGAAGGAGTATTGTATTTTGTTCATCTTTCCTTGTTGAATAAATGTTTTACACTTTTGTTAAAAGTTCATTAGACTCCTATGCCTCTGTTCAGTAGCCCCTCTCCACATATCTAAATGAACAAATAAAAGTCAGGATCTATCGAGCTGGGTTCCACCCTGGGACCAGGCTTGTCCAGTAGTAACCTCAGCTGAGGATCATAACAGAATTTTTAAAAAGTACCAGGACAGCCAGATCTCTCTGTACCATCGAGTTCTGTAATCTCTCTCCATTTAACTAATATACCGCTTTTCTAATCTTCCTGCCAAAGTGGACGAGCTCACATTTTCCCACATTATACTCTATCTGCCAATTTTTTGCCCATTCATTTAACCCATCTAAATCGCTTTGTAGCGATGTCCTCCTCACAATTTACTTTTCTATTTTTGTGTCATCAACAAATATGGCAACCATACATTGGTCCCTTCATCCAAGTCATTGATATAGATTGTAAATAGTTGCAGCCCCAGCACTGATCCCTGCGGCACTCCACTAGTTACATCTTCCCAACCTAAAAATGGCCCATTTATCCTGGCTCTGTTTCCGGTTAGCCAACCAGTCCTCTATCCATAATATGGTACCCCCTACACCATGAGCTCTTTTGTGCAGTAACCACCCAGCACGCTCCTGTTCTGTAATATAATCAGAGTTGATCGCAGCTGTTCTGTGATATAATCATGGCCGAAACCCAATCTCCCAGCACCTAATTTAAATTCTGTGGTTGCAGGTATTGCTGGCAAGATCACATTGGTTACCCAGCTCTTACTGTGATAAGAGGCTGTTAAACAAGCTTTTGAAGCAACTGTTTGTACATCTGACTTGTCAAGCCTCATCAGAGGGCATTACGAGCAAACCATGTTGCATGGGATGGGAGTGACAAACAGGTCAGACTAGGTAAGGGTGTGGCAGGTTTCAAAACCAAGGGACATTCATGAACCAGGTGGATTTTTACAGCACAAGGCAGCTTCAAGTGTTTTTTCCTGATGCCTGTCCATAAGTAACTAGATGTATTGAATTCAATCTTACAGCTTTCCTGGGTGGGATTTGAACTCAAGACAGTTATCCACTGCTGTCAATAAAGTCCGCAGTATAAATGAGGCAGACCCAGCAGCAAGATAATTGGGCCTACCAATCAGCATCCTTTTCTCCTGTAGTATAAATTGTGATCCTTTGAAATTTGGCATTCCTGTTGGTCCTGATGAGCGCAAAACGAAAAGATTCGACATGTCTCTCTTTTCAGCAATATTCAAACTAATAGTGACAGAGATTTATCGTATCTGCCTCCTGGCATGACAGCGTGTCGTAAACATTTTTCATTTATTCAGTGCTTGGATATAGCCACTCACACAGACTACGCCCACCAATATCATAACTGAATGTGGAGTTTGTACTATTGTCACCTTTAGCTACACAAAGATTTGTCTCAGTAAAGACTTTCCACCTCAGCACCTCTCTCAGGATGCCCCAAAGTGCTTTACAGCCAATGAAGTACTTTTGAAATGTAATCGCTGATGTAATGCGACAAATGCAGCACATAGCAAGGCCCCACAAACAGCAATAGGATAACGACCAGATAATGGCACTGAGGAAAACTGCCCTGCTCTTGTTTGAAATAGTGCCATGGGATCTTTTACATTCTTCCAAGCAGGCAGATAGGCCTTTATTTTCAAACACTTTGCAAAATGTAACGTGAATAAAAATAATCAAACATCAATATGGGTAATGTATTAGCATGGACTGAGGATTGGTTAACACACAGAAGACAGAGTCTGGATTAATGGGTCTTTTTCAGGTTGGAAAGACGTAACTAGTCGAGTTAAGGATCAGTCCTAGGGCCTCAATTATTTACCATCTATATTAATGACTTGGAGGAGGGGGCAGAGTGTAATAAAGTCATAGAGTCAGAGTTATACAACACAGAAACAGGCCCTCCAGCCCATCATGTCTGGGTCAGCCATCAAGCACAATGTATCCAAATTTGCTCGATACAAAAATAAGTGGGAGGGCACGTTGTGATGGGGACACAAGAAATCTGAAAGGGGATATAGATAGGTTAGCAGATGGAGTTTAGTGTAGGAAAGTGTGAGGTCATACACTTTGGTAGGAAGAATCAAAAGGCGGAGTATTATTTAAATGGAGAGAGGCTCCTAAAAAGTGCAGCACAGAGAGATCTGGGTGTTCTGGTGCATGAAACACAAAAAGTTAGCATGCAGGTGCAGCAAGTAATTAAGGCGGCAAATGGAATTTTGGCCTGTATTGCTAAGGGGTTGGAGTTTAAAAAGAGAAGTCTTGTTACAACTGTACAGGGTGTTGGTGAGGCCATACCTGGAGTACTGTATACAGTTTTGGTCCTCATATTTAAGAAATATATACTGGCATTGAAGGCAATTCAAAAGTGATTAATTAGGCTGATTCTTGGGATGAAGGGGTTGACTTATCAAGAATGGCTAAACAGGTTAGGCCTTTATTCATTAGAGTTTAGAAGAATGAGGAGTGATCTTATTGAAATGTACAAGATTCTGAGGGGGCTTGACAGGGTAAATGTTGAGAAGGTGTTTCCACTAGTGGGGGAATCTCGAACTAGGGGACAGAGTTACAGAATAAGGGGGCACTCATTTAAAATTGACATGCGATGGAATTTCTTCTCTCAGAGGGAGTGAATGTCTGGAATTCTCTACCCCAGAGAGTTGTGGAGGCTAGATCACTGAAGT
Organism: Cetorhinus maximus; assembly: GCF_964194155.1. Classification (NCBI taxonomy): domain Eukaryota; kingdom Metazoa; phylum Chordata; class Chondrichthyes; order Lamniformes; family Cetorhinidae; genus Cetorhinus; species Cetorhinus maximus. Next base: position 27,623,383 of record NC_135894.1, read on the forward strand.
ATTTAAAGAGGAGGTGGATAGGTTTTTGAAATATCAGGGAGTTGAGGGCTATGAGGAGCTGGCACAAAGAGGAGTTTGGGACAGATCAGCCATGATCTTATTGAATGGTGGGGCAGGCTTAAGGGGCCAAATGGCCTACTCCTGCTCCTATTTCTTATGTTCTTATGATATATAGAAGTTGACCATGTATCTATGAACTTAAGATAGCAAAGCAAACATAACTATATGACATGCACACAGTGTTCAGAAGTTTTGGTTGTAAATCCCAAGATGTCTCACTCAACATTACTGTGTGGACTGACAGCCACCTGGTGCACACTAGCTGCATTGCATGTAAATGGCCTCTCTGGAGCACTCAGTTAAAAAAAAGGCTGTGTTTGCTGCAGTCCCCGTGACAACACTGTCAGCAATGCCACAGTAGCTGCCTGCATCAACGAAGACTGTTTTAGATGCCAGCCGATCACTGCTCCATTCCCAACCCCTCACCACCTCACTCGCCGTCCTGCTCGCTGCCCCACTCACCGCCTCGCTTCCCGTGCAAAGTGACGAGCGGGGTTGGCGGGGGCGCACAGCAAACTGGGCAGTCGCCACAACGATGACTTCTTGTTCCAGTGCAGTCGCGGGAACTACAATGGTAAAATAAACCTCTGTACAAGCTTAGTCCAATCTGACTTATAAACTCTGTGAATGAAAATCTTGCAATGATGTATCTCAGTGTCTACCACCTGAGACAGAATAAATGCTCAGAGAATTTCAGGTAATTTCTCTTTGGGTTCTGCAGTTCCCACTGCTCTTGCAGTCTAGTCGCTGCCTCTGATGGTAGCCATTTGAGACTAGAAGCCCTTAGTGTGTAAGTTACAGTGATAAGCTATTTCCCACTACTGTGGATCATCAAAACTTTGAACAAAACAAACCAACACACCAAAAGATCATTACTGTGTGTCTAATTAGAAGCATGGACCACTGGTGCCTAGATATGCACCAGAATTACCATCTCAATAGAAACAGAAAAGGCGCCGTTCGTTTCACTATCTATGTTCTGTTACGTAAATAATACAGGGATGAGAGAAGGGGAGCAAAAACAATGGTAATTCTTTGGTTAAAAAGTTAAACCGGTAGGTAATTAAGAACAATTTGTTAAAAGGTAATGCGAGAAGGTAATCAAGTTTCAGAGCATACCTTCAGGCCCTCGCCTGTAGAAGTGCTGTGCTGAAAGGTGAACACTAGTGATCTGGCCACTCAAGAGCCGTTCTTGTGGTGGCATGATTCTATTGAAGGCAACTGACAAGATAGACCAAGGCAAAGGCGTGAACCCTATGGGGGTAGAGTTTCCATTTTGGGTGCAAATGTTAGCCTTATTGAAAAGTGTCAATCCATCACCTGTGGAAGTGTCCAGATTTTAAATTACTGAACGCATCCAGAACCTATTAATGCCCTTGTTACCAAAATCTTAATTTTTGAAGTCTCCTTGGAGGTCTGCAAACCAACGCAATTAATGTGAACTCCCAGTGTGATTAATTTACCCTGGAGGGAGACGAGGGCAAATTTTACGTGGGGCTGTGGGGATATATGCAATGTTATTAAAACTAGTGTGAAAGATTGCGGAAATTAGAATTGTCCTGGGTGCAATTTTTTGTTACACCATTATCTCAGGGATTGCAGTATTGAATAAACTAGCATAATCGAGCACAAACTCCAGGACTGTACCCCTAATAAGGGTGAAATGAGAACATTTTGTTGGAGCATCCCTCTCCTGAACACTCCTACCATTAACAGAAAACAACTTCACGCATCCAATAAATTCCTTCTATCAACTTTATTCATATATGTACAAAACACACACAAGGCTCAATGGTCAGAACAGAATGGGAAAAGCAAGACAGCCCTACCTGTGTAAAATACTTCCCAGTGGGTTTCAAAACCTTCACAGCAAGGTCGAGAATAAGTCGCAAAAAATCCCACGTTGACTCTGGGGGCAGAAAGAGATGTGTTACCTTGTGACAATATTTTTTTTTAAATTTCCTAAAGGTTCGGGTTTATTAAAGCACAATCAAAAGGCAAAGACAAAATAAAAGCCGGAATTATCAACCACAACAGATCACAAAAGCTCTGTTCCCCAGCCACTGACTCCATCTCCCTTCCCTGGCCAATGATTAAGGCTGAAGCAGACCATCTGCAACCTCAGCATCCTTTCTGACCGACTTGAGTTTCCAGCCTCAACTCCTTCCCATCACCTTCCACCTTCATATTATCACCCATTTCTACCTCTGCCTCAGCCCATCTGCTGCTGAAACCCTTGTCCAGGCCTTAGCTATCTCTAGTCTTGACTATTCTAATGCTCTCGCAGCTAACATCCACCTTCCCTCCATAAACTCATCCAAAACTCTGCTGCCCGTGTCCTTATTCACACCAAATCCCATTCTCCCATTACCTCCGTGCTTGCCAACTTACATTGGCTCCTGGCCTGGCAACACCTTTATTTTAAAATTCTCATTCTTGTTCTCAAATCCCTCCATGCTTTGCCCCTCCTTGTATCTGTTAACTCCTCCAGTGATACAACCCGCCAAGATCACTGCATTTCTCCAATTTTAGCTCTTCTGCATCCTCGATTTTTACCGCTCCACCATTGGCAGCCTTGCCTTCAATTGCTTGGGCCCTAAGCTCTGGAGGGGAAAAATGGCCTAGCCCTGCTTCTAGTTCTTATGTTCGCATGTACTTAAGTTCCCTCAGTACAGCAGTTACCGGGAGGTGCACAAAGCTTACTTCAAACACCCAAGCTCTGGTAGATTTTCCATTCAGAAGAAACCAGAGATGCTGAATTGATACCATCCATCCTAATGCTAAGCTGAACTGTAAATATTTACAGACCTGTACAAGCTGCCCAATTAGGGAAGACTCTGCTTACTTTAGACCTGGCTCGGTCAGCCAGCAAAACAGCAGCACCTCCGCAAATAATGATGAAAGCAGAGGCTGCAGGACAGGAGAGGGCTACATCCTTCCCACTGACTCAGTAAGCACCTGAGCCATTCAGACCAGGAGGATTCAAGGAGCCATCTGCGACATGTGCCAAGTTAGCTAATCTCAGTGAGGCCAGTGGATGGGACCAAGTTAAAGAGGTGGTGAAATAATAAATAAAAACAGCCAAAGTCCCTACGCCTGATCATCATCCTGTGAGGCCTGCAGGGATTGGCATGTGTGAGAATGTTGGGATAGAGCTCAGATGGTGATGCCCCATATGGTCAAATGGCTTGCTAACACTCAGTGGGAGGGTTTCGTCCCTACTTGATGGGGATACTCAAGTATGACCAATTGAACAAGTGAAGTAGGGAAACAGATATATGGGGGTGGACCCATAAATTGCAACCAACGCCACACTACAAAGCTGGAATTCTGATGCAACCTTCAGATTCAATGGGAAAGATAAAATTGTCACAGCTGAGGCACACAGGACCACAGTGCTCAATACGAAAAAATTTGTTCCAAATACAGGAAACTGCAACTCAGTAATTAATAGAAAATTGGTGTTTAACATACATTGTTCATAATAATTTATAGTCACAAAAATATAACTGATTCTAACATGGATTAATAGCTTCAAATTCATTCAATTTAACTCTGCGTTGACTGCTGCACAAATCCTAACTCAGACTTGGATAATCTCAGGAGTGACTGTCTAGAAAGAAGAACGCAATCGTATCACGTGAACTATCAAGACTCCAAATTGACATTGCTGTCCCCTCAGTGAGACCCGCCTTCCTGGGAGGAGCAGTTGAAGGAACAAGGAGGAGTACACACTTTCTATTGGAAAGGAAAGACTGGCTGCAACCCTCATATCCACAGACTTGGTTTTCCAATCTGGAATAGGATCCTGGATGCAGTGCCAGAACTCCCCAACTGTATATACGAAGGGCTCATGACACTTCACCTACAGCTCAGCAGTAACCAACAGACCACCGTCATCGGCACTTATGTCCTGACCTTTGACTCCAATGAAGGTGTTAAGGAAAAGTTCTATTCTGACCTTGATGAAAGTCCTCACCCCGAAACAAGAAAAGATCATTCTTCTGCGAGACTTTAATGTCAGGGTTGGCCGTAACTCTGGTGACTGGAGCGGAACCATTGGGGAAAACGGGGTGGGGAAAAGCCAAAGGAAATGGCATCCTCCTGATAAAGTGTGCTCAGCAGAGCTTCATTATAACATACACTCTCTTCTGCCACATCCTAGATCAAAGCACTGGCACCTGTTGGATTATGTCATTGTTTGAGTCGGAGACCTAGGTGGGAGACCTAGGTGGGAGACCTAGGTGGGAGACCTAGGTGGGAGACCTAGGTGGGAGACCTAGGTGGGAGACCTAGGTGGGAGACCTAGGTGGGAGACCTAGGTGGGAGACCTAGGTGGTATCTGTATCACTCGATGCATATGGGGAACTGATGCGTGCTGGACAGATCATCAACTTGTTTGATTGGTGATGAACATCTACCTAGCACCAAGATGCCACAAGAACTAAAGGTCCAAGAGCCCTAAAGCAGCCCAAGCAAAGAGAGGAATTCCAACTGCAACCCACAACCAAACTGGAAAATCTTCACGCATCCAACTCAATTCCTGGACAGTGGGATCAAACAAAGTCAGCTGTACTACAGTCCTGTGTCCAGGCGATTGGGTATGAGCATTGTCGTCATCAGGACTGGCTCAATGAAAACTATGCTGACATGTGTGACCTCCTGGGTGAAAAGTGAGCAGCCATCATTGCCTGGCAGAACAACTCATGGCCGCAAATCAAGACAAATCTGGGAGATTGATGTTGGGAAGAGAAAACCCAAAGGATCCAACAATATGCTGACTGTCATGACATGCAAAGTCTTTTTGAAGCCACCAGGGCCATCTATAGACCAAGGTCAAATGGGCAAAATCCCCTTTACTCACAAGATGATGTGTCTCTTCTTAAGGATAACAATGCCATCCGTAAACACTGCGAAGAACAATTCCAACAACTCAACTGTGAATCCACAGTGGCCACTGATACTCTCCAGGCTATCCTCCCATACGGTGGTAGAACCCATTGGTGAACCACCGTGGCTGGGAGAGCTGCAACAAGCAATCAAACAGATGAAAAGCAACAAAGCTCATTGCTCTGATGGTATTCCAGCTGAGATCTTCAAAGCTGGTGGGCTTTAGCTCACATCAAGACTCCATACTCTCATCCGACGGATTTGGCAGGAAAAAGAACTCCCCTGTCCCTCTAACTTCAGGAATATGACAACTGTAACTATTGAGGAACCTGCTTTTTGGAAAATCTGAGGGACATTGAATTTTGGACGAGGAATTTTTCAAAGTTTGCAATATTAATTTGGGGCTGCGAATATACCATTCGTCAAGAAACCACGGGTCAAGATAGATGTCCAACAGCGAACACATGGAGAGGGAAGATATACTTTGGATACCTAAATTAATAAAGAACTGCTGTTGCCAGACTAAAGACTCTTGCTGATTGGTTAAAAACACCTAGCTCAAGAGAAGTATTCTTTGAACATCTTAGTTGTTAAAACTCTCAGGCAGTGTGTGTATGGGTGTGCCTTAGAAGCAGACAGCAAGAAAAAGACTCTCTTTCCCTCTCTCTCTCTGCCCCAACTTTGTGTTAAACTTTCCTCAGAAATGTCTCATCAGGATAACTCATCTTTTTTGAGAGTTCGCAAAGTTATGATAAGCAAGAGTCATCAAGGACAGTTTCACCAAAACAGTAGCCGGAAAGAACTTCTAGATCTATTGTGACCAGAATTCTGTTAGATCAACAGTGTTGAGGTCTCAAATTTTATCCTTTTAAAAGATATTTTCCCATACCCCAGCCTCCACAGAGGACTGTGCGTTTTATCCTGTTTGTGTGTGTACGGGGTTTCGAATATCTGTTTTATTAAAAAGGGGAAAATTGTTACATTTCTAAACTACAACTTGTCTGTTAACCAGTTTATTAACTTGTTTTCTTAAAAAGGTAGCTTGTTTCATAATAAATCAATATAATATAATAGAACTCAAAAGACCAGAACCTATACAGAGATTCTGTATAATGAGAAAGAATGGGTGAGTGCATGTTTAAACTTTTTGTATATTTGCATATATTTTTCCTATATGTTTTGAAATGGTGTTTTATAACTTTTCTTAAAAAGGTAGTTTGTTTTATAGTAAATACATTTTTTGTGTGTTTACTGAAAGAAGGCTGGTTAGAGTCTTTTTATGCTGGGAATAACAGTATCAAAGGAAACAACTGGCCAGTTTTGTGGGTGAATTAAACATTTAAACTATTGTTACGACCTGTGGAGAAGTGGGGCTAGAATTATCTGTGCACTCCTCCCATTTTGGTCAATAACACTATCTTCAAGAAGGGAAATAAATCATGAAGTGGAAACCATTGAGGTATTTCCCACTTGCCATAGCAAGGAAAATTCTGACATGCATTCTCTGAATTATCTACTACTTGTTGCTGAGGAAATCCTCCCAGAGCGTGGCGCTTTAGACCTTTCAGAGGAACCTCTGACATGGGCCCAGAACTTCTGCTCTTCAGATGGTCGTACCCCTCCCCCACCACCCCCCGAAGATGAGCTGGGGGACCCCTCAGAAGTCCCCACGCACTGACTAACTGGGAACTGCCTGGGAAGTTTGGACTTCCGTTGGATAATTCCCCTACTTCTGGGGCCTTCTGAAACTCTGAGTTCAAGTCGGAGACATCAGATGGTTTTGACTCACTTACCTGAATAGTTATCCAGGGAAAGTTAGAAGGATTAAAACCAGTTCTAACTCTTGGGTAAATATAATACTGACTCCCTCACTACTTCCGACCAGACTATACCCCTGACCACCTCACCCACCTGCCAACCTACCCCCTCACCAATCTACCTGCCACCTTACCCCCTCACCCACTTACCTCCTCTCCGTAGCTTCTCAAAGTAGCTCTGGGATCTCTAAACTTATGGCACTAACTGCCGTATTGCGGTAAGAAGAGGCGTGCCATGGCTTCCCCCAACGATCCTGCCCTATGGAAGGACGACTCCCAGAACAGGTGTGCTCCACATTTCTGAGAAGGCCCGGTTCAGAAGTCCGGGCGAGAACTGTGGAGCTCCAGTGCAAATTAAGTAAATAGGAGCAGAGTGACAATCCAACAGTGATTGCCATTCCATAGAAGGTTTGGCCCAAGGCCTTCGTTGCCAGACAAATATGAGAAAAATGTCAAGAACACCACCGGTGACTCTTCATTCCATTTATGGGCCTGACCAAAGCATTTGACTCAGTAAATCGTGAGGTTCTGTGGATTGTGCTCCAGAGATTTAGACGCCCAAAAAACATCTTCACAATCCTGAAACTGCTTCATGATAATATGACTGCAAGTAAATAGGAGCAGAGTGACAATCCAACAGTGATTGCCATTCCATAGATTTGGCCCAAGGCCTTCATTGCCAGACAAATATGAGAAAAATGTCAAGAACACCACCAGTGACTCTTCATTCCATTTATGGGCCTGACCAAAGCATTTGACTCAGTAAATCGTGAGGTTCTGTGGATTGTGCTCCAGAGATTTAGACGCCCAAAAAACATCTTCACAATCCTGAAACTGCTTCATGATAATATCACTGCAACTGCCTTGGATTGGGAGATCTGAAACAGTTGCCTTCAAAATCCAGGCCGATGTTAAGCAAGGCTGAGATAGCCCCCATACTATTTACAATCACCTGATAGTGGCTATTCACCTCAAAGATATATTGCCCTCTGGTGCATTAAATACCACCTAGATGGAAAACTCTTTAACCTCAGTCGCCTTCGTGCCAAAACTTCGTGACCACCACAGACATATATGATCTACAGTTTGCAAATGACTGCAGTATTGTTGCCCACTCTGCACCAGATTTGCGAGCCACTCCCTATCTCTTCAATACTGTATACAAGAGACTCGGCCTGTCCTTGAATGTTGCCAAAACAAAAAACTCATTAACCTGGTCAGCCAAATATTCCACCTCCTATATCTATTGAAGGAGACACAGAAATATGTTGAGCACTTCATTCCTTGGCAGCCACCAAGTGTGATAGAATACTCCCCACTTGCCTGGATGAGTGCAGCTCCAACACAAGAAGCTTGACATCATCCAGGACAAAGTGGCCCACTTGATTGGCACCCCTTCAACAAACATTCATTTCTTCCACCACCGACACACAGTGGCAGCAGTGTGCATCATCTACAAGACGCACTACAGGGACTCATCAAGGCTCCTTAGACAGCACCTTCCAAATCCACAACGCTATCATCTAGAAGGGCAAGGGCAGCAGATAGATGGGAATACCACGACCTGGAACTTCCCCTCCAAGCCACTCACCATCCTGTCTTGGAAATATATCGCCATTCCTTCACTGTCGCTGGGTCAAAATCCTGGAACTCCCTTCCTAAAAGTACTGTGGGTGTACCTACACCACATGGACTGCAGTTCATGAAAGCAGCTCACCACCACCTTCCCAAGGGCAATCAGGGATGGGCAATAAATGCTGGCCCAGCCAGCGATGCCCGCATCCCATGAATGAAAAAAAAAAATCACAAGACTTGTGCACCAGCATGCTTCAGTACTCAACCAGAACGTATCCACATTCTCCTTCCATAAGCAACTGCAGCAAGGTTAACCATTAAACCATTTTCAACAAAGACAAGACCACTTGTATTCTTCAAGGACACAATTTGGAATAAAATAAATGTAGGCAATCTAAAAAGAAATTATAGAATTGAAAGATGAATAACTGGAAGGGTGTAAGACAGATGAACATGTTTACCTTCTTCTGGAGATGTGGAGATAGGAACTGCTGTTAGGTCATTAATAACATAATCAAAGAGCCTTCCTTCTGCAGCATATGTCTTCAGTACTGGAACGCAATCTTCAACCAACACCTGAAAAATGGAGACACACTGTTATATCACTTTTGAACACAAGAAGATAAAGATAGGAGAAGTCAGCCATACGGAAAATCAAACCTGCTCTGCCATTCAATAAGGTCATGGCTGAATTTCTACATCAATTCCACTTTCTTACATGATCCACGTGTTCTCTTAGCTCTTCTCTTAGTTCTCAAAAATAATTCTACCTTGAACATACTCAACGAGTGAGCATCCACAGCTCTCTGGGGTAGGGAACTCCCAAGGTTCACAACGCTGATTGAAAAAGTCTCTCGTCTCAGCCCTCATACTGAGACTATTACCTGTAGTCCTCCCCAGCCAGAGGAGAACATCCTCTCAACATTAACCCCGTCAAGCCCTTGAAGAATTTTATATGTTTCTGTGAACTTAACACATTCTTCTAAACTCTAGAAAATAGAGGCTTATTCTACTTAATCTCTCCTCATAGGTCAACACTCATCCCATGAACCAATCTAATCAAGCTTGGACTTACACCCTCCAAGACAAATATATCCTTCCTGAAATCAGGAAATCAAAACTATTCACAGTACTCTACACGTACGGTCTTACCAAAGCTCTGTACAATTGCAGCAAAATTTCCTCACCTTATACTGCAATCCCTTGCAATAAAGTCCCACACATCACTTATCTTCCTCTTGCTGTACCTGCACATTAACTTTCTGGACATTCAAATCCCTCTGAATACCAACATGCACTACTGTCTCACCACTTAAAAAAATTCTGCCATTCCATTATTCCTACCAAAGTGGATACAGTAATTTCAAACCTTCCTCACATTCGTCCAACTGCCACTTTCTTGCTTTAATCTGTTTATAACCCTTTGCAGCCCCTTTATTTTTGGGGAACAAAGAATCTAATAAGAGCAAAGAGCTTAAATGTAATTATCATTAGTAAAGAAAAGTACTGGAGAAATTAGTGTGACCAAAAGTTGACAAACCCACTGGGCCTGATGGTCTGAATCCTAGGCTTTTAGAAGAGGTGGCTGCAGAGACAGTGGATGCACTGGTTTTGATCTTCCCAAATTTCTTGGATTCTAGAATTGTCCCCATGGATTGGAAGGTGGAAAATGTAACCCCATTGTTCAAGAAAGGAGGGAGAGAGAAAACAGAGAACTGTAGGCCAGTTAGCCTGACATCAGTTGTCCTGCTTACAGCTTATTTTTCCACCTAGTTTTATATTATCAGCAAACTTGGATATATTATAACCAGGTCCCTCACCGGAGTCACTGATATAGATTGTAAATCGCCAATGTCCAAGCACTGATCCAAGTGGTACTCCATCAGTTACAGCCTACCATTCTGAAAATGACCCATTCATTAGTCTGTTAACAAATCCTCAATCCATGCCAATATATTTAACTAATCACATGAACCCTAAGCTTGTGCAATAACCTCTTGTGTAGCAACTTATCAAATGCCTTCTGAAAATCCAAATACACAACATCCACTGGCTCCCCCCACTTGCTTCATTACACTTTAAAAACCTAATTTGTTAAACACAATTTTCCTTACATAAAAGCAGTGACTATATCCCCAATAACGGTATTAAAGTTGAATAAAGGCAACTACAGAGGCATGAGGAGCTGGCCAGAATTGACTGGGAGATGAGCCTAGCAGGAAAGACAGTGGAACAGCAATGGCAGGAGTTTCTAGGAGTAATTTGGGAGACACAGCAAAAATTCATCCCTAGGAAGAAGAAGCATACTAAAGGGAGGACGAGGCAACCATGGCTGACAAGAGAAGTCAGGGACAGCATAAAAGCTAAAGAGAAAGCATACAATGCGGCGAAGAGCAGTGGGAAACCAGGGGATTGGGAAGCCTAGAAATACCAACAGAGGACAACTAAAAAAGAAATGAGGGAGAAGATTAAATATGAGGGTAAACTAGCCAGTAATATAAAAGAAGATTGTAAGAGTTTTTTTTAGATGCATATAGGGTAAGAGAGAGGCAAAAGTGGACATTGGGCCGCTGAAAAATGACACTGGAGAAGTAGTAGTGGGGAACAAAGAAATAGCGGAGGAACTGAATAGGTACTTTGCGTCAGTCTTCATGGTGGAAGACACGAGTAACATCCCCAGAGTTCAAGCCAGTTGGGGGGCAGAGGTGAGTATGGTGGCCATTACCAAGGAGAAGGTGCTAGGAAAACTGAAAGGTCTGAAGGTGGAAAAATCACCTGGACCAGATGGATTACACCCCAGAGTTCTGAAGGAGATAGCTGAAGAGATAGTGGAGGTGTTAGTGGTGATCTTTCAGGAATCACTGGAGTCAGGGAGGGTCCCATAGGACTGGAAAATCGCTAATGTAACCCCCCTGTTTAAGGAGGGAAAAGACGGGAAATTACAGGCCGATTAGCCTGACCTCGGTCGTTGGTAAGATTTTAGAGTCCATTATTAAGGATGAGATTTCAGAATACTTGGAAGTGCATGGTAAAATAAGGCAAAGTCAGCATGGTTTCATCAAGGGGAGGTCATGCCTGACAAATCTGTTAGAATTCTTTGAGGAGGTAACGAGTAGGTTAGACAAAGGAGAGCCAATGGATGTTATCTACTTGGCCTTCCAGAAGGCCTTTGACAAGGTGCAGCACAGGAGGCTGCTCAGTAAGATAAGAGCCCATGGTGTTAGAGGCAAGATACTAGCATGGATAGAAGATTGGTTGTCTGGCAGGAGGCAGAGAGTGGGGATAAGGGGGTCCTTCTCAGGATGGCAGCCGATGACTAGTGGAGTTCTGCAGGGGTCAGTGTTGGGACCACAACTTTTCACTTTATACATTAATGATCTAGATGAAGGAACTGAGGGCATCCTGGCTAAGTTTGCAGATGATACAAAGATAGATGGAGGGACAGGTAGTATTGAGGAGGCAGGAAGGCTGCAGAAGGATTTGGACAGGTTAGGAGAATGGGCAAAGAAGTGGCAGATGGAATACAACGTGGGGAAGTGTGAGGTCATGCACTTTGGTAGGAAGAACAGAGGCACAGACTATTTTCTAAATGGGGAGAGAATTCAGAAATCTGGAGTACAAAGGGACTTGGGAGTCCTAGTGCAGGATTCTCTTAAGGTTAACTTGCAGGTTGAGTCGGTAGTTAGGAAGGCAAATGCAATGTTGGTATTTATTTCGAGAGGACTAGAATATAAAAGCAGGGATGTGCTGCTGAGGCTTTATAAGGCTCTGGTCAGACCACATTTAGAATATTGTGAGCAATTTTGGGCCCCATATCTCAGGAAGGATGTGCTGGCCCTGGAGAGGGTCCAGAGGAGGTTCACGAGAACGATCCCAGGAATGAAAGGCTTAACATATGAGGAATGTTTGAGGACTCTGGGTCTATACTCGATGGAGTTTAGAAGGACGAGGGGGGAATATGATTGAAACTTACAGAATACTGAAAGGCCTGGATAGAGTGGACGTGGGGAAGATGTTTCCATTAGTAGGAGAGACTAGGACCCGAGGGCACAGCCTCAGAGTAAGGGGAAGACCTTTTAGAACAGAGATGAAGAGAAGCCAGAGAGTGGTGAATCTACGGAATTCATTGCCACAGAAGGCTGTGGAAGCCAGGTCATTGAGTATATTTAAGACTGAGATAGATAGGTTCTTGATTGGTAAGGGGATCAAAGGTTACGGGGAGAAGGCGGGAGAATGGGGTTGAGAAACTTATCAGCCATGACTGAATGGCGGAGCAGACTCGATGGGCCGAATGGCCTAATTTCTGCTCCTATGTCTTATGGTCTTATAATAGATTCTAGCATTTTGCTGACAACTGATGTCAGGCTAACTGGCCTACAGTTCTCTGTTTTCTCTCTCCCTTCTTTCTTGAACAATGGGGTTACATTTTCCATCTTCCAATCCATGGGGACAATTCTAGAATCCAAGAAATTTGGGAAGATCAAAACCAGTGCATCCACTATCTCTGCAGCCACCTCTTTTAAAAGCCTAGGATTCAGACCATCAGGTCCAATGGGTTTGTCAGCTTTTGGTCACATTAATTTCTCCAGTACTCTACTGATGATAATTGCATTTAAGTTCTTTGCTCCTATTAGATTCTTTGTTCCCCAAAGATTCTGGGATATTCTTTGCGTCTTCTACTATGAAGACGGCCACAAAATATGTGGCAAGTGATGTTAGAAATCAATACTGTATACAGGGCTCCATTTTTGTGGGAAATTAACCAAGTTGGTGGGTGTAGGGGTTAAAGAAACACACGAAGGCTATAAAGTGAAATTAGGAGCAATAGGGAGGGCCGTGGGGGGGCAAAAGGTCATCCCATCCCCCACAAATAGCTCTACCTGTGACAGACTGCTTGCTGTTATAGGTGGAACCATCAAACCCAAATAAGCTGCATAAATACGTGTGACATGATGAGGTGGAAATCACCTCTATTTATTTGAGGAGTCATGTGCTTGACAAGCAGGGACGAGAGAGATTAAGGGATGTATAACATTAACTGCAATAATAGAAGTCGCTTCTGGAGGAAGAGAGGCATATAGCGTGGGAGATGTCAAGAGTTTGCAAGAGTGTGAACCTGAAAGGGACAAGGCTCCAAACTCTAAGGCAGACAAGTAGGACATTTAACAACATGTTGTGCAAGCAGAATTCAAGGTACTGTCTGCGAGAGGACAAACGAATGCCGAAGGAATGGATTTATACCTGGACAGAGCAGCTTACATTAGGAAGATTAATGAGCTGAGGCGCAGGGGGCATGACTGCAGATGAGTAAATCTGTGGCTGTGATGGAATAGATTACAGAAGATAGGTGACCACATGACTACAGATCAGCAACCAGGGAGGCAAGAGGACTGGATTGAATGTGACCAAAGCTAAGTTGATGAGGCAGTATACAAGACCTGAATGAAAGCATAGCAATAAGCACAGTTATGAAGTTGACTGAAGACTTGACCAGCCTAGTTGTGACAACCAATCTTCTAAGCAGACACAAGTTATCTAGTTGTATGGTTGAGGGAAAACAAGAGCATTGCCAGCAGGCCTACCTGATAGCAGTCTCCTTTCAAATTGTCCAGAACATCGCCACAAGTTTTGCGCATGTGTTTGCAACATGCATCAATCACCATCTGGTCAATGTTCAACTTCCGTTAAGGAAGAACTGAATAGAATTTGAAAACATAGTAACAAAAAAAATTAAGCTCTTTTAAGTTATAGCTGAATAAACACTAATAAAAGGATAGTAACATTACAATTTGGATGGCATTTTATTTTTAAAAGAGGAGTTGTCTCCCCAGGTTTGGGGCACTGGGCCCACTCTACGACCATGGTTTATGATAAAGCCCCTAGCTGTCCGAAGTTCAGACCCTCCTCAATGCAGTGTTGGCAGATTCCCGGGAGGAAGCAACAGCCGAGCTGGATAAACAACCAAGCTGTTGCATGCCAGACAATTCTTGCACCAACAGATATTTGGAAATACTGCCAGACCCACACTGGAATTGCATTCCTAAAATCTCTGTGCGTCTCCACTGTTCCCCCCTCCTTTGATGTTATTCTTAAATCCCACTTCTTTGATTAGGCTTTTGCTCACCCCTCCTAAAATCTGTCAGTGGCCATTTTGCCTGATTCTGCCTTTGTTAAATGCCCTGGGATGTTCTACATGAAAGGTGCTTTACAGATGCAAGTGTTGCTAAATGCATCACCTGATTGCATCATTTTGGTGCCCCGCCACTATCTTGAACACTTTTAAAATGAAGGAACTCGGAACCCAGTGTGGTCTAAAATTCCCCTTTTTTTTCTGCAGACAGCACTACAAATTAACAAGCCAAATTCCAGATTCATGCTGCACATTATAATCGCTATCATCTCTGGCAGCAGCAACCCCTGCACCTGACTAGTCAGCAGCTCTCCGGTCTGCACTCTCCAAATGGAGAGTGCTCTCATTTAAGAAGAACTCCCAGCCGCCAATAACATGTTAAGGTTCAGCTATCACCATTCAATTCCCTTCACTCAAACCTCTGAATGTGAGGAGATAACAACTATTAGCAAAAAGTTTGATCATGCTGCAAATGGAGCTGGTTACTGGCAAGGGCACTCATTCATGGAAAAACAGGTAGAATGGTGGCATTCAATACCTAAAGATTTGGTACAAAAACCAAACTCTGCATTTTAATAAATGAAATTTAGAAATATAAGAACAGGAACACCATATTCAGCCCCTCGAATCTCTTCCGCCATTCAATTAGGTCATTGCTGATCAATATATTAGGAACATAGAAAATTCGTCGCACAAGAGGCCGTTCGATCCAATGTGGCTGTGCTGGTCGAACACCAGTTATCCAACCTAGCCCCACATTCAGATATTGGTCTGTAGACCTGTGGATATGCACTTGATGTGATGTAATCCAAGTGTTTTTTTAAATGCAATGAGGGTTTCTGCCTCTATCACCTTTTTAGGCAATGAATTTCAGACCCCCACCACCCACTGGGTGAAAATAATTCCCTTCAAATCCCTTCTAATTCTTCTACCAATACCTTTAAATTTATGTCCCCTGGTTATTTACCTCTGCAAATGGAAATAGCTCCTTCCTATCCACTCTAGTTCAGTCCCTCATAATTTTATGCACCTCAATCAAATCTCTCCTCAGCCTCTCCTGTTCAAAGAAATCCCAACTATGCAACCTTCCCCAATAGCTAAAATTCTACATTCCTCATCACATCCTTGGAAATATCCTTCATACCCTCTCTAGTGTGATCATGTCCTTCTTCCTTTAATGCAGTGACCAGAACTGGGCACAATACACTAGCTGTGGTCTAACTTGTGTTTTATACATTTCTAACATAACCTCCCTGCCTTATACTTAATGCCTCGTCTAATAAAGCAAAATATTGCATTGTCATCTTAACCACTTTATCTACCTGTCCTGCTACTTTCTGGGATTTGTGGACATACACTCCAATGTCTTTCTGTCCTTCTACACTTCTCAGTATTCACAAACTTCTGTTTTCCCTTGTTTTGTTTGTCCTCCCCAAATGCATTACCCCTCACCACAGAATTGTTACAGCACAGGAGGCTGCTATTCAGCCCATGTCTGCACTGGCTCTCCAAATGAGCAATTCACTTAGTGCCATTCTTCCACCTTCTCCCCATAACCCTGCACATTCTTCCTTTTCAGAAAACAGTCTAATTCTCTTTTGAATGCTTTGATTGAACCTGCCTCCACCACACTCTCAGGCAGTGAATTCCTCATCCCTGGAACCATTCTTGTGAATCTTTTCTGCACTCTCTCCAATGCCTTCATATCTTAAAGTGCAGCACCCAGAACTGGACACAATACTGAGACTGAACCAGTGTCTTATACAAGTTCAACAGAACCTCCTTGCTCTTGTACTCTGTCCCTATTCATAAAGCCTAGGATGCCTTATGCTTTAACTTCTCCAAATTGAATTCTAACCAGTAGCTGCACGAAAAGGTTTTTCCTCATGTCGCTTTTGCTTCTTTTGCCAGTTACCTTAAATCTGTGCCCTCTTGTTCTCAATGCTTTCACGAGTGGGAACAGTTTCTCTCTATCTACTCTGTCCAGACCCCTCATGATTTTGAATACCTCTAACAAATCTCCTTCTGAGCCTTCTCTTCTCCAAGGAAAAAAGTCCCAAATTCTCCAAACTATCTTCATTTCTGGGGTTCTTCATCCCTGGGATCATTCCTGTGAATCCTTTCTGCACTCTCTCCAATGCCATCGCATCCTTCCTAAAGTGCAGCGCCCAGGACTGGACGTAGAACTCCAGCTGAGACTGAACCAGTGTCTTATACAAGTTCAATATAATCTCCTTGCTCGTGTACTCTGTCTCTATTCATAAAGCCTAGGATGCCTTATGCTTTATTCTCAAAATTGAATTCTATTTGCCACTTTTCTGCCCACCTGAGCAGTCCATTGATAATTTCCTGCAGTCTACAGCTTTCTTCCTCACTACCATTCAAATGATATTATGTAATCTAAACAAAACTTCCTAAGCATGTCCTCTATACTTAAGTGAAAATCATTGATTACACACCACGAAAAGCAAGGGACCTGGAACAGCGGCCTGTAGAACCCCATCAGAAGCATCTTTCCATTCACAAAAGCACCCATCAACCACTAACCTTTGCTCCTGTCACTAAGCCAATTTTGGATAGAATGTTATAATTATTTATCGCACAGAAGGCAGCCATTCAGCCTATCTAGTCTATGCTGGCACTCTGCAGGGCAATACAGTCAAACCTATTCCCCTGCTGATCCCCACAGCCCTGCGCATTTATTTTCTTCAAGTGCCCATCCAATTTCCTTCTGAAATTTTTGACTGTTTTCACATTCACCCTTGCATGGGCAGCGAGTTCCAGGTCATTACCACTCTCTGCATAAAGTAGTTCTTCTTCACATTCCCCTGCATCTCTTGCCCAAAACCTTAAATCCCTGTACTATCAGCCAATGGGAATAGCTTTTCTTTCTCTACCATATCTAAACCTGTCAATCTTGTACGCCTCAATCAAATCTCCTTTGCTCAAAGGAGAACCCCCAACTTCAGTAACTTAACCATGTAACCAAAATCACCAGCTTCAGATGAGCCTTTTGGCATCACCTGCACAGCTACTTTAGACAAGGTTACCCACAAAGGATATTTCCACCATGGTAACCATCTTTGGTTTTAACTTGACCAGCTCATATAGGATTCCGCCATCTCCTCCTCCCAGGATAAGAATTTCTTTCCCTGTGTAGTCCTCCACTCCATTGCCCATTATAGCTTGTGTGTATGGAAGGTCACTCTCTCCTAAATCTGGAACAGAATGGGTGTACACAAAGATATGTTATTTGCTGCAAAATATATTAAATAAAACCTTAAACACAACACCAGCTGTTAAGACAAGGAAGCCAGGTCTCAGCCTTCGGCTTTGTTGTGGCGTTGTCTGCTCTGAATGGGTTCAAACCCCATACCAGAGATTTGAGCACTTGAGATTAACACGTCAGCACAATAGTAAGGGAGTGCGGCCTTGTCAGAGATACCGCACACATAACAAGCAGCGCTTAACCAGCTGTGTCAAAAACTGCTCCATCTGTTAATACCCTCTGCATAGACCTGAAATGTTAGCCCCATCTTCCCCCACAGTTACTGCCGGATCCACTGAATAACGGACAGAAGATTGGCTGGCTGGCAGAAAACAGTGTGCATAAATGGGTCTTTGTCTGATTGGCAAGATGTGACGAGTGGAGTTCCGTAGGGGTCTGTGCTGGGGCCTCAGCCTTTTGCAATTTACATCAATGACTTAGATGAGGGAAGGTATGGTAGCTAAATTTGCAGACACAAAGATAGGTAGGAAAGTATGTTGTGAAGAGTTTGCAGACAGACATAGATAGGTTGAGTGAGTGAGCAAAAATCTGGCAGATGGGAGTATAATGTAGGAAAGTGAAGTTGTTCACTTTGGCAGGAAGAATAAAGAAAAACAGTGTTATTTAAACGGAGAACGGCTGCAGAATACCGAGCTGCAGAGGGATCTAGATGTTCTAGTGCATGAGTCACAAAACGTTAGTATGCAGGTGCCGCACATAATCAAAGGGGCAAATGGAATGCTATCCTTTATTACGAGAAGAATTGAACATAAAAGTAAGGATGTTATGCTTCAGTTATATAGGGCATTGATGAGACCGCACTTTGAATACTGTGTGCAGTTTTGGCCTACCTATTTAAGGAAGGATGCAAATGCGTTGGAGGCAGTTCAAAGGAGGTTTACTAGACTGATACCTGGAATGAGTGAGTTGTCTTATGAGGATAGGTTGGACAAGGCTGGGCTTGTTTTCACTGGAGTTTAGAAGAGTGAGGGGTGATTTGATTGAAGTATATATAAGATCCTGAATGGTCTTGACGAGGTGGAAGTGGAAAGGATGTTTCCTCTTGTGGGCGAGTCTAGAACGAGGGGGCAGAGTTTTAAAATTAGGGGCCGCCCTTCTAGGACAGAGATGAGGAGAAATTTTTTCTCTCAGGAGGTTGTGCGATTTTGGAACTCTCTGCCCCCGAAGGCGGTGGGTGCATGTCATTGAATATTTTTAAGGTGGAGGTAGGTAAATTCTCGTTAGGCAAGGGAGTCAAAGGTTATCAGGGGGTAGATGGAAACGTGGAATTCGAAACACAAACATCAGCCATGATCTTATTGAATGACAGAGCAGGCTCAAGCGGCTGAATGGCCTACTTCTGCTCCTATTTCATATGGGAGCATGAATGCACCCAGTATTTTCTGCCTTTAACACTGCAGAAGCGGGTATGTTTTCAGATAACCATTGCTTGTGTGAATTTACAAAATATTAGTGATTACAGCCTACAGAAGCAAATCAGTACATCAACAAACCGAGGCCTGCCATCTACCACCCCTTCAACTCAAAAATCACACTAAGTTCACCCGCAATCTGGTTCTGTGCCATCATTCAACTGAAGCTCAAGAACTTGCTTAAGCTCTGGATTTTACTCTTTCCTCTACAGGTGCCGACTCCTACTGAGATACTCTATAGGAATGAATTGAGACTGCAAGCAATACCAAGTTCTCCAAAACTACAGGCAATGGCAATGTTAAAAGGCCCAAACATGATCCTTGGGACCTACTGCACCTTTCCGGCACTTCTGGTTTTCGTTCTCATCTTGTGTTCGTCTGACGTGCATATTCATGTTTTTCCAGCACAGGTCAGTTGATAGCATTCAGCAATCACTGGGTGCCAAATTACTGAACTAGAACCACAATTCCAGCCAGGGCTTTCTCCTGAGGCACTGCCACAAACTGGCATGCCCCTACCGGTACACCAACTAAGATGAGCTACTCCAGCAGCGACCAGCAATCAAATAGTTACAAAACTTTAAAAGGAACAAAAAATGCACAGAAAGAAGAAAGTGTACAAGTACAAATCTGAATTACTTCCAGGGTGTCCACTAGTTATACGAAGATTAGTCAGCTCCCATCAACTATGCAGGACACTATTTTGTTATTTCCTATTTCCATATTATAATCAGATGATACTTACTAATATCACCGTTGAGGATAAGAATATTTCCAAATTGTTTTGAATGGAGAATCTTGATGTTTTGATATGCAGAATCTTCGTCATAAACAACATCATCAATGTCATACTCAACTAATCGGCCATCTGCAGTGGGCCAGTACCTATCAATTGTCCCTCCTCTTACGACGGCCGGTAACCTGGGGAAAGCAGCACTAAAATGAATTAACTTGCATTGATGCTCCCCCTTATTATCTCAATTAGGATGCCCCCAAACCACTTCACATCCAAATAAATTCCACTTTGAGGTGCAGTCGCTGCTACAGGTACACAGAAACGTTCCACAAACAGTGAATGAGATGAGCTACCGGCTGGAATTAGTTCTTAGTGGTGCTGGTTGAGAGCAGAATTTTGAACTCCCTATTCTTCTTTGAATGTAGTCACGTGATCTTTTACGCCTCACTGCCTGAGCAGGCAGAGACTTGGATTAACAGCACCCAAACAAAGGCTGCTACAAGGTTTAAATACAAGCAAAATATTGCAGATGCTAGAGATCAAATAAAAACAAAGTGCTGAAAAACTCAGCAAGTCTGGCAGCATCTGTGAAGAGAGAAACACAGTTAACGTTTCGAGTTCAAAATGACTCTTCTTCAGAAGTGTCATTTTGGGCTCAAAACATTAACTTTGTGTTGATTAGGGTACAGGTGAGATACATGTCCACAAGTAAATTTGGCGTCGCAAAACCTGGATCTCTTTGGATGAGTTAAGAAATTAAAATGAGACTTTAAACAGCATAGGACAAAACTGAAGCTAATAATATACAAGATGATACAAAAAGGATCAGAAAGGCCAAGAGAGAAGATGATAAACGAAAGACATCATGCAAAGCACTTCATAAACAGACACAAAAGAGAAGTTACAGAGTAGGGCTGACTAGAAACAGACAAGAAAATCTACTTATGAATGGTCAGGGAATAGCAGGGCTACAAAAATGAGGATTTGGCCCAGGTTTTCACAAAGATTGTGGTGTGGGAGGGTACAAGCGGAACAGCTAGAGCAATTCCATAGATAAGGTGGGTGTGGAAAAGCCACCGATGCTTTTAAGGCTCAAAAGCTGAGTAAAAATAAGTAGCAGCAGAAGCTCTGTCAAACATTGTAGAATTTGGAAGTTGTATCAGGGAACTGGACCATTTCCTATGCAAGGACTCAAGTTTGAAAAGGGAGGAAGAGGTGACTTTAGACCAGTCAGCCCAATGTCGGTCATGGGTACATTTCTAGAGGCCGTAATACAGAATAAAGTTAATACTAACCAGGAAGGTGCGTGTTAATTAACAAAAAAGCTGGCAGCTACAAACTAAATGATAATTTTCCAATGGCAATAAAGCAGATGTCAAAATGTGAAAATTGGGTAAAGGAAGCAAAGTCAGCAATGCAAAAGTATACTCAGTGATCAGAAAAACATCCAGCACTGAAGAGTGACATTGCTGTCTAAACCCATAATTGAGAGAATTCAATGTGGCCCCTTCATGCCCAAGACATAAATATTGTCCATGCTCACTGAGAAAGAAATCAATGTGCACCCTCCTTCCTCCAGCAAAGTCCTCTACTCTGAACTAAAGTCACTCCAATCCCATCCAATTAGCAAAACAGTGATCTCCAGCCATCATAAGAATACAACTCAGCCAGCTTATTAGTTAGAATGGGTTTAGAAATCTAATTAAAACTTGCAATGTTTTTGTTAAAGTTAGACCGTTCAAATTTCTTACCTTTTTAGCCTTTTAATATTCCCCTGCAAAAGGTCTTTCATCTTCTCTTCCAGTCTGTTGCAGAGCTGAAATATAAATGAATATATTAAAAAAATTTTTAATGCTACAGCAACCACAAGGAAGACAGCAGGAAGCGGGGGGGGTTCAGGGGGGGGTGGGCATGTCAGGGTGCGAGCACAAGTGCATGGACAATATTAGCAGATGTAGCTCACTTTCGCAAAATATGAAGTCATATATTTTGGAAGTAAAAATAAGGACAAGCAGGAAGACCTTAAATGGTAAAATTCTATATGGCATAGAGGAGCAGAGAGTACGTCAATACATACATCATTAGCGGTGGCAGCTCAAGTAATTAAGTCCATAAAAAGGCAAACGGTACATCTGCTTTTTTCAAACCACAGGCACTCAATACAGAAGCACAGAATCACACAGTACAGAAGAGGCCCTTCGGCCCATCGAGTCTGCACCGACACGTGAGAAACACAAAGAGCAAAGAAGCAAAGAGTTGAGTTTGTAAAGACCTCAGCTGGGATGCACTGGAGTAATGTGAATTGATTTGAGCTTTCTGTTATACTAAGGATATTAAAACAATGTAAAGATGCTGTCTAAATTCAGGAATGGGGAGGCTACAGTTTTAAGGAGACTTGAAAAATCAAGGCCAGTTTCACTGCTGAGAAGGCTGAAGAGCGACATGACAAAGGTGTTGCCCATGAGGGGTTATGAAGTGGGTCATGATATTGTTTGCACTGGTCAGCTGGCAATGAGAATTCACTCATACATTTAAAAGAATTAAAGGAGGGGTTGGAAAAATGTATTCACTCCGAGCGTGGGTAGAATGTAGAACTCACTGTCAGAACCTCACTGTTGAAGCAGAGCCCAAGAATTCTAATACAAAAGGGTATTAAATAATTGACTTAGAAAGAGTAATATTAGAAGATGGAACAAGGTTAATGGAATTAGACCATGTGGGATGTTCAAGGGAACGGAAAGTGAGGTGAGAGCAATTATACTGAACGGAACATTAAAGGGGGAACAAGTACAACGGTGCGATTAGATTGACTGGGATATTAAAGAGCAAGGGGAATGAGCAGGCAAATGGGATTAGACTGGGTAGGATTTTAAACTGTATAATGAGTAAACTGATGAGTGGGAGTCACGACCCGAAGGTGATCATTTGGAGTCGCGAGCTTCAAGGCAGTAATGGCAACTGTTGAGCGGACACTCTGGCAAGAGTGTCCTGGGAGTGGTACAGAGGCTCCCTTACATGGACACGCGAATGATTCTTGGCTCCAAGTCCCAATCAAAGTCTTCAAAATCAACTCCCCCCACCCGCCCGCTCTACGCCTCTCCCCCTCCCCACCCACTCCCACTCGACACCTCTCTCCCTTCCCTCCCGCTCGAACCTATCCCCCTTCCCGCCCAACACCTCTCCCCCTCCCCACCCACTCCCACTCGACACCTATCCGCCTCCCCGCCCGCTCCCGCTCGACACCTTTCCCCCTCCCCGCCCAACACCTCTCCCCCTCCCCGCCCGCTCCCGCTCGACACCTCTCCCCCTCCCCGCCCGACACCTCTCCCCCTCCCCCTCCCCGCCCGACACCTCTCCCCCTCCCCGCCCGACACCTCTCCCCCTCCCCCTCCCCGCCCGACATCTCTCCCCCTCCCCGCCCGCTCGACACCTCTCCCCCTCCCCGCCCGCTCCCGCTCGACACCTCTCTCCCTCCCCGCCCGCTCCCGCTCGACACCTCTCTCCCTCCCCGCCCGCTCCCGCTCGACACCTCTCTCCCTCCCCGCCCGCTCCCGCTCGACACCTCTCTCCCTCCCCGCCCGCTCCCGCTCGACACCTCTCTCCCTCCCCGCCCGCTCCCGCTCGACACCTCTCTCCCTCCCCGCCCGCTCCCGCTCGACACCTCTCTCCCTCCCCGCCCGCTCCCGCTCGACACCTCTCTCCCTCCCCGCCCGCTCCCGCTCGACACCTCTCTCCCTCCCCGCCCGCTCCCGCTCGACACCTCCCTCCCTCCCCGCCCGCTCCCGCTCGACACCTCCCTCCCTCCCCGCCCGCTCCCGCTCGACACCTCCCTCCCTCCCCGCCCGCTCCCGCTCGACACCTCTCTCCCTCCCCGCCCGCTCCCGCTCGACACCTCTCTCCCTCCCTCCCCGCCCGCTCCCGCTCGACACCCCTCTCCCTCCCTCCCTCCCCGCCCGCTCCACACCTCCCTCCCTCCCCGCCCGCTCCCGCTCGACACCTCCCTCCCTCCCCGCCCGCTCCCGCTCGACACCTCTCTCCCTCCCCGCCCGCTCCCGCTCGACACCTCTCTCCCTCCCCGCCCGCTCCCGCTCGACACCTCTCTCCCTCCCCGCCCGCTCCCGCTCGACACCTCTCTCCCTCCCCGCCCGCTCCCGCTCGACACCTCCCTCCCTCCCCGCCCGCTCCCGCTCGACACCTCCCTCCCTCCCCGCCCGCTCCCGCTCGACACCTCCCTCCCTCCCCGCCCGCTCCCGCTCGACACCTCCCTCCCTCCCCGCCCGCTCCCGCTCGACACCTCTCTCCCTCCCCGCCCGCTCCCGCTCGACACCTCTCTCCCTCCCTCCCCGCCCGCTCCCGCTCGACACCCCTCTCCCTCCCTCCCTCCCCGCCCGCTCCACACCTCCCTCCCTCCCCGCCCGCTCCCGCTCGACACCTCCCTCCCTCCCCGCCCGCTCCCGCTCGACACCTCTCTCCCTCCCCGCCCGCTCCCGCTCGACACCTCTCTCCCTCCCCGCCCGCTCCCGCTCGACACCTCTCTCCCTCCCCGCCCGCTCCCGCTCGACACCTCTCTCCCTCCCCGCCCGCTCCCGCTCGACACCTCTCTCCCTCCCCGCCCGCTCCCGCTCGACACCTCTCTCCCTCCCCGCCCGCTCCCGCTCGACACCTCTCTCCCTCCCCGCCCGCTCCCGCTCGACACCTCTCTCCCTCCCCGCCCGCTCCCGCTCGACACCTCTCTCCCTCCCCGCCCGCTCCCGCTCGACACCTCTCTCCCTCCCCGCCCGCTCCCGCTCGACACCTCTCTCCCTCCCCGCCCGCTCCCGCTCGACACCTCTCTCCCTCCCCGCCCGCTCCCGCTCGACACCTCTCTCCCTCCCCGCCCGCTCCCGCTCGACACCTCTCTCCCTCCCCGCCCGCTCCCGCTCGACACCTCTCTCCCTCCCCGCACGACACCTCTCTCCCTCCCCGCCCGCTCCCGCTCGACATCTCTCTCCCTCCCCGCCCGCTCCCGCTCGACATCTCTCTCCCTCCCCGCCCGCTCCCCCTCGACATCTCTCTCCCTCCCCGCCCGCTGCCCCTCGACACCTCTCTACCTCCTCCCCCCGCACTCCCACTCGACATCTCTCTCCCTCCCCCCCACACTCCCGCTCGACATCTCTCTCCATCCCCCCCCAAACTCCCGCTCGACATCTCTCTCCCTCCACCCCCACTCCCGCTCGACATCTCTCTCCCTCCCCCCCCTCCACTCCCGCTCGACATCTCTCTCCCTTCCCCCCCCCACTCCCGCTCGACATCTCTCTCCCTTCCCCCCCCACTCCAGCTCGACATCTCTCTCCCTTCCCCCCCACTCCCGCTCAACATCTCTCCCCATCCTCCCCAATCCCGCTCAACATCTCTCCCCCTCCTCCCCAATCCCGCTCAACATCTCTCCCCCTCCTCCTCAATCCCACTCAATATCTCTCCCCCTCCTCCCCAATCCCGCTCAACATCTCTCCCCCTTCCCCCTCAATCCCGCTCAATATCTCTCTCCCTCCTCCCCAATCCCGCTCAACATCTCTCCCCCTCCCCCTCAATCCCGCTCAACATCTCTCCCCCTCCTCCCTCAACGTCTCTCCCCCTTCCCCCCTCAATCCCGCTCAACATCTCTCCCCCTCCCCCCTCAATCCCGCTCATCATCTCTCCCTGCCCCCCCACTCCCGTACAATCTCCCTCCCTCCCCCCCCAGCTCTCGTTCAACATCTCTCCCCCTCCCCGCCCCCTAACTCCCGCTCAACATCTCTCCACCCCCGCCCTCCCCCCACTCCCCCTGCACAACAACCCTCCCTGACTCAGCAACTCTCTTCCCCCTACCCCACTTTGGGGTCACACCAATTGTAAAGCATTAAAATGGGGTTACAGTGGGAAAAATTTTGGGAAGCACTGGATTAGACTGTGTGGCTCACCAGTAAAAACGTGATGGGCCTAATGGCCTGTTTTTGTATTAGAAAAACCTATGCTTCCTGAAAAGTAGGTACATACAGGACAAAAAAATATTGTGGAATATCTGGCCAACCCCAAAGAACTAATACCTCTCAATTTCCACAAACTGCCTGATTCCCTCAAATAGCATTAAATGTTCCCTTGAATTTTCTCACATGCCACCAGGATTCACAGTTTATCCAAAAACGTACAGTGGTACCAACTCAAAATACACGTGATTTGACTCACAAAAGTATACAATGAGGTCACTCGGCCCATCATTCCTCTGGTAGCTCTTTGAAAGTGGTATCTAATTAGTCCCACACTCTTGCTCCTTTCCCACAGCCCTGCAAATTTTCCCCTTTCAGGTGTTTATACAAATCCCTTTTGAAAGTTACTACTGAATCTGCTTCCACCTTCGTTTCAGGCAGCACATTCTGGATCATTGTAACTCTCTCTATGAGATGTCTTGTCAACTCTGGTTCTTTTGTCAATCACTTTAGACCTATTTTCCCTGGTTACCCATCCTTCAGCTACTGGAAACAGTTTCTCCTAGTTTCCTCTATCAAAGCCTTTTGCTTTAAAGACTCCTTCCTGTTAAATCTCCCCAAAACCTTCCCTGTTGCAAGGGGGTGCGATGCCAGTTTCTGTAATCCCTCTACCTAACTGAAGACCCACATCGCTGGTACCGTTCTAGTAAACAGCCTCAGCACCGTTTCCAAGGCCTTGACATGCTTCAAGTGCGGTGCCCAGATTGGGCCACAACTCTCCAGTGGAGGCCTCAACTGTATTTTAGAAAGGTTCAGCATAACTTCCTTGCTTTTGGACTCTATTGCACAATTAATAAAGTCAAGGGTTCCATATGCCTTTTTAACGACCTTCTCAACTTATCCCACTCCCTTCAAAAACTACGCAACCCCATTGCATACAAATGTAAAATGACTGTAGAATGGTTTTCACAGGCACATAAAAATGTAACCTACAAAACCACTCATTTTTATACTGCTTTTAATGTAAAGAAACATCTCATGGTGTTTAACGCATAACTCCATTAAATGGACACAAATGCAAACATGCATGCATAATAGCCCCATTAAATATGACTGCACATGTTTAAGAACATAGCATTTTCCAAACATTCTGCTCCCACAATTTTCCCAGACATCCCTGCTTGAGCTGTAGTACAACTGAGCGTAGGAAATAGGAGGAATAGGTCATTCAGCCCCTCGAGCTTGCTCCGCCATTCAACATCATGGCTGATCATCTACCACTATGCCATTTTTCCTTACTATCCCCAAATCCCTTAATGTCATTAGGAAACAGAAATCTATTGATTTCTGTCTTGAACACGCTCAATGATTGAGCTTCCACGGCCCTCTGGGGTAGAGAATTCCAAACACTCACCATCCTCCGAGTGAAGAAATTCTTCTCAACTCAGTCTTAAATGGCCTGTCCCTTATTCTGAGACTTTGTTCTCTGCTTTCAGACTCACCGGCCAGGGGAAACATCTTTTCTACATCCACCCTGTCATGCCCTAAAATAATTTTGTAAGTTTCAATGAGGTCACTCCTCATTCTTAGAAATTCTAGAGAATACAGGCCCAATTTCCTCAATCGTGTCTGATAAGACAATCTCACCATCCCAGGAATCAGTCTGGTGACTCCCATGAACTCCCTCTGTGACAAGTATATCCTTCCTTAAATAAGGAGACCAAAACTGTACACAATGTTCCAGGTGCAGTCTCACCAAGGCTCTATGCAATTGCAGCAAGATATCTTTACTTCTGTACTCAAATCTCTTTGCAATTAAGGCCACATACCATCTGCCTTCCTAATTGCTTCTTGCACCTGCATGCTAGCTTTTAGTGACTCATGAACAAGGACACCCAGGTCCCTTTGGACATCAACACTTCCCAATCTTTCACCATTTAAGAAATACTCTGCCTTTCAGTTTTTTCTACCAAAGTGGATAACTTCACACATTCACATTATATTCCATCTGCCATGTTCTTGCCCACTCACTTAGCCTGCCCAAGTCCCCTTGAAGACTCCTTGCATCCTCACAACTTACATTCCCACCTAGTTTTGTGTCACCAGCAAATTTGAAAATATTACATTTGGTCCCCACATCCAAATCATTCATATATATTGTGAACAGCTGCGGCCGTAGTACTGATCCTTGCGGTACCCCACTAGTAACAGCTTGCCATCCTGAGAACAATCCACTTATTCCTACTCTTGTTTTCTGTTAAGCAATCCTCAGTCCATGCCAGTATATTACCCCCAATCCCATGCACTCTAATTTTGTTTACGAACCTCCCATGTAGGACCTTGTCAAAAGCTTTCTGAAAATCCAAACACATCCAACTGGTTCCCCTTTATCTATGCTAAAAGTGACATTCTCAGAAAAACTCCACTAAGTTTGTCAAACATGATTTCCCTTTCATAAATCCATGTTGACTCTGCCCATATCCATTATAACAGATTCTAATATTTTCCCTACTACTGACAAACTAACAGGTCTGTAGTTCTCAGTTTTCTCTCTCCTCCTTTCTTAAATAGTGGGGTTACATTTGCTACTTTCCAGTCTGCAGGAAACTGAATTTTGAAAAATAACCACCAATGCATCCACCATCTCTATAGCCACCTCCTTCAACACTGTGGGGTGTAGCTCATCAGGTCCAGGGGATTTATCAACATTTAATCCGATTAATTTTGAGTGCTACCTCTTTATTAATACTATCTTTTTTCAGTTCCTCATTTTCAGTAGTCTCTTGGTTCCCTAATATTTCTAGTAGATTTTTTGTACCTTATTCCATGAAGACAGACACAAAGTAATTGTTTAGTTTCTCCACCATTTCTCTATTCTCCATTATAAATTCTCCTGTCTCCACCTGTAATGGACCCACATTTGTCCTTGCTAATCTTTTCATTTCCGCATACCTAAGGAAGCTTTATGTTTCTTGCTGGCTTGCATTCATATTCTCTTTTCCCTTTGTTTATCAGTTTCTTGGTCCTCCTTTGCTGGATTCTAAATTACTCCCAATCCTCAGGCTTACCACTTTTTCGGTCAACATTATAAGCCACTTTCTTTGACCTAATGCAACCTTTAACTTCTTTCGCTTCTAATCCTGAACCTGTGTCCTATCATGCTAGGGCTAATGGAGATTCCGGACAGATCAAGGTGCAATTTATCAATTCCCTTAATGATCTTGAGTATCTTGCCCTCTAGACACAATCCCAGGGATCCTCAACCTTATAATCTTCAGCTGGGTATCAACTGGTTATCCATTGTGTACTGCCTCAATACCTGGGGATTTGAGTTCTAGTTGGGTGACTAGAATGGTCCATCTTACTCCAGGTTGTGACTGTGCAGTACCTTATGCAGACTCATCAATTCTTTTCCATCCCTCCTCTGCCATTATGAAGCAGGTCACAGCAAAAAAACTGAACACAATAAAAGGTGGTCGAAGGCACTTGATGAACCCAGGTCTCTGTTCATTCCGTAATTCCTACATTCCTATGCACGTCACAAAAAAGTGGCAGTACCATTGCAGAATAAAATTGTTATTGTAATAAAGGTGGAGGGGTCTATGTCCAATAATTACCGTTTCAATTGCTGCTCGTCCTTTGTTATCTGCTTCATAGCTATGAATGTCAAATGTCAGCAGCTTATCCGTATACATTCTCAGAGTGGCAAAGCTGCAAGTAAAAATTTATTACAGTTTAAAAAAACAGTATTGTGTTTGCGCAACTTGGGCCCCATTTTACAAAACTGCACTACTAGCAAAACAACAGTCTATAATTGTCTGGTTTATCCTTTCTGGTGGGAACCTAGAACTAGGGGCCATAGCTTAAAAATAAGGGGGTCTCAGTTAAGACGAAGATGGAGAGGAATTTCTTCTCTCAGAGGGCCGTTAATCTTTGGAATTCTTTACCCCAGAGAGCAGTGGAGAGTAGGGCACTGAATATGTTCAAGGCTGAGTTAGACAGATTTTTGATTTACAAGTAAGTCAAGGGTTATGAAGGACAGGCAGGAAAGTGGGCTTAAGGCCACAATCAGATCAGCCATGATCTTAATGGATGGTGGAGCAGGCTCAAGGGGCCAAATGACCGACTCCTGCTCCTATTTTTTACATTCCTATGCTTTGTAAAGAAACCGGAGCACGGTATTTACCACCCCCCCCCAGTCCTTTGGCACAATTTCCACAACCAAATATTTCTGAAAAATTAATTTCTCTAGATTTCACTCCAACCTGCTTCTACATACTAGCATATGTATAATCCTGGACCCTGCAAACTTTCAGATTTAGCTTCTACATTTAATTTCAACATCTATTTCTATTATGAATGTCTCTCTTTCACATGCTATTCAGGCAATCCTACTTTTGCAAGAAAGAAATGGAACAGTTGGATGATTTGATAACATGGTGAGAGGGGAGGGAATAACACAATACAATTAAAATTCTTGCAATTCACTGTCAAAGAACTTGCCCTTGCAAGTACCCCCCTGTAATACAACAACTCAACCCACTGGTATATGGAGCATAAACAAATGATAAAGGACGGAAGATAAAGAGAAACAGAGACAGTACAGAGGGAGAGAGATTGATTATGTGTGTTCGAGTGTGATACACAAGCCAAAAACATATAGACATACTCACACACATCGGAATGTGAGAATGCCAGAGTACAACAGACAGATAACACACACAAACACTTATTTCACAACTTTATTGTGAAAGCGTTTTTGAAGTAGCAAAATGTCCCAAGGCGCGTCACACGAGTGTTATCAAACAAAATTTGACATTGAGCCATATGGAGATATTCGGGCAGATGACAAAAATCTTGGTCAGAGGAAGGTTTTAAGGAGTATCTTAAAGGAGGAGAGAAAGGTATAGATGGAGAGGTGTAGGGAGGGAATTTCAGAGCTTAGGGTCGGGGCAGCTGAAAGTATGGCCACCAAAGGTGGTGCAAATACATTTGGAGGTGCCCAAGTGGCTAAAATTAGAGGAGTACAGCTATCTAGGCAGGTAGTGGGGCTAGGGGAAATTACAAAGAAAGGAAGTTGTGAGGCCACAGAAGGATCTAAAAACAATGATGAGAATTTTAAAATCAAGACGTTGCTTAAACGAGAGACAATGTAGGTCAGCTAGCACAGGGGTGATGGATGAACAGAAATTAATGCGATTTAGGACATAGGCAGCAGAGTTTTGAATGACTTCAAATTTCCAGAGGGTGGGATATGGGAGGCTGGCCAGGATTGCATTGGGATAGTGAAGCCTAGAGGTAACAAAGGCATGGATAAGGGTTTCAGCAGCAGACAAACTGAGATGGGGCAGAGTCAGCGAAGTTACAGAGATGGAAATAGGCGGGTCTTTGTGATGGTGCAAATACGAGGTCAGAAGCTCAGCTTAAGGTCCAATATAGCACCAGGGTTGGCAACAGTCTGGTTCAGCCTGAGACAGTTGCCAGGGAGAGGTGGCAGGGACTGAAGAAAATGGCTTTGGTCTTCCCAATATTTAGTTGGAAGAAATTTCTGTTTATCCAATATTAGATGTTGGATAAGCAGTCGGAGGATTTAGCAACCGTGGAAGAGTTGGGAAAGGTGGTGGCAAGGTACAGAGGGGTGTCATCTGTGCACACGTGGAAACCAACGACTTTTGGATGATATTGCCAAGGGCAGCATGTAGATGAGGAACAGGACAGGGCCACAGACCAATCCCTGGGGACACCAGTCTGGGAATAGAAAATGAAGCCATTGAAAAGTGATTCTCTGGCTATGACTGACTAGATAAGGAAGAAAGCAGATGAATACACTCCAACCCAGCTGGAGCTTTTGAGGAAGACGGAGTGGTAACACAAAATGAGGATGACGAGGAGGGATAGGGGGTTATCACAGTCACACAGCATGTCACTTTGTTAAGTGCTGTTTGGGTGCTATGGCAAAACAGATATCTGACTGGAGAGACTCAAACATCAAGTTTCCAGAAAGATGGGCGCAGATTCGAGAGGCAACATCGTGTTCAAGGACTTGAGAAGAAAGGGAGATTGGAAATGGGGAGGTAGTTTGCAATGTGGAGGAGTCAAGGGTTTTCTTTTGAGGGGCGGAGATTGATTTGAAGGAGCGGGGGGGGTCAATGCCAAAGGGAAGAGAATGTTAACAGCAGCTAACATGGCAGCCAGAAAGGGAAATTGGTTGCCAGCAGTTTAGTTTAAATAGGGTTGAGGCAGCAGGAGGTGCTGCAAGATGAGAATGGAGAGGGCATGAGGGAAGATGGGGAGAGAATCTAGAGGAGGCTGACAGGACAACACTGGCCATACAAATGTCAGTGGATATGGCTGGCTTGAAAACTCTCTTACCTGCCACTCTTTGCAACATACGTTACCAAATACCCATTTTCTCCTAAATTGTGAACAGTCTCTGTCATACTTTGTTCCTGAAAAATGGGCTGCAATGCTTCAAGAACAGTCCTGCCATCAGCTGGAGGGAAAGAAAATCAAACTCATGTTAATTAGTGATTGCTGATATATTAGTTAGCTCTTAACATTGTTAAATTAACGCTATGCCTTCAGGTGTAGTCACACAACATCATGACTTGCGCAATAAAGCTATTCCTGCTTTAGCATGGGAAGCACCTTCACCCCAAGAAATGCAAGGGGTCAAGAAGGCCCAACACTACCTTCTCAGGGCATTTAGAGATGGGCAATAAGGGTCAACTATGACAGCAGCAACCACTTCCTGAGAACAAAATGAAAAATCCAAAGGAGCTTGGACTAGGCTAGGGCAGTGAACAGAAATGTCAGACGAAGTACAACACAGTTAAGTGCAAAGTCATGGGCTTATGTAGAAGTAAGAACATGGACTAAAATTCAAACAGCAATACGCTGAGCAAGAGATCTGAGGTTTTGGTGCATAAAATCACTGAAACTAGACATTGTGTGTTTTTTTTATTCATTCATGGGATGTGGGCATCGCTAGCTAGGCCAGCATTTATTGCCCATCCCTAATTGCCCTTGTTCAGAGGGGCATTTAAGAGTCAACCACATTACTGTCACATGTAGGCCAGACCAGGTAAGCACAGCAGGTTTCCTCCACTAAAGGCCAGATGGGTTTGTATAACAATCAACTATGGTTTCATGGTCATCATTAGACTTTTAATTCCAGATTTTTATGGAATTCAAATTCCACCACCTGTCATGGCAGGCTTCGAACCCGGATCATTACCCTGGGTCTCTGGATTACTAGTCCAGCGACAATACCACTCCCCCCAATACCATCGCCTCCCCCTCAGAAGCGATAGAGAAAAGAACATCTTGTGATGCATAGCTCGGGGTGAGATTTCTAAATCAAAGCGTATACAACTTGTATACAGCCTTGGTAAGGTCACATAAGGAGCACTGAGTTCCATTATAGTCTCATTAAAGATGCAGAATTATTCAAGAGAGCCCAGAGAGTTGTAGGGTTGAATCCTGAATGAAAATGTCTTAGTGAAAAGCAAAGAAAAGCAGAATTTTTTATTTTAAAAGGGATGAAACTTGAGAGTGTTGATATCCAAAGGGACTTGGGTGTGCTCATACAAGGAATGCAGAAAGTTAGCATGTAGGTGCTGCAAAGGTGTAGGTGCCTTTAGGAGGGCAAATGGCATGTTGATATTTATTGAAAGGGGATTGGAGTGCAAGAATGAAGAAGTCTTGTTAGAGTTGTACAGGGTTTTGGTGAGACCACATCTGGAATACTGTGTGTAGTTTTGGTCTCCATATTTAAGAAAGGATATACTTGCATTGGAGGCGGGAGAGGTGGTAGTTCACTAGATTGGTCCCTGGGATGAGGAGGTTGTCCTGTGGCAAGAGGCTGAGTAAATTGGGCTTACATTCCCTGGTGTTTAGAAGGGTGAGAGGTGATCTCATCGAAACATAAAAAATTCTGAAGGGGCTTGATAGGGTGGACTCGGAGAGATTTTTTCCATTGGTCGGGAAATCCAAAACACGGGGACACAGTCTCAGGATAATGGGCCGATCATTTAGGACTGAGATGAGGAGTAATTTCTTCACCCAAAGGGTTGTGAATCTTTGGAATTCTCTACCCCAGAGGGTTGTGGATACACCATCATTGAATATATTTAGGGCTGGGATAAGCAGATTTTTGCTCCCTCTGGGGATTAAGGGATATGGAGAGCAGGCAGGAAAAGAGAGTTGAAGTCCAAGACCAGCTATGATCGTATTGAATGGCGGAGCAGGCTAGGCTGGCCGTGTGGTCTATTCCTGCTCATATTTCTTGTGTTCTTTTGAGGTGGAATGATTGCTTACCAGCTTTCTTACTCTCTGGAGGACAGACGGTTTTAGGGGTTAAGGGGTGCAGCCTCATACAGGCCAGTAACAATTTGTACTTTACAGTGCCATCACCATAGTAACATGACTCAAGGCACTTCTCACAAGATGATTATCAATGAAATTTGGCACCAAGTCATAATAGGAGATATTAGGATGGGTGACCAAACACCAAAAGAAGTAGATTTTAAAGAATATCTTAAAAGAGAGAAGTAGAGTGTCATTGCGGTTCAGGGAGGGAATTCCAGATCAACTAGAGTATTGTGTCCAATATTGGGCACCACACTTGGGGAAGAATTGATGGCAGTAGAGGGGGTACAGCAAAGATTTACAAGAATAGTTCCAGGGTTGAGTGACTTCAGTTACAAGGATAGATTGAAGAGTCTGGGCTGTTCTCCCGAGAGGAAGTTGAGAAGACATTTGAAAGGCGTGCACAATCATGAGGGGTCTGGACAGATTAGATAGGAGAAACTGTTCCCATTGGCAGAAGGGTCAAGAACCAGGGGGACACCCATTTAAAGTGAATAGCACAAAAACCAAAAGTGAAATTAAGAAAAACTTTTTCATGCAGCAACAGGCTATGATTTGGAATACACAGGGCATCGAAGAGGCTTTCAAAATGGAATTGGACAAGCACCTGAGAAAAGAAGTTGCGGGAAAAGGGCGGGGGAATGAGACTTAGCCGAGTTGCTCTTGCATGGACACAATGGGCAGAATGGCCTCTTTCTGTGCTGTAGCCATTCTATGCTGGGGAGAAACAGCGCTGTAGTGGTAATGTCAATGAAATAGTAATCCAGAGGCTCAAGCTAATGCTCTGGGGACACTGGTTCAAATCTACCACAGCAGCTGGTGGAATTAAATTCAATTAATAAATCTGGAATTGGAAATTAGTCTCCTGATGACCATGAAACTATCACTGGTGTTGTAAAAACCCATCTGGTTCACTGATGTCTTGCAGGGAAGGAAATCTACCATCCTTGACTCCAGACCCACAGCAATGTGGTTGACTCTAAATTGCCCTCTGAAATGTCCTAGCAAGCCGCTCAGTTCAAGGGCAATTAGGGATGGGCAACAAATGCTGGCCTTGCCAGCAACTCCCACATCCCATGAAAGAATAAAGAAAAAACAATTCAGATCATAGGACCAAGGCAGTTGAAGGCTATACCACCAAATGGTGGAAACTAAATCCAGGATAAGCAGGAGTCCAGAGTTGGAGGAGCGCCGAGATCTCAGAGGGTTGTAGGGGTGGAAGAGGTTAGAGAGAGGGAGGAGCAAGGCCATGCAGCGAACTGAAAACATCCATTGCTGATCCAAAGCCATCATCGGTCAGCGAGCACAGGATCGATGCATGAGTGGGACATGATGCAAGTTACCACACAGGAAGCAGAGTTTTAGCTGAGCTCTAGTTTAACGGGTACCAATTTGAAAACAGGAAAGTTCTTCTCTTGGGCACAGAATCTGAGGACCAGAAGACACAGTTAAAAATTAATGTGTCAAAGGAAAATAAGAAATTTAGACTCTTTTTCTGACAAGGAGGCGACAGAATTGCGGAGCAGTGGAGCAGATTAACAGCAAAGGACAGTACAGAAACATCTATCAGGGTTTAAAAAAGATATTCTGGTTAGTAAAAGAGGACTTGATGTTTAAGGATGTCCTAAAGCACTACACAGCTAAGTAAATTATTTCTGAAGTAGGATCACTGTTGCCAAGGACACAACAGAATCCCAACAACAATGAGATTCAATGAGCTGCCAATGTGTTTTGGCAATGTTGACTGAGGGAGAAAGATTAGCCAGGATACTGAAAGAACTCCCTGCCAATCTTTCAATAGTGCCATGGAATTTTTTACATCCACCTAAAGAGCCAGGTATGACCTTGGTTTAACATCTGATCATCAAGCAGATTAAACAGTTATAACAAAACACTGCGGATGCTGGAGATCAGAAATAAAAACAAGATGCTGGAAAAGCTCAGCAGGTCTGGCAGCATCATTGGAGAGTGAAGCAGAGTTAACGTCCAGTCCAATGTGACTTCATCTGAACCCGAAGAGTCATATTGGGCTCAAAACGTTAACTCTGTTTCTCTCTCCGCAGATTATTCAGTCATTTCTCTCATCTGCCTTCAAAAATAATCATTGGTTGTGAGGCAATCTAAGACCATTTTGAATAGATGGACATTCTTTCCTAGATTACAGAATTCATTATACATTTAGGAATGTTTAAAACAAGTTACATTTTCATAAACGCCACAAAGTCAATGGAAGCACATGACTAAAACACCAGCACTTTGCAAGCTGTCACATTCTGCTTCCACTCAATGTGTTTTCCTACCTCTCCCTCTTACCCATTCAGTGCCTTTGCTTAAGAGATCCCCATCAAAAGCATTAACTGATTTCAAAAACAGTACAAGTAAATGGCATATGTTACAACTGGACTCATCAAAGGTCCCCTAAATAAGTACAGAAATTGCTAGAAAAATGCAGCAGGTCTGGCACAGTAGGGGGGGGATGGGAGGGAGGAGGTCGTGGGGGGGGGGGGGGGGGGGGGGCGCCCTGTGGGGGAGGTGGGGGGGAGGCGGTGGGTGGGACAAAAAGCTTGGGGGCGGCAGGTGGGACGGGAAGGAGCTTGGGGGCGGCGGGTGGGACGGGAAGGAGCTTGGGGGAGTGGGGGGGGGAGCTTGGGGAGGATGGGGGGGGGAGCTTGGGGAGGATGGGGGGGGAGCTTGGGGAGGATGGGGGGGGAGAGCTTGGGGAGGATGGGGGGGGAGCTTGGGGAGGATGGGGGGGGGGAGCTTGGGGAGGATGGGGGGGGGAGCTTGGGGAGGATGGGGGGGGGAGCTTGGGGAGGATGGGGGGAGGGGAGCTTGGGGAGGATGGGGGGGGGAGCTTGGGGAGGATGGGGGGGGGGAGCTTGGGGAGGATGGGGGGGGAGCTTGGGGAGGATGGGGGGGGAGCTTGGGGAGGATGGGGGGGGAGCTTGGGGAGGATGGGGGGGGGGGAGCTTGGGGAGGATGGGGGGGGGAGCTTGGGGAGGATGGGGGGGGGAGCTTGGGGAGGATGGGGGGGAGCTTGGGGAGGATGGGGGGGGGAGCTTGGGGAGGATGGGGGGGGGAGCTTGGGGAGGATGGGGGGGGGAGCTTGGGGAGGATGGGGGGGGGGAGCTTGGGGAGGATGGGGGGGGGGAGCTTGGGGAGGATGGGGGGGGGAGCTTGGGGAGGATCGGGGGGGGGAGCTTGGGGAGGATGGGGGGGGAGCTTGGGGAGGATGGGGGGGGAGCTTGGGGAGGATGGGGGGGGAGCTTGGGGAGAATGGGGGGGGAGCTTGGGGAGAATGGGGGGGGAGCTTGGGGAGGATGGGGGGGGAGCTTGGGGAGGATGGGGGGGGAGCTTGGGGAGGATGGGGGGGGAGCTTGGGGAGGATGGGGGGGGAGCTTGGGGAGGATGGGGAGGGATGGTGGGGGAGGGAGGGATGGTGGGGGAGGGAGGGATGGTGGGGGAGGGAGGGATGGTGGGGGAGGGAGGGATGGTGGGGGAGGGAGGATGGTGGGGGAGGGAGGGATGGTGGGGGAGGGAGGGATGGTGGGGGAGGGAGGGATGGTGGGGGAGGGAGGGATGGTGGGGGAGGGAGGGAGGGTGGGGAGGGGAGGGAGGGATGGGGGAGGGAGGGAGGATGGGGGAGGGAGGGAGGATGGGGGAGGGAGGGAGGATGGGGGAGGGAGGGAGGATGGGGGAGGGAGGGAGGATGGGGGAGGGAGGGAGGATGGGGGAGGGAGGGAGGATGGGGGAGGGAGGGAGGATGGGGGAGGGAGGGAGGATGGGGGAGGGAGGGAGGATGGGGGAGGGAGGGAGGATGGGGGAGGGAGGGAGGATGGGGGAGGGAGGGAGGATGGGGGAGGGAGGGAGGATGGGGGAGGGAGGGAGGATGGGGGAGGGAGGGAGGATGGGGGAGGGAGGGAGGATGGGGGAGGGAGGGAGGATGGGGGAGGGAGGGAGGATGGGGGAGGGAGGGAGGATGGGGGAGGGAGGGAGGATGGGGGAGGGAGGGAGGATGGGGGAGGGAGGGAGGATGGGGGAGGGAGGGAGGATGGGGGAGGGAGGGAGGATGGGGGAGGGAGGGAGGATGGGGGAGGGAGGGAGGGGGGGTGGGAGATGGGGGAGGGAGGGAGGGGGGTGGGAGATGGGGGAGGGAGGGAGGGGGGTGGGAGATGGGGGGGGGAGGGAGATGGGGGGGGGGAGGGAGATGGGGGGGGGGAGGGAGATGGGGGGGGAGGGAGATGGGGGGGGAGGGAGATGGGGGGGGAGGGAGATGGGGGGGGAGGGAGATGGGGGGGGAGGGAGATGGGGGGGGGAGGGAGATGGGGGGGGGAGGGAGATGGGGGGGGAGGGAGATGGGGGGGGAGGGAGATGGGGGGGAGGGAGATGGGGGGGAGGGAGATGGGGGGGGAGGGAGATGGGGGGGGAGGGAGATGGGGGGGAGGGAGATGGGGGGGGAGGGAGATGGGGGGGGAGGAGGGAGGGAGATGGGGGGGGAGGAGGGAGGGAGATGGGGGGGGGAGGGAGGGAGATGGGGGGGGAGGGAGGGAGATGGGGGGGGAGGGAGGGAGATGGGGGGGCTGGGGGAGGATGGGGGAGGATTGGGGAGGATGGGGGAGGATGGGGAGGATTGGGGGAGATTGGGGAGGATGGGGTGGAGATTGTGGGGGGGGAGATTGGGGAGGATGGGGGGGGAGATTGGGGAGGATGGGGGGGGCAGATTGGGGAGGATGGGGGGGAGATTGGGGAGGATGGGGGGGAGATTGGGGAGGATGGGGGGGGAGATTGGGGAGGATGGGGGGGGAGATTGGGGAGGATGGGGGGGGAGATTGGGGAGGATGGGGGGGGAGATTGGGGAGGATGGGGGGGGAGATTGGGGAGGATGGGGGGGGGAGATTGGGGAGGATGGGGGGGGGGTAGATTGGGGAGGATGGGGGGGTAGATGGGGTAGATTGGGGAGGATGGGGGGGGTAGATTGGGGAGGATGGGGGGGGGAGATTGGGGAGGATGGGGGGGGGAGATTGGGGAGGATGGGGGGGGGAGATTGGGGAGGATGGGGGGGGGAGATTGGGGAGGATGGGGGGGGGAGATTGGGGAGGATGGGGGGGGGAGATTGGGGAGGATGGGGGGGGGAGATTGGGGAGGATGGGGGGGGGAGATTGGGGGGGGGGGAGATTGGGGGGGGGGGAGATTGGGGAGGATTGGGGGGGGGAGATTGAGGAGGATGGGGGGGGAGATTGAGGAGGGAGATTGGGGAGGATGGGGGGGGAGATTGGGGAGGATGGGGGGGGGAGATTGGGGAGGATGGGGGGGAGATTGGGGAGGATGGGGGGGGAGATTGGGGAGGATGGGGGGGGAGATTGGGGAGGATGGGCGGGGAGATTGGGGAGGATTGGGGGGGGGGAGATTGGGGAGGATTGGGGGGGGGGAGATTGGGGAGGATGGGGGGGGAGATTGGGGAGGATGGGGGGGGAGATTGGGGAGGATGGGGGGGGAGATTGGGGAGGATGGGGGGGGAGATTGGGGAGGATGGGGGGGAGATTGGGGAGGATGGGGGGGAGATTGGGGAGGATCGGGGGGGAGATTGGGGAGGATCGGGGGGGAGATTGGGGAGGATGGGGGGGGAGATTGGGGAGGATGGGGGGGGAGATTGGGGAGGATGGGGGGGGAGATTGGGGAGGATGGGGGGGGAGATTGGGGAGGATGGGGGGGGGAGATTGGGGAGGATGGGGGGGGGAGATTGGGGAGGATGGGGGGGGAGATTGGGGAGGATGGGGGGGGGAGATTGGGGAGGATGGGGGGGGGAGATTGGGGAGGATGGGGGGGGAGATTGGAGAGGATGGGGGGGGAGATTGGAGAGGATGGGGGGGGAGATTGGAGAGGATGGGGGGGGAGATTGGGGAGGATGGGGGGGGAGATTGGGAGGATGGGGGGAGATTTGGGAGGATGGGGGGAGATTGGGAAGGATGGGGGGGGAGATTGGGGAGGATGGGGGGTGGGGGTGGGGGAAGATTGGGGAGGATGGGGGGTGGGGTGGGGGGGAGATTGGAGAGGATGGGGGGAGACTGGGGAGGATGGGGGGGGAGATTGGGGAGGATGGGGGGGGAGATTGGGGAGGATGGGGGGGTGATTGGGGAGGATGGGGGGGGGAGATTGGGGAGGATGGGGGGGAGATTGGGGAGGATGGGGGGGAGATTGGGGAGGATGGGGGGGGAGATTGGGGAGGATGGGGGGGGAGATTGGGGAGGATGGGGGGGGGAGATTGGGGAGGATGGGGGGGGAGATTGGGGAGGATGGGGGGGAGATTGGGGAGGATGGGGGGGAGATTGGGGAGGATGGGGGGGGAGATTGGAGAGGATGGGGGGGAGATTGGAGAGGATGGGGGGGAGATTGGAGAGGATGGGGGGGAGATTGGAGAGGATGGGGGGGGGATTGGGGAGGATTGGGAGGGGGAGATTGGGGGAGGATTGGGAGGGGGGAGATTGGGGAGGATTGGGGGGGGGAAATTGGGGAGGATGCGGGGTGGAGGGGGAGATTGGGGAGGATGGAGGGGGAGATTGGGGAGGATGGAGGGGGAGATTGGGGAGGATGGGGGGGTGATTGGGGAGGATGGGGGGGTGATTGGGGAGGATGGGGGGGGTGATTGGGGAGGATGGGGGGGTGATTGGGGAGGATGGGAGGGGTGATTGGGGAGGATGGGGGGGGTGATTGGGGAGGATGGGGGGGGGAGATTGGGGAGGATTGGGGGGTGGAGATTGGGGAGGATGGGGGGGGGAGATTGGGGAGGATGGGGGGGGTGATTGGGGAGGATGGGGGGGTGATTGGGGAGGATTGGGGGGGGGGAGATTGGGGAGGGGGAGATTGGGGAGGATGGGGGGGTGATTGGGGAGGATTGGGGGGGGGGAGATTGGGGAGGATTGGGGAGGGGGAGATTGGGGAGGATGGGGGGGTGATTGGGGAGGATTGGGGGGGGGGGAGATTGGGGAGGATTGGGGAGGGGGAGATTGGGGAGGGAGTGATCATAAGACCAGCCTGTGGCCTGTGGAGATTGCGATCCGGGGCCAGGGGAGCTGGAACCTGCGAGGCCGTCCTCTCTGAGGTCGGCTGCCTAGGCCCGGACATTGGAGAGCGGGGTTTCCTGCTCTGCTCTCCACCCGGGGCCCGGGCTCGCTCACAGGCCCATTCCCTAGCGGCCAAACCGGTGCCCCGGGCCGTGTGAAGCTGCCGCCGCGGGGCCTGCGAGTCAGAGCTAGACTGTGCGGGAGCCCCGGGCCCAACACTGACTCTCCCCGGGCTCGCAAAGCCAGGCCGAAGGCCCGGTACTGTTTGCTCGACGGATCCAGCTGGACTCACCTGGCGCCGAGAGACAGAAATCCAAGAGGTGCTGCTGGGCGGCCATGGTACGAGCTGCTGGCCATGCCGAGCGGGACTGGGCTCCGCCCACCCGGGGGATAACAGCACCCACCGCGGACGGAGCCACGCCCACTGTGAGACACGGGCCTCACCCACCTGAGAACAGGGTCCCGCCCACCGAGGACTAGGCCGCGCCCACTGTGAGACAAGGGCCCCACCCATCTGCGAACTGGGCCCCGCCCACCGAGGACGGAGCCACGCCCACCGTGAGACCCGGCTCCACCCACCTGCGAACAAGGCCCCACCCACTGGGGGTACAGGGCCCCGTCCACCGGGGAGACGCCCCGCCCACCGGGGGTGGGGCCCGCCTATAGACCCGCCCACCTGTGCGGGGGGCCGGAATCAGCCCACTCAGTACAGGCCCCTCCTCCACCTGGTAAGGCCCCGCCCACCATCACGCCCACTGGTGGAGTTGGGGGAGAAAACCCACTCTTTCAAATCGGAGCGGAGTGGGCCATTCAGCCCATCGCGCCTGCTCCATCATTGTCGGATTCTATACCCCAGAGGGCTGTGGAAGGTCAGTCATTGAGTATGTTTAATGCAGAGATTGACAGATTTCTCAATAACAATAAGACCATAAGACACAGGAGCAGAGGTCGGGAAGGGAATCCTTACCTGGTCAGGCCTACCTGTGACCCCAGGCCCACAGCAATGTGGGCTGGCTCTTAAAAACTCCCTCTGAACAACCTGGGCAATTAGGGACGGACAATAAATGCTGGCTCTGCCATTACAACCTTTATAATAGACCCCAATATTTTCCCAATGACAGATGTTAAGCTAACTGGCCTATAGTTACCTGTTCTTTGTCTCCCTCCCTTTTTGTTTCAGGGTGTTATATTGCCAGTTTTACAATCCTCTGGGACTTTTCCGGAATCTAAGGACTCTTAGCATCCACTACCTCTCTAGCTATTTCCTTTAATATCCTTGGATGCAAACCATCAGGTCCAGATGACCTATTGGCCTTTAGCCCCATTGGTTTCCCTAGTACTTTTTCTCCAGTGATAGTTATTGTATTTATTTCCTCCCCTCCCTCCCCCCCACCCTTTTGCTCCATGGTTATTTAGTATTTTTTGGAATGCTATTCGTGTCCTCTATCGTGAAGACTGATGCTAAGTATTTATTCAGCTCCTCTGCCATTTCCTGGTTCTCCATTATTATTTCCCCAGCCTCATTCTCTAAGGGGCCTATATTGACTTTGACCTCTCTCTTCCTTTTTATATATTTAAAGAAGCTCTTACTGTCCGTTTTTATATTACTCGCTAGTTTGCCCTCAAAGTTTATTTTCTCCCTCTTTATTATTTTTTGGGTCATCTTCTGTTGATTTTTAAAACTTTCCCAATCCTCTGGCTTACCCATAAACATGACATGACACAACGAAATATGTTATAACGTAATACGTCATATTATGACAAGACATAAAGGGATATGGGGATAGCGTGGGGAAAAGGCATTGAAGTGATCAGCCATGATCATATTGAATGGCGGAGCAGTCTCGATGGGCTGAATGGCCTACTCCTGCTCCTATTTTCCTATGTTCCAGTGAGATCGTGGCTGATCTCCACATTCCTGCCTGTCCCCCAATAACCTTTGACTCCTGTAGATCTAAAATCTGTCTAACTCATCCTTGAAGAGAATTCCAAAGATGAAAGACCCTCTGAGAAAAGGAATTCCTCCTCCTCTCCACCTTGAATGGCAGAGCCCTCATTTTTAAACTGTGACCCCTAACTCTACATTCACTCAGCATCCACCCTGTCAAGTATCCTCAGAATCTTATGTTTCAACAAGATCGCCTCTCATTCTTCTAAATTCCAATCGATACAGCCCAATCTGCTCAACCTTCCTCATAAGACAATCCCAGGAATCAGCCTAGTGAACCTTCTCTAGACTGCTTCCAATGCAAATATGTCCCTCTTTAAATAAGATAACCAAAACTATACACATTACTCTAAATGCGGCCTCAGCAATGCCCTGTAGCAAGACTCCCCTCCTTTTATACTCCGCCCCCATTGCAATAAAGGCCAAGATTCCATTTGCCTTTGTAATTACTTGTTGAACCTGTATGTTAACTTGTTGTGACTCATGTACAAGGGCACCCAGATTCCTCTATACCGCAGAATTCTGCAATGTCTCTCTATTTAAATAATGTTCTGCTTTCCTATTCTTCCCGCCATAGTGGTCACCCTCACATTTTCCCACATTATTCTTCATCTGCCAAACTTTGCCCACTCCCACTCATTTAATCCATCTATATTCTTTTGTGCTCTTTGTACCCTCTTCACAACTTAGTACCCCATCCTCCCCAATCTCCCCCCACCTCCCCCCGTCCTCACCA